>NC_143397.1:237420928-237721788 GCF_052110815.1 Crocodylus siamensis | reverse complement strand
TATCATTTCCTTTTCTTTCCAATTTTTTCTCCAAAATAATTTACCTCCTAATTTCTTTAAACTTAGTGTAATTGGACTTTTCAAAGCACTGTGTGTCTATAATTATGGGTTTAGCCTTTATTCTGTTTGCATGCAATCAATGTAATCAAGTCAGGATTGCTTGTATCTAAGTGATCACTGAGTTCCATGATCAATTCCTTGTTATCTGCCAAGAAGATGAGGCCTAATGTTGTTATTAGTCATATCAATCATACAAAGAAGTACTGGAAGGGACCTATGAGATCATCAAGTCTGGTCTCCTGCTATGGGCAGGAGGTAAATGGGCTCAAATGAGCTCACCAAGGTTCTTGTCCAGCCTCCTCTTGAACACCACCAGGGATCATGACTACACCACCTCTGCTGGAAATGTGTTCCAGTTTCTAGTTACCTGTACGGAAAATAAGTTTTTCCTTATGTCTAGCCTAAACTTTTCCTTGACTAGCTTGTGCCTGTTGGACCTCATCCTCCTTTATAGTGGATGCAATACTTTCATGTAAGCTTTCCTATGATTCTACTCAGATTTGTTTTTTCTCTATTATTGTTTACTGAGCAATTTTATTTAGAAATGGAGCAGCCAAATATAAATATATGGATGCAATATGCATTTGTTACAAGAAGTTGCATTTGACCTTGCATTTTGGGGCAAAAAAATCTGCACAGCAGGTCTAACTGTATGCAGCTGAGTGTGTTTCTGTTACAAGATGTATTATAGGCAGGTATCACAAGGCAGGCTTGTAGGAAGCTTTTCATAGGAATAGTGAGCTTGCTGGACTACCACAGCTCTTACTTAGCCATGCAGGAAAGCAGGGAGAAAGCCCTCTCCTGAACAACTTGCAGGTATTTGCTTGATGCTCCCTATGGTGAGTGAGGAATGTGAGGAGTTCCTACCTATGTCTCATCCCCTACTCATTCACCAGCTGAAGTAGCTGGTGGGGTGTATTTGGAGAAAGAGTAAGATGCAAGTGAGGCACAGCGAAGGAATTTTGAATCACCAAGTCACCATGTTTTGCTTGGATGGTTCCCAGGGGGCATGCTACCTCTTCCTCTCATCAGAAAGTAAAGTGACAACCTAGTCCTGGGTCTGTTTGTGATGAGTGCTACATGAATAATTGTGTGGGTTTGGCAGATTGAAGACAAAGCCAACACATTTTTTACATGGGTTGAACAAAATGTTTTGTTTGACCTAAGGTGCCTGACCTAGTGTTCATTCTGTAGACTTCTAACAAGAGCAAAGCTATAGAAGCTACATTGCTCTGTGCATGTCCTTTCACAGCATCTGATGAAGTGAGCTCCAGCTCACAAAAGCTTGTTATCTTTAGTTATTCTATAAGGTGCAAATTTACCCTGCCTTCTGCTTGACATCAGACTAACATGGCTAACTGTCTGTCAGCATTCATAAAGACAGTGATAGTGGGTGCCCCCCCGCATGTCAGTAATGTAGATTAAATTCCTTCCACTTTGTGAGGGGATTTGAATCTTCATCTTCTATATCTGAGGAAAGTGCTCAAACTACCATGCTATCACATATTCTAGGGTGGTGTGTATTTATTCCCTCCTGTGAATGTTTCACTTTGCAAGAGTGAGGGCACAGACTGGTTACATTTGTTACACAATTGGCCCCTTGAAAATGCTCTGCAACTGTGCCCTTACAGAAGTGCATGGCTACACAGTGCTTTAAAAGTGCCCGATTGCTCAGAGCACCTTCATTAGCTTCTGTCAGCCTGTGCCAGGAGCAGGGCTGTACTGATACAGTGTCCCCTGAGCTGTCTTCAGAATGGCAGAGGAGAAGGGAGGGGAGGGATTTCCATCTGGGTTTTGCCCGGCTTGCCCTGGAAGGGGGCTCCAATCCACCCACCTCACTCTCCAGTGCAGACTGAGCAAACCCCAGCCCGAGCTCCCTCCCTTTCCTTCCCCTCCCCCCCATTCTGAAGACAGCACTAGAGGTGCGAGGGGAGGTGGGGCTAAGGGAAAGCAGTTGCAGACATGCAACTGCTCCAAACGGGAGCTTGATTCCCCAAGACCCAACAATGAATGTCTGTTGCGTCAGGGGGAATGCTGTAACTCATGGCACTTCCTATTAAGCACCATGAGTTACAGCAGAGAGCTATACAACTGTCAGTGCTCTTAGGCACTCACTGAGACACAGAAGTGAGAATGATCCCATATCCTGGTAGCTGTGATACTCACCTGGGAGGTGGGGCCCCTGTGCCAATGACTATTTAATACAAACTGGTGCTGAGTTGGATACTCTACAGACAGGAAGGAATTGTACTTCTAATCCTTGCTCTGAACTGGACACATAATGGATTTGAATATTTCTTGTTCCCTTGGCAACTTGATTAAATATTGGACTATTTAGAGAAAAACTGGGTCACAAACACATCAGTTACTATTATGTTGCTGATCTAGCTTGAAATTTTTATGCATCCAAAGTTATTATTCAATTCAAGGGCAGTTGTCTATGCACTGTGATCTGTTATATAGGTATACCTGCCAGTATGCCACTATGCACCCTTGTACTATTACATCTGTCTACTGATAAGATATGGTTCTGTATGCCTGATGATTGAGTTTTCTTGTATATTTTTAACCCTTTACCTCCTCCAACACTTGTTGCTAAGCCTCCAGGATTTTAACTTTGGCTTAATAAGTTGTTTCATGAGGCTTTAAGACACATGGGCCATGTCCAGATGAACGCGGCCATACCGTATGTGGCATCTGTGGTGCCATGTACTGCACATTTAGGTGTTCTTCATGCTGCAAGGGAGCAGCATGGGGGGGAGGGGGTGTTGATGCCTGGATACCCAGGGGTCAAAAAAACCCACTGGAAAAAAAAGCAGAGTTGCACATGCAAGGGCAGCTCATGCCACTCAAAAGCAGAGCCTGGCATGTGGCACAGGCATTCCCTGGGGACAACTAGTGGCAGCACAAGGTGTGCCACTGCTAGTTGTCCCCGGGGAACCAAGCGTCCATGCTCATGTGAATGCAGCCATGGATGTTAGGAAATATCTATGTATAAAGGCCAACCAAAGAATGAGGATAATACTGTCTGTCGCCCAGTAAAGGAGGTATGATACAGAGTGGATAAAAGGCCTCTTTTTAAACTTTACAAGGTTGTTCCCTTCTGTTTTGCTTAAAGCTCCATTCATTTAAACTGAATGGTGTCTCTAATTCTGCACACTCTAATTTTCCCTCTTCCAGGAAGTCATTGATCAGTATCATTGCTTGAGTCACCACATCAGATCTCAAGCACTGCTACTGTTTATTCCTTCCCAAAAGTACTAGCTTTGGTTTATTTACCTACCATTAGTAATCCCTGAGGTTTGGCAATATTTTCCCAAACCGTATGTTGAAAGTAATTTTCAGTCTGCTTGTGTAAGAAGTCCACAAGCTGTGTAGAAAGCACAGCTGCTAAAGCCATTTATGCTATGCTGCAAGCTGAATATGGATTGTCTAAACATTATCGCATAGAAGAGTCCATTGTAGTAACAGTTGCAAGTTGACATTTCAAATAACTTATTCTCAGTCTCAACTTCTGGGTAGATTCTTCTCTTCT
This sequence comes from Crocodylus siamensis, assembly GCF_052110815.1. Lineage (NCBI taxonomy): Eukaryota > Metazoa > Chordata > Crocodylia > Crocodylidae > Crocodylus > Crocodylus siamensis. Next base: position 237,718,193 of record NC_143397.1, on the reverse strand, counting down.
GTTAAAACTGAAATGCACTATACTTGTACTTAACCTAAAGGTGAGATTTAGAAAGTTTATTTGAAATCTCTTCAACAATTTGTACATTATCTGGGATGGAGAAAAAAACAACAAAAAAATAAATAAATCCAAAGATCGAATCTACAGCTTCATACACAACTGGACCTTGACAGGGAGGACTTGCTGTATAAGTATGGCAAAAATATTACGACGTTTTAGGCAAGCAATAATAGGTTTTGTACCTGTGTAAGAAACAGTTGGAGCACAAGCCTGCAAATGAAACCAACATTTAGTAGAAAAGTTTGTATGGAGATAAAGTGGGTCCTCTAAAGCAGTGGTTCTCAACCTTTTTTGTACCAGGATCCATTTGTAAACTTGAATGGCCAGTCCCGACCCAATGTCCCTCACTCCCGACCCCCTACCCTGTGGCCCCAGCCCCCAATGTGGAGCACGAGGTGGTTGTGTGAGGCATGGGGGGCCCCAAACACCACCTCCCAGGATGGAACCCTGCTAGCCTGCAAGGGAAAAGCCACCGTTTCCCACATTTTTCCCCTTTAAAGGAGAATCAATTTTTAAAGTTTGTTGATCCCTTTTTAAAGTTTGTTCATGACCCTTTCATATATTCTTGTGACCCACGTTTTGGGCTGCGACCCATGGGTTGAGGAACGCTGCTCCAGAGGGCTGGATGCTTTGCATAAGCAAAAAGACCAAGCTCTTTGAGGTTCCTCAGTCACTAAACATTCTGGAAGCACTTCAGGCACATCCAACGTAGGCATTGCAACACCAAAAATATAGGTGCCTGGCCTCAGAAGGCTGATTCATGGGGAAAGTCAAGGATACATTCAATAAGGAGGCACCTCCCAACAGCAATTCAGAAAGCTGCCTAGAGGTGGTCAATAGGAAACATTAGGTACAGGAACTCCTGTGCAATTCTGTAGCTTAAGGATCTGACTCAGGGCTGCTTCTCCATTCACTTGGGATCCAAACCCTTAAGTGCTCTTCAGAGAGTAGATGCTCAGCAGAGGAGGTTGATGGTAATGGTGAAGGATACTCCCCTAGTGTATTCTTCAACACTAATGGTTAAAGCTGTCTTCTGGAATATGTCAGTTTGAGGAGGCCTATAACAGGTCTCCCACTTCCTGGGCAAGGTCTCATGTATAATTTGCCAAGGGTGAAGCTGAGGTAGTAGCTGGTTACATTTATATATACTTTTGGCTGGGATCTGCATGTTAAGAAAGTCATGTGCTAAGACTATATGACATAAGAGGCAATGATACTCTGATACACCAGTGGGAAATGAAAAATTAGTGGTTTTGTGGTGGGAAACAGGCTGGCTTGTCTGTTGTTAGTCTATTAATAACTAGCAACGTTAACTATTATGAACTTAATCTGAACCTGTTTCTTTCACTTGCTTCTGCCCAGAATTCTGGTTAACATCTCGCACCTACTCAGGTGACAGGCGTGGAATTTCGCACCTCTGTCTATGCAAGGTTTATGAAATCAAAGTGCGTGTCTGGCTACTTCTATTCCAGACTGACTTAGCGTGCATCTGTATGCAGAATGTACAGGTGTGTGTGTCTCTCTGTTGGTTTATGCCTCTCCTGTTACTTCTTAGCAAGCCAGAATTCCAGAGATGCCTGCCTGGACATGTTCTTCCATAATTACAAAGTGCCAAAATCACAGAGTAACAAAGTGGAAGTGATCTTGACAAGTTGATCTGAAAAAAGAGAGAGAGAGCATTTAGGATTTTCTGGATTCCTTGAAACTTGGGGGGGTGGGAGGGGGAGGGAACAGTTTAAAAGTCCTAAAATAATGATGACTGAAATAGGAAAAATATTTTAACAAAATTTCACAAGAAAGCATTTGCAACTTTGCCAGCCCTCATTTGTACTTTAATGAAATATTGTGTCCCAAATGCGCCAAATCTGTTCCAATAAATAAAGCTCCTTCTGAAATCACAAACAACAAGAAATATAGAACTGGATATTATGGATGTGAAAAGCTAAAGAGTATAAATTAACATGTAGACAAAATAGAAAAGGTAAAGTAAAAATTAGAAGTAAAAGTAGAAGTAAAAATTAGAAAACACAGTTTTGGAACAGTTCTGTATTTGTTCAAATATCCGTAGAACTGATGGGCAAGAGTGTGGATAGATGAAACATAAAACAAGTTTTAAAAAGTAATGATAATGCTGGAGTGAAGTTGTAGTTGTGATGGTCCAGGAAATATATGAGAAGCAAGGACATTTTTGGGGGATGGAACAGTATATTTTAATAATTGAAACATATACACAATGGTCCATATTAATTGGAAGTACGTCTCTTTGTGAAAGGGATTGGATTTCTTACACTTTTCACTTCCTGCCCCTTTGCTGTCCTCATAGTGGACAGATGACTCAAATCCTAAACCACAGTAACTTTGCCCAATTCAGTAAAGGTCACCTCTGAAAGAATCAGGGGTAAAGCTTAACTGGTATGAGCTCCTGTGGCAGCTCAAGGGCATTGGTTGTAGCTGTGTTGATAAAAGACACAGGTAGACAAGGTTCTTTGGGTAAATCCAGTTACTAGTCAGAGGGGACCAGCAGGTACTGGGGAAGTCCCTGTTCCTCCGAGCAGAAGGAGTGACCAGGAATAACGGTCACAAGCTGGCAGAGGGTAGATTTAGGTTAGATATCAGGAGGCGCTACTTAACGGTCAGGGTGGCTAGGATCTGGAACCAGCTTCCAAGAGAAGTGGTGCTGGAGCATGTGTAGCAGCTCAAAGCATGCATGCTGTTCCACTTGTCATTCAGCAGTGAGATACAAGCAACAACACAAAAGAGTTTGGATGGGTTAAGAAAACAGGTAGCTACTACACACCTAAGATTTTTTCCTACAGTGTGGGTTTTCTCTGGTTACAACCGTTATTCCTTAAAGCCCCAGTGCAGATGGGCAAACCTGGTGTTAACTATGTTTTGCAGTAGTGTGGTTTACTCAAGTTTCAAAGGAGGGTGAGTTGCGCCAATGCAGTTGTGGTTTCTAGCAGCTTTTGTTGCCTAGACTAGAGCAGTGTTTCTCAACCTTTTTTAGAGTTAAGACACTTCTCCTGTGACCCAAGGCACCTCTCAGAAAACGTCAGCTTGGTTTTTGACTACAGAAAAATAATGAAGCAATTCTTATGTTACAAAAACCTCAGAAAGATAACTGCAGGCCAGAATGTTTTTAACATGATGGATTCCTATTTGAAATCTTTGGGTTTATCTTATGTATCATGTCTGCACACCTAACAGTGCTAGCATTGCATGGCACCTTGCAGCACCCCTGCTATGGCACCCTGGTTGATAATAAGTGGACTAGAGGCTTGCATTTGCACAGTGAGCTTAGTGTGCAGACATGATACCAGGAAATCACCAGGAAGGGCAAATCTGTCTGCATTTCTAGCAATTGTTGACCAAAGGTTCTGGGTACATTAACATTCTTGTGCCATTCTTTTCTCCTCCAATGCTTTTCCACTGGAAAATACCGTTTTGTCAAAACTGAAACTTACTGCAGCAGCTTGACTACTTTGACTCAGGAAAAAATTCAGAGCATGTTGATTGGGTTTCAATGTTTTGTTTGATCTCATTGAAAGAGAATATTTCAATTTTTCATTTCAAAATAACTTCATTTAAAATGTGTTTTATATTATAACTTTATTGTGACATCATAATCATAATGAAACACTGTGATTTTATTGAAAAAGCCATTTTGTTTGGAAGGAAAGCAAATTTCAAAATGTTAAAATTTTCCAGGAATTGAGTTCTTTGTCTGTAAATGATGCTGGATGTAACATAGTTTGTATCAATTCTGTTTAACTTTCACCATCTAATTGTGCTGCTGGAAGTATTTATCACAAAACTCCACTTACACAAAAAAATTACAAAATATTCCTAGCTTTTATGGTTTTATTCTCCTCCATATTATTGGTATTTTTATTATACAAAGTTATCCTGAAACATGGTGTTATTACTTAGCCATTAATTGTTTGGGGTTCTTTAAGTACCTTTTGCCAAAACCTCTGCTCAAAACCTCAAAATAGTAGATATTCAAACAAAACATTGTTTGAAGCCAATGTGAAAGCCTTTGAATGGGAAAACTAATAGCTCAGGCATAGGAATGAGAACCCTTCACCTTCAGGCTGGTGGTTCATGCTGTTCCAGAAGAGGCCCAATCCAATGAAGAACCAAATAGCCTCTATTTCAGCAGTTCCTAAACTGTGGGTCACGACCCCAAATGGGGTTGCAACATCAGTAGATGGGGTCACGGGCATGGGAGGTTGTAGGTTGGGAAGGAGGAGCCATGCTGAAGAAATGGGGTCATGCTGAGGAAACGGGGCCATAAATGGGGTCATGCTGAGGAAAAGTTTGGGAAGCACTTCTCTACTTCCAGTCTGTTACTTGCATGTTCTTTGGGGCCCAAACTTTTGGACCAGGAGGCAAATTCTGATCTTGCCTCTGCTGACTGGTACTTTTATTCCTATATACTTTCCTGTACACAACCTACACCTCTGTACACTTTCCAGCACTTAAAGGGGGTGTCTGCACTGTCTCTGTGATAGCCCTGAGACTGCTGGCAAGGAAGAAGCACACCACACTGCACATGCACGCTCCTTCTCACTGTACACTCCAAAGAATATGGTGTGGCCATATTTTGGAGCACACCCTGGGATGCTCTGAGGGCCTCAGTTTTGGTTGTGCTCCTGAGAATGGTGCATGGGCCCACATTGTAGACTCCAGGTTTTGTTTCCTTGTTCTGTTTATGGTCAAGCATGTGCCATTGAAGCCTAGTTCAGAAAGGCCTGGAAGGAGTGAACTTTTGACTCCTGACCCACTGGCGATGCATAAGGGGTATATGCAGGTGCATGTGCACCCCCTGAGTGTGGCAGTGCACCCCCTGTGAAAACATGCCACCAACACTGCTGGTGGCATCTGTGGGCAGTTGACGCTCGCCATCCCTCCCCCCACTGCCAACAGCATTGTGGCCACTTGTGGGAGCTCCCCGCTCGCTGCCACCATGCTTCTGCTGCTGACAGCACCACCACTATGTTTGGGAGCTCACTGTGCCCCCCCTCCCCACCCCACCCAGTTGCTGGGGGCACACAGCATTAGTGTCCTGACCTACTTTTTGTGAGTGAGCACACCTGGTTGATATTTGAGTTTTGACAGGAGAAATAGCATGGTTGCCAGGTGTGTGAGGCAACAGGCCACAATGAAAAGTGAGAAATGAGTGCTGTTGAGTGAAAGATGATAGCAGTTTGGATGAGTGGCAGGCACTGCCACCAAGAAGACTAGAATATTCACTCCGTGATTGGAGAATGATGAGGCGGCGAGTTACCAAGGCTCCATTGATATAAAACAGCACTGCAGAAGTCTCTGTGCGTGTCTGAGAGAGTGCTAGAGTGCTTATGCAGTATGCTGAGAGAGTGCTAGAGTGCTTATGCAGTATGCTGGGCTATCATGTGCCTCTGTGTACCTTTGTCTCTGCTTCTGTGTCTGTATGCATCTGAGTGGTGTTGAACTGTGAAGTATAGTTGCTGCTGTGAGCTGTATGGTTGGTCTCTGTGGGTGCAGACAGAAGTGACAGTCTGAGCCTGATCTGGCGACAGAAAGCAGTCTATAGCCATGACCAAACACAAGTGCACAGCTGCAGACAGCTTCAAAAATGGCCGATCAGGCAAAATCTGAACCCTCATTGCATGAGGGGTCAGAAGATGTTTCAAAACAGTGTCTCCTCTAACTTTGTGTCTGTGCTGCCTCCCACCCTCAAGCTGTTTTCAGAATGGGAGCAGGGAAATGGAGTGAAGGGTATGACCATGGCAAGGAAGTTTGGTGCCTGGGGCAAGGTCTGTAGCAGCAGCCCACCCTCGCCATGCACACAGATCTGCACACCCCCTCCGCCATGCTTCTCCAGGAGTGCACGCAGCAGCGGGAGCTGCCCTCCCCCTGTCCTCACACAACCCCAGTGACTCACTTGCGGCTCCACCCCACACCCTGCCCTGGCTAGGCAGTATCTATTGGCACCCCTTTGCTTTGGCACCCAGGGCAGTCACCCTGCTTGCTCCCTTCCCCCTCCCCCTCCCCTTCCCCTCTTGCTACGGCACTGGTGGAGGGAGTTTGGTCTGGGGGGTTTTCTGCATCTGCTGGAAGGTGGGGTGGGTGCATTGAAGGCCCCAGAGGTGTGGGGCTCCAATTCATACCACCTGCCCTCCAGCACCAGCTGAGGAACCCCTAGCACAAGTTCCCTCTCTTCCCATTCTGAAACAGGCTCCCAGCCAGCAGCTAGATTCCCCTCACCCCTGGAACCAACAGTTAACTTTTGTTTGGTCCGGGGGATCGTTGTAACTCAGAACATTTCCTGCAAAGCATACTCAGTTACAGTGGGGAGCTGCACTTCTGTTTGCACCCTGTGAGAGTGGCTAGATCACTCCAGAGCCAGACCTGTATTGAATCTCTTTGGTGAGGAAGTGACCAGCACAGCAGAGTCTCCCAGCAAGTGGGGGTACAAGTGTCATTGGGCACCAGTGAGACAAGACTCTGAAGTGTATAGTATAACGTATAACCCTGTATTTTCCCTGTTCTGTTGCTTTGTTGTTGTTGTTGTTGCCATTATCCTACTGTTAATGTTTGTTTAATAAAACCAGTTGAACCAAGCTGGACACCTGATAGCTTGTTAATTTATCCTCTCACTACCTTTCCAGCATCCTATTAATATAATTAACATATTAATTAGGGGTTTTTGTGCAACATCATGACTTTTTTTTTAGCCTATGGAGTGGGCGTGAGCGGTGGTAGTAGTTATTTTTGGGGATGACCTTGTTCAGCCATACTCTAATAGGGTTGCATAGAAGCACAAATAAGAATTAGGATGTGTGTGTGGTTAGGGCAATGGTCTAGACTTCTGGCGACTTAGGTTCAATTCCTAGCTATTCCACAGACTTATTGCATGGCCTTGGAGAAGTCACTTAAGACTAAATACAATAAGGGACTTAGATGCTGCAGTGCCTAACCTGTAGATATCTGGCACTGAGAGTAGAATCTAAAATCCAGAGTTGGGTGGCTCAGTTCATTATACAGTGAGTGCAGTTATTTAACAAGGAGCCCTCTACTGTTAAACAATAGGTAGTGCTAAACATAAGGCTATGTCTGAAATCCTGTCCCTAAGGCTGCAAAGGAGGTTTGTCCACTTGAGTCCCAGATCCTGGAATCTTCTCTTGAAGGTAGGGGCAATAGTGCTACCGACCTTTCATACAGTAGCGAAGTAGTTAGAGTACTTGCTGAGGAAGTGGGACACCAGGGTTCAGTGCCATCCTTAGCCTGAGGGCAATAAAATCCGCATCTGCCCCCACCCTGTACCATACAACTCTAATCACAGGCGGGATGAGGCTACCTTCCTTTCCTCCCCTTGAAGCTAAGCCTGCTGTGCAGACAGAAATGTGAGATTTTGGGGAACATGACTGAAGCTTGTGGTCAGTGGTGGATCAAATTGCGGGGTGGGTTGGTGGTATAATCACACCCCACTTTAGTTCCTGCTCCACTGAAATTCTTAAAACAAACTGCCAAGGATAGTCAGGCAGTGATAGTTGCCTTTCTGGTCAGGAGAATCTGAGGGAGTCAATTGAATTTATGGCTCTTTTTATCATCTACTTTATTCCTGCTAATCTCTTCACCCCATATGTATTAAAAGCCCTTGATCTTTAAGCTATTGCTTCTTGTACAATTATCCTGTCTGTTATCTACTCCCACTAATGTTTCTTTGCTCCCCTTGCTGCAAGTCCAGTAAAGGTATTCCTTTGGGTGTTCCTAGGACTTTCAAACCCACAACAATTCAGAGATAGGGAGGGGAGGGGAGGGGAGGAGAAGGGCTGAAGGCTAAGCTGTGCACTGGCTATACATTGACCCTCTTTTGCATTATTCATTGCAGCAGATGATGGAGACTGTGGGAGTCTGAACCAGTAGTGCAACCAAGGCATGGTATGATCCACAGGGGTTGATCTCCCCTAGTAGGGAAACTGCAAACAGCTAAAGCAAGGCCTCCTCTGACACCCAACTGTTTGTGTCGGTTTGTTGAGGGTGGAGCACAGTGAAGCACAGCTATATGCATACTGTGAGATGGGGGAGCACTGCCATCACACCTTGTAGTCAAGGGCTGTGAAGGATGTGGGAGGGGGGTGCTGTGTGGGAGGGATTCTGAGGAGAAGGGGCTCAAAGGAACTGGGAGGGGCTGGATGGGAGGTTATGGATACTAAGGGGGTTTAGGAGGGTAGAGGGACCTGGAGGGTGAAGAGGGACTGAGGCATTATGGATGGGAGGTGTGAGGTGCCATTTGGGGTTCAGTGGTTTGGTGAGGGAGGGGTAAAATGACATATATGGGGAGGGGGGTCGGAGCTCACAAGAAGGCTTGTGGGTGAGAAGGGCCCTGGGGTGACATGGGCTGCAAGGAGGTTTGGGCACTTAGAGGGGCAGGGATGGACTCAGTGGGGTATGAGAGAAATGGGGGTCAGGGAGCTGGAGCATGATGGGGATGGATCTATGTAGGGTAGAGTGGATTTGTGGGGGCAGAGAGGAGGCAGGGTGGGACTCAGTTGGGCATGAGAGGATGGTGGAGTCTGTTGGGCTTGAGACATCATGGGGTGGGGCTGAGCATGGGATATATGGAGGATAACAAGGGACAGAGAACAGCCAGGGGAGATTTGAGAGGGCAGGAGCCCTCTCCCTGCTGTACATAAAGGGCAGTGAGGGTTACTTAGGGACTATGATGGAAAGACTGGGAGACCATGTGTTGGGGTTCAGGGAGCAGTTTGTCTGTGGCCAGCCTGGGGGTGGTAACTGCTGTATCCCCTGGCACCAGATGCCTGCCCCATCCTGTAGCTGACAGTCAGCCCCACCTCCAAACTCAGTTATGTTTGGTTTTGCTTGGATCATAAACTGAACAATATAACCCTAGGCCCCTACCATATCAGTAAAGATTCAAGGTGCTTCTTATTTGGGGAAAAAAATGTATTTTGTTATGTGATGATGACCACAACCCCTGCACCCACCTTTTGAAAATCAAACTTTGCCCATGGTTCTGGTCAGTGGATTTCCCTTTAGGAGGGAAGTCCTGAGTACCCATCCCCACTCCCAGGACTGTTTCTAGTTTTTTAATCCAATGAAAGATTAATCTAATGCCAAGACTAGTGCTGGAGTCCTCAACCATGATACTATACTCTCCCACAGAATCATAGAATCATAGAAGTCGGGTCAGAAGGGGCCTTGTAGATCTTCAAGTCCGACCCCCCGCCTGGGCGGGAGAAAAGGACTGGACTCAAATGAGTCCAGCCGGGTAGTCATCAAGCCTCTTCTTAAAGATCCCCAGGTAGGAGCCAGCACCACTTCCCTAGGAAGTTGGTTCCAGCTCCTAGCCGCCCTGACTGTGAAGTAGTTCTTGAAGATGTCTAATCTAAATCTACTCTCTAATAACTTGTGTCCATTGTTCCTTGTCATGCCAGGGGGTGCTAGGGGAAACACTGTCTCCCCTAAACCCTTCTGGTCCCCCCCAGTGAGTTTATAGACAGTCACCAGGTCCCCCCTCAGCCTTCTCTTGTGAAAGCTGCGAACAGGTTTAGGTCCCGCAGTCTTTCAATGTAGGGTCTGCCCTGTAGTCCCCAGATCATGCGGGTGACCCTCCGCTGGACCCTTTCAATGTTGTCCACATCCCTCCTGATAGGGGGCGCACAGAACTGGACGCAGTACTCCAGCTGTGGCCTGACCAGCATCGCATAGAGGGGGAGGATCACCTCCTTGGCCTTACTTGAGATGCACCTGTGGATGCATGACAAGGTGTGGTTAGCCCTGCCAACCGAGACCTTGCATTGTTGGCCCATGGTCATCTTGGAGTCAATAATGACTCCAAGATCCCTTTCTGCCTCCGTGCTCTCAAGAAGGGAGTTTCCCATCTTATAAGTGTGCTGCTGGTTACTACTGCCCAAGTGCAGCACCCTGCACTTGCCAGTATTGAAATGCATCTTGTTTATGTCAGCCCACTCCTGTAACCTATCCAGGTCTTGTTGCAGTCTTTCCCTCCCTACTAGCATGCTCACCTCACCCCAAATTTTGGTATCACATCAGCGAATTTAAACAGGTTGCATTTCACCCCATCGTCCAAATCGCTGATGAAGAAATTGAACAGCATAGGCCCCAGGACTGAGCCCTGGGGGACTCCGCTGCCCACTTCCCCCCAGGTCGAATATGACCCGTCCACCACCACCCTCTGAGTACGACCCTTGAGCCAATCTGCAGTCCATCTGACTGTGTAGGCATCAATGCCGCAGTTGCCTAGTTTTTTAATGAAGATGGGGTGGGAGATGGTGTCAAAGGCCTTGCTGAAGTCTAGAAAGACTACGTCCACGGCAACACCTGCATCTATTGCCTTTGTGACCTGATCATAAAAGGCAATCAGGTTGGTCTGACAAGACCTGCCCTAATGAAACCGTGCTGGTTGCCCTTGAGCATCATCCCTGAAGCCGGCCCATCACAGATGTGCTCCTTGAGGATCTTCTCAAAGAGTTTCCCAAGGATAGAGGTAAGACTGACGGGCCTATAGTTGCCTGGGTCCTCCCTCTTCCCTTTTTTGAAGATGGGGACCACATTAGCTATCTTCCAGTCATCCGGCACCGGGCCCGAGCACCACAAGCTCTTGTAGAGCCGTGCCAAGGGCCCTGCAATAACCCCAGCTAGCTCCTTCAACACCCTGGGGTGGAGAGCATCTGGACCCACTGACTTGAACACGTCCAGCCCCTCCAGAAGCTCTCTAACCCGGTCCTCCCCAACCTGAGGTCTCGAGGCGTTCCCCTCGAGTCCATCAGGCATCCCAGCGGGGAAGTCCCAGTCCCTGCACAAGAAAACAGAGGTGAAGAATTGGTTAAAGAGGTCCGCTTTCTCCTCTGGCGCAACCACCAGATTGCCCAGAGTACCTTGCAGCGGCCCCATGTTACCCAGTGCCTTCTTCATCCTCCCTACGTATTTGAAAAAGGACTTTTTATTATCCTTGATCTTGGACGCTAGTCCTAGCTCTATGTCCACCTTAGCTTTCCTGACAGCCCCCCTACAGGCCTGAGCAGAGGAGGTATACTCCTCTTTGGAGACAGCAGCCCCCTTCCACTGGGTGTACACTGCCTTTTTGGCAAGCAGGCATTCCTGGATACCCTTTGTGAGCCAGGGGGGCTTCCGGGCACTCTTTCCCCCCTTGCTTCTTGTTGGGATGAACTCCCCCTGGGCCCTGAGTATCGTTTCCTTAAGGAACGACCACTCGACCTGGACACTGAGTTCCCCTGGCCTCAAGGACCCCAGCGCCTCCCCCACTAGTCTCCTCAACTTGTTGAAGTTGGCCCTCCTAAAGTCTAGTGCTACTGTCTTGCTGCAGGCCTTTGACACCCTGTGCTGGATGGTGAATTCCAGCAAGCGATGATCACTATCGCCCAGGTGATCAAGAACCTGGAGGCCCCTTACCAGGTCATCACCTGTGGCCAGGACCACGTCCAACAGGGCGTTTCCTCTGGTGGGACTGTGCACCTCCTGGATTAAGTGGAGGTCCAGTATCTCAGCTAGGAACCTCCTGGAATGGTCCGTCCTGGCTGACTGTTCCTCCCAGCAGATGTCTGGGTAATTAAAATCACCCATGACAACTACATCCCTTGCCCTAAGTGCCTCTGCAAGTTGGCCCGAAAATTCCCGGTCCAGCTCCTCACCTTGGTTGGGGGGTCTGTAGTAGACCCCCACCATCAAATCACTCTTCCCACGGTCCGCTTGAATCTTAACCCAGAGCACTTCAACCTGCCCTTCCTCTGATCCCATCCTGCTGGCAGAGGATGTGTAGTACTCCTTGACATAGCGTCCCACACCCCTACCTTTCCTTCCTTCTCTATCCCGCCTGTAAAGCCTATAGCCCCTAATGCTAACTGCCCAGTCATGGGACGAATCCCACCATGTTTCTGTTAGCCCTATGATATCTGGGTTCGAACTAGCTATTCTGAGGGCGAGTTCCTCCTGTTTATACCCCGTGCTGTGAGCATTGGTATATAGGCCTTGGAAGACTGTGTGTGCCATCCCCCTTTTAGGGAGACTGTCTGGACCCCCATTTCTTACCTTAGCACTCCTTGCCTTTGTCACCTGTCCTGCTTGGATAGCATCTCCTCGTCTTCCTGCGGCCCCCTCCCCCTGGCGAGGCTACTTTAAAGCTCACCGTACGAGATCAGCCAACCTGGAAGAGAAGACATGCTTGCCTTTAGGAGAGAGATGAAGCCCATCCCATCCCAGCAAGTCCCCCGCCCGAAAGCGTGGGTCATTATCAAGGAACCCAAAGCCTGCCTGGCGACTCCAACTGAGTAAGCGCCGGTTGACCTCACCAGTGCAGGCCTCGTGTCTCCATCCCCGCCTACTCACCGGAAGAAGAGAGGAAAATACCACCTATGCCCCCGTCTCCTTCAGCTTGTCTCCCAGAGCCTTGAAATCCTTCATAATGTGGTCAGGGTTGCCTGACAACCATGGGGTACTGGTCTGCAGGTTGGATGTAGGCTGGGAACCTTTCCGTGATGTCCATGACCTGAGCCCCAGGCATGAAGCAGACCTGTCATGTCCAGGGGTCGGGCCAGCAGGTGAGACCTTCCAGTCCTCATAGGATGGAGTCTCCGATTACCAGGACAGCTGCATCTCTGAATACTGTTACCGCAAGCTTTTGTTGGTGAGGATATTTGGTCCCATACTAGTGGACAGTGACCATCCTCATCTTTGGATGGCAGAAGTGCAGTATACCTGGGCACAAAGACTTCTGGGCTTCAGAAACTCCACATGGTGCTGAACATGGCTCTTTCCTCAGCAGCACATCATACTTCAAACACACAAAACCTGTTCTCTGCTTTCTACACTGACATCCCACAGAACATACCTAGTTCACGTCTAGCTCTTTTATCTTGGGGATCTGTGGGTACTTTGTGTCGGTCTTTTATCAGTCCCATGGGATACCCATGCCCGCTACGGGAGAGGGAGGTCTGGGTGAGGGAGATCCCCTGCCCTCCATCAATGCTGACCTCATAAATGAACACCTTGAGTGTCTGGATACCTTCAAGTCAGCCGGCCCTGACAGTCTACACCCCGGGGTACTTAAGGAGCTGGCACGCATCATCGCTCAGCCCCTGGCACAGATCTTTGAGAACTCCTGGCACTCTGGTGTAGTGCCCAAAGACTGGAAGAAGGCCAATGTGGTGCCTATCTTCAAGAAAGAGAGAAAAGTGGATCCAGCAAACTAAAGGCCCATCAGCCTGATTTCTATCTCGGGGAAGATCTTAGAAAAGTTTATTCAAGAGGCCATCCTTAATGGACTGGCCGATGCCAACATCCTGAGGGATAGCCAGCACAGGTTTGTTGCGGGTAGGTCTTGCTTGACCAATCTCGTTGCTTTTATGACCAAGTGACCTGTCACCTGGACAAGGGAGAAGAGATTGATGTCATATATCTTGATTTCAAAAAAGACTTCGATCTAGTATCCCATGATCACCTCTTGGCAAAACTGGCCAACTGTGGCTTTGGGTCCATCACAATCTGCTGGCTGGGGAACTGGCTCTGTGGTCGGACCCAGAGGTAATTGATGGGAGTCAGTCGTCATGGTGCCCTGTGACCAGTGGGGTCCCCCAAGGCTCTTTCCTTAGACCCATACTGTTCAACATCTTCATTAATGATGTGGACATTGGAGTCAGAAGCGGACTGGCCAAGTTCGCCGATGACACCAAACTTTGGGGCAAAGCATCTACGCCAGAAGATAGGCGGGTGATCCAGGCTGACCTAGACATGCTCAGCAAATGGGCAGACAAGAACCTGATGGAGTTTAACGCTGAAAAATGCAAGGTTCTCCACCTTGGGAGGAAAAACCTGCAGCATCCTTATAGGCTCAGCAGTACTACGCTGGCTAGCACTATGGAAGAAAGAGACTTGGGAGTCATGACTGACCACAAGGTGAATATGAGCCTGCAGTGAAATGCTGCGGCTAGTAAAGTGGCCAAAATGCTGGCTTGCATCCATAGATGCTTCTCAAGCAAATCCAGGGATGTCATTTTCCCCTTGTACTCAGCCTTGGTGAGGTCGCAGCTGGAATACTGTGTCCAGTTTTGGGCTCCACAATTCAAAAAGGATGTGGAGAAGCTTGATAGAGTCCAGAGAAGAGCCACGCGCATGATCAGAGGTCAGGAAAACAGACCTTATGACGACAGGCTGAGAGCCATGGGGCTCTTTAGCCTGGAAAAGCACAAGCTCAGGGGTGATCTGATGGATACCTATAAGTTTATCGGGGTGATCACCAGTATCTGGGGGAACATTTGTTCACTAGAATGCCCCAAGGGAAGACAAGGTCGAACGGTTATAAACTCCTGCAAGACTGTTTCAGGCTGGACATAAGGAAGAAATTCTTTACTGTCTGAGCCCCCAAGGTCTGGAATATCCTGCCATCGGAGGTGGTTCAAGCACCTACATTGAACACCTTTCAGAGTAAATTGGATGATTCTCTTCCTGGGATCCTATGACCCTAACTGACTTCCTGCCCTTTGGGTTGGGGGCTGGACTCGATGATCTTCCAAGGTCCCTTCCAGCCCTAATGTCTATGAAATCTATGAGATCTATGATATCTTCAAGGTGCTCTAGGGCTTGGGTGTGTAAAAGGACAAAGGTATGTAAAAGATTGACTAAAGCTCCAGAATAAAGATTTGGGGTCAGCACCTTGGCACCACAGGCAGAATATTATCATCACTACTTCCTTCTCCTGTGGTCACTTTTTAAAAGTGGCTACAACTGTATTTGGTGTGTCTGCAGCATGCTCAGAGCCAGCCTACCCGAGTGGGCCCCTGTGAGGAGTTAGACACTGCTCTGTCTAGTTTCTGGAGCTTGACATGTTGGGCTTCAGTACAGTTCTGGGCATGTACAGAGTAGAACTGCAGGTGCTTAGGACATTTTTCACATCAAACAGAGAAAAACCTAAGGAGCATAGTTAGCTGCCAGGCAAGGGTTTGGGGATAGCAGTTTTGGATTTAGGTGACTGAAGCCACCTGATGTCCATTTTTATATCATAGTCTTTCCTTGTTTCAGTTGCCTTTTGTAAATGATACTGAATGCCAGTCATGCTAGCAGGTATGGAATTCAATCCCTTATCTACTTTTAAACTGAAATGTAATGATTTTTTTTTTAATTTGATGCATTTCTGAATACAGGGGGTGGCTATTGTGAAACTGAGATGGAGTGAATCCAGAAGCTGATTATGGAAAGAAAGGTGCCAGGAGCCAGTTGTCCAGTAATTTATTTCCAGGAATAGGGAAAGCAGTGGCAGAGGGGTATCTCTGAGTAGGCACAATGAGAAATTTCAAAAATTGTTATATAAGGAAGGGAATGAATCCTTCTTGAAAATGTTGCCATTTTCTTCAGGTTCTGCTCTAGAAAATGCTAAGCCTCTCTCTTCACTGGAAGTCACAAGTAAGGAAGATTCATTGCAGGGCTACTGTAGCCAGCAGTGAGAGCTCATTTTGTGATCTCAGGAGTGAGAACAGATGCATCTCAGATACAAAAGAATCAACTCTTGGAAAATTGCATGCATATAATATTTCAGTACCTTAATACTGAGGTTTAGGGCAAGTCCATTAAATTTACTAAAACATGAAAAAGTCATTACAGAGGAAATACTGATAATGAACATGGTAGAGAGGATGAAAATAACAGTGTCACTTAGTTTCCAGTTGTGTCTGCAGCTCAAGAAGATGATATTCTTTTTAATCAGTAAATTTATAAGAGCTCTATGCTTGATATATTTGATAATAGAAAATGCACATATAACATTCCACATGTTTAAAGAGTTAGTTTTTATTTTGGACAATGCAACATATAAGTACATCCAAGAGACTAACAGGGATATAAACTCCTGGAACAGGAAACACATTTTATAAGGCTGCTCAAGTACAGGAATATCCAAAATACAGAAAACAAAGGGTACAGTCATACATGATACATTTTCAGATGGAAAGGAGTTACTGGAGAAAGTAAACAAGGAGGAAGAATGCAATCAGGCATGGAAAGATCAATGTGCACCAATTAGTGCCTGTCCAAATGAATGACAAACACAACTGATGTAGCTAAAGGGGTGTAGGTTGTAGCCGTGTTGGTCTAAGGACATAAGCAGACAAGATTCTTTGGATAAATCTGATATCTCTTATTAGACCAACTCAAATAGTTGGAAAAATTCTTCTTTGCAAGCTTTCGGGTACAATTACCATTCATCAGGTAGAAGAGGAAGTGTCTATAAATGGTCTGTGCTCTTCCTGGATGGAGTAGTAAAACAGCCAGAGGCCAGTACTATGCAAGAAAGCCCATCAGTTAAAATGTAAATTGGGCTGGTCAATAGGCGAGAGATAGGTGGGGGTGCGGGTGGGAAAGGGCATGAATATAGCTTTAGTCAAAGGAGGAAGGACAGGAATGGGGGCAGTAATATACAGCCAAGCCCTCCAATACCACTGAATTTGCATCTAGGAGAACACCCGTGATTGTCACCTCACAAATCTCAAAAGGGCCTTCACTCAACAGGGACACTCCTCCAAAGAGATAGATCACACTTTTGAAAGAATCACCTGGATGCCATGTGAAGAATTGCTGAAGTACAGAAGAAAAACCATCATGAATCACACACCACTGGTTATGACATATTATCCCTCCCTGGAACCTATACAGAAAATCCTCAAACAGTTTCAACCCATACTAGACAGCATAGGTGGCTGGTAGGAGAGGCACAGAGGGGCACATGCCCCCCCCAACAGGGCCATCCCCACTACCAATGCTGCTGCTGGTTTCTGCAGGTGCTCGCCATCCCTGTCCACACTGCCGCCACCAGCTTCTGCGGGTGCCCCCCGCCAGACTCAAGAGGCACCAGTTGTCCATGCTAGAAGGAGATCCAATTCTTAAAGAGATCTTTCCAGAACCACCCATCCTAGTCTTTAAAGAAACACCAAACCTCAACAACCTCATCACCAGAAACAAACTTCCTATGACCCAAATGGAGCCAGACCATGCCAGGACAAGAAACGTAAAGCTGCCAACACATCTCCACCACCCCCACAATTACTACTCCCCACAAAACCATCAGCATTCCTGGATCTTACACCTGCACCTCCAGAAATGTAATACAGGAACTCCTCATTTAATGTTGTCCCAGTTAACATTGTTTTGTTATTACGTTGCTGATCTGTTAAAGAACATACTTGTTTAAAGTTGTGCAATGTTCAGTTATAACATTGTTTGGCCACCGCCTGCTAGTAGGTAACTACTGTGACATAACTGGATTCACTTAACATGATTTCACTTAAAGTCACATTTTTCAAGAACATAACTACAATGTTAAGTGACGAGTAGCTGTGTATCTCATCCAATGCACCAAATGCCCTGATGGAAAATACATAGGAGAAACCAAACAAAAACTGCACACCAGAATGAACACACACCAGAAATCTATCAAAGACCAGAATACCCAATTACCTGTGGGGGCACATTTCTCACAAGAAAACCTCTCTCTCTCCAGTCTCAGTTCTGATCCTCAAAGGGAATTTACAAAATACCTTCCACAGACAAGCCTATGAACTTCACTTTATCAACTTCCTTGATAAAAAAAACTCATGGACATGATTGGGTAAACCCTGCACTTTTTACCAGCTATTCTCATTACCTTCCCCTCCCCAACCTGTCTCTCATCCTTTAACTACAGCTACATTCATTCCCCTTCCCCCCAGCTGTCTCTCACCTATTGACCACCTCGATTTACATTTTAACTGACTGGCTTTCTTGCATACATACTGGCCTCTGTCTGCTTTACCACTCCATCCAGGAAGAGCACAGATCATCTGCAGATGCTTACTCCGCCTGATGAAGAGTAATTGTACCTGAAAGCCTGCAAAGAAGAATTTTTTCAACTATTTGAGTTGGTCTAATAAAATATATTGGATTTACCCACAGAATCTTGTCTGCTTGATGTAGCTAAATGCACTGTGAGGCATAAGACAAGGACTACATTGAGAAAATATGTTAATGACAGCAGTAGGGTAGCATGTTTAAGCTGAATATCTTTATATATGAGTTTCTTTTTTCTTTTTTCCCCTCTCTTTATTGTTTTTGCTTTCCACAGGCTTTTTTTTTGGTTCCTCAGGGATGGAGTATTGTGGGGTCAGATTGGTCCATCTTGTATTGTTCCTCCATTCAGGATCGGTAGCACCATGACAAAACCAGACCTGCCATTACTTAAATCCCATAAGCTCCCAGAGGCCCTAGAAAAGAAAATGTGGAAAACACAAATACTGAAATAAACTAATAACACAAATACTAGGCCATATGTGTGCCCTGGCCCTATACTATAGGCAATCTGGAAAGCTGCAGGGAAAGACAAAAAGGCAAGCTGACATATTTAGGTACCTAAGAAAACAGGCTTGTTTATTCAGAGAAGCTAAGAACACACAGCTGCCATTGTGTTCAGGGCCAGACTATTAAAGGTATTTAGGTATTTGCAAATCTGACCTCCAGTTCCTCAACAATGAGGCCACTGTTTCTCTTGTATGGAAAGAAGCACCCAGTCTTGGTGCTCAGTACCCCTCATGTGAAGTACTGTATACCCGCACATCATTGGATGGTTTCAAGGGCAGTTGAAGGTGCCCAGGCTCTTAATGTTCTCCCAGCACTATGCAATATTGAACTCTGTATTTAGTATGGCCCTTATATTTTAAAGAAGAGGTGGAACAATCATGATAATTAGTGGCAAGTAATTTAATACAATTTAGCCCAATTTCTTTGCTTGCAAAAATGCAGCCTGAGATGTGTTCATTTGTTAGGTATCTGGCCTCCAATTTATCTTTCTGTGCACAGGGAATGAGATCATCTCTGCAACATGTAACAGTCTTAGCAGATGGCAGGGACAAAGGCAAGTGTTAACATAAGCATTTCACTGAGTATATAAACCTTTGTTTTTCAGAGTTTGTGTAAATGAAGAAAGTTTGCATGACTTGGAGAGAACTTGTTTGTATAAAGATGAGTCTCCAAAGCTCCCCAGTTTTTTGTCTTGATTCCTTTCAGAAATTTTGTAATGCTTAGAAAAAGGCCAGAATATAGATTAGCATAAGGCAAGTTTCTGTTAAACAGATCAACAGATAAAACTACATTGATTTATTGGGTCAAGGCTACCTCTTAAGTAACTCCATTTTTTAACTTCACTTGAGTTGCACAAGGATTGAATTTGTCTCCATGTGTTTGGCTTTGGACAAATGCTCTTGTTTCTCTGAAATGAACACCTCTGTGTGTCCTGTATTGTTTTCCTTTTTTTTTTTTTGCAATGGTTTTTCTGGATATATGTCTCTCTTGCCTTCTTCACATTTCCTCACTTTTCTGTGTGCATATGTAAGAGTGTCCTTTGCGGTCTAGTGAATGTATAAGCACGGCCATAATATGTAGAGCAACGAACTTGTAATCTGGACTTCCTGCCTCTGTATTGATTTACTGCATCATTGGGGGTAATTTAATGAATTGTTCTGTGTCCAAATGGTAACATAATTCCTGCTTCCAAAAGGGTCTGAAATACTCTGTCTCACCTTGTGCGCACACATACACACATGCACACACACGCTGTACCAAACTCAAATGAGAGAAGTCTAGAAGATAGAAAACATTTTTATTGCTCAATCTTTAAATATATTCCAACTGGATTAAGTTTGCAAACTTAACTTCCAATTCAGTTCTTGTTTCCTGTGTTATCTCAACAGATTCTCTTCTCCCTACTAATAATTTTTAGGTCTGTGTATATGATTACTTGCCCTGATCCTATTAACACAAATCTGTGATTACTGAGTGTTGTCCTAATTGTCACTGTGCTATACAATGTGCTCATTTGACTTTTTGTGATGACAATGGGCATAGAATTCAAAATTATTCTGAATTCAGTGGTGCATTTGCAGCTGACAAGTAAGCATTACTAGTAAAAGGCTTATGTCAGCATATATCTACACAGGATGCTGGTTGTGTAGAGCAGAGAGAGCCCATTTACAGATAACTTGGGTATCTTGGAACCAGAACCAGTCAAGAGTATCTCGCATCTCAGGGAGTGCGGCTGTGTATTATCACAGCTAGACTTCTTCTGGTAATCAAACCAGCTTGTTTAGACCGCACTTCAATATCTCTGCTGGACAGGTCTGCTTCCAGAATACTCTGTGGATGTGTGTGCACGTGTGCACATTATATATGTTATAGCAACTTAAAATATCCATTAAACACATTTATGTTATTACGTTTATTTTATTGATTTGATTTTCCAGTATATATCACAGTTCCCAACAAAGGCTCAAAGCAATTTACAAGTTGAACAGACACTTGGCTGGGATGGTTTAGTCAGGGATGATTCTGTCTTGAGCAGGGGGCTTAACTAGGTGACCTGGTGAGGTCCCTTCTAGCCCTACTTTCCTGTGATCCTGTGAAATGAGAAGGGAACTAGAACATCAACATAAGATTAAAGTAGTTAGCTAGATAAATCTGAAAGCATAATCTAGAAATTCAGATAAGCCCCCAGACACAAGGGGTCAGAAATCCTTGTGTCCTGTGGGTTGCGTCTAGCCAATTGAAGAGGTTGGATGTAGCCTGGAAAGGTCTAACCTAACAGCTGAACTGATCCACCTGTCCTATTCAGAGCTCCCTTCTCCATAGCCCTCCTGTTGCTCTCTCATGTCTGTGCATACCCTCACAGCAGAGGGCCCATGAATTTGCTGCAAGAGTAAGTAAAGGTGGCTTAAGCTATCTTGTGGGGCAGAGATCTGGGCCCAGAGTAGGGGGCTGGGTCGCAAGCTCTGGCCCATGGTAGAAAAAGGTTGCTGGCCCTGCATAAATGTATAAGAATTAATTGAACATAACATGCGTTAGTTATTTATGATGAGCATTTTTGGTTTGCACTACTCCACCTTCTCTGTACTAGTAGGAGAAATGGCTTAGTAGTACGGTCTGAGCCAAAACCATGTATCCAAAAGACTCCTGCACTTTGGAGAAGCAGCTCAAACCATAACTAGTTAAAATGTTAAGTAGAAAGAAGAACACCAATTAAATTGTTTTTATTAGATCTAAGAGAACTACTGGTTGTGAAACTTAGTGAGCCAAGTTTTTCTCACTGCTCTACCACATATAATTATGCCCTAATTGTAGCTGGCTGTGGCACAATATATATATATAAACAAGTCCCAGGATGTACTGCAAAAAATACACTGTATGGGAAGCATGAACAAGACAATCTGGAGCTGGAGTTACATTCCCACATTAAAAGCTGCAGGGTGGTATGAAGAGATCTGGTCAGCTATGTTGTAAGGTCTTTGTAACAACATTTGTTCCCCTTTTGTTTTTCTTAGTTTTTCTGGCACATTTGTAGCTTTGAGTCATTTAGACAGTAACACAGACCTACCATGCACTGAAATAATTAAGAGGGATATTGCAGTCTTGCTGTTTAAAATGATATAAAATGACATCCTGCTAACTACATCGCACCGGCTTCAAAAACACTTCAGGTCTAGGGAGTCACTGTGCTTACATGAATTGCCACAGTTCCCTCTGCCTGTGAATTTCATAAATATAAAATATAGAAGCCCGCTGACAGATAATAACCAGTGCTCTTCAGTGCCCTGCTTTCCATCTATTTATTAGTTTTATTTTTATTACTGGAGCACTCAAATCCTAGCCATCATAGCACCTCTCAGGAAAAGCAAACAGAAGGCTCTCAAGACAAGATGAGAGGAAAATATTTTCATTCTCCATCTTTATGAAGTGGCAATTAGAAATGGGCACAGAAGATTAGATACTAGAAAATAAATCAGTGTAGGAGAAAAGGTGAAATGAACCAGGGCTCTCTGGGCCTCTGATGTGGAGAGAGGCAATTACTGCAGCCTCGGAAAGAGAAAGCTCAAACTGAGATGGGCAAAGAAGAGGAACTCTATTTTCTCTGGGTAGCTGGGCTATATGAATGTGTATAGTTGAAGTAAATGCTATATTTGTGAAATTATCCTTATTTAGGAGCAAAACTTTTTCAATAAGACAGACTAAAGAGTCTGTATATAAATATGTTTCTAATTTGTATGAGACTTTAATGAAGGATTACAGGTTTGAAATAACCTTTAACAAGCCAATCCGCCAAATATGGTTTAGGTTATAACCTCAACTTGAGTTACTGCACAGTAACTGAAAATTACCACACCGTACGGGTGCACATCTACACCTGTGCATCCATACTGTACAGTAACTATGGCAATTTATGCTGACTAGGGTGTAAATTTGCTATGTATATGATGCAGGTAGCAAATTTATGCCCAAGCAGTTACTGTGCAGTAACCCAGTGTGTGTGGACTAATTTGGGAGTAACTTTAATCCCAAGTCAGTCCACACAAAGCATTACTGCTCTGTAATGCCTGTACATGTAGATGCTGGCATAAAAGCCACTTACTGCGCAGTAATTTACTGCATAGTAAATTACTGAGCAGTAATTGCACGTGTAGACATGCCCCGTAGCACTAGATGGAAAAGGAGTCAGAAACTCCACAAATACCACAAAATTTATGTAGAAGGTATTGGGGTTACAAAAAGGACTTGGGCAAATACAACTTAGGTACTGTAACATCTAACTTATAGGTGCCAGCCTCCCCAGTGAAGCCCATAACTCTGAGGAAAGCACCTATGCTCCATTGACGGTGCATGGAGACTTAGATACCTCAGAATAGAATCCCTAAGAGCACTAGGGTGGAAAGCCATTGAAGTTTTCAGAGTCTCCAGCATACTTGAGAATAGCCACTGGAGATGATCTTGGAGTAGTCTCACCAGGATCTGTCTAGGTTGGAGTATTTGTATAGGCACTGATGGGCAGGGTGTGATCAGAAACAGAATGTCAGGCTACAGCCTCAAACCTGGGGCCTTAGCCTGGATGGTACAGCATTTTGGGGTCAAAAAGTGTGTCTGGGGGCAAAAAGTGTGTTTTTGCTAAATGAAATATTTTTAAATGACCTTGTTAGAACTTTTGTTTCACCTCCAGTGTTTCACTTCGATTACAGAAGTGATCTGATTTGTATGATATGCTATTAGTGAACAATGTAACATCCAAACAAAATGATAGTGTTGAAACAAAATATTTTGATCATCTCCTGCCAAGACATTCAATAAAATCAGTATGTTCCCTCAAGGTGTTTGGATTCAACTGAACCTGCATTTTCTAATGGCAATCTTGTGTTGGAAATTTTAGCTAGCAATTATTTATATACAGAGAGAGAGAGTCTCCTGGTAGCTGGGATTGCTTGTAGGTCTTGAGGCCATGGCTTCTGCCACTTACATTTTGAAGCAGTTTTTCTCTTCAGCAGCTGGAGGGAGCCCTGTGGGTTATAGTAAAGAATTCCCCCAGGAATAAAATGCAGTTTGACTATTGTTATAAGATGTGACCATATTCAACAAGTCAAAAAGAAAGAAACAACCAAGCACAGAGCTTTTGGGCATGGATATGGATGTTTGGAAGAGGAAAGGTTAACTTCCATGAGTCCTACTATGTCTGACCCTGCAGAGACTTGGGAGTCTTGTATTTAAAACCTGCATCTGTTCCTATTTCTCTGTGGGTCTGGCTAGGCAGGTGCTGAATCTCAGGATGTGTTTCCCTCCCTCAAGACTCCAGGACCTCTTACATCTACTGGGCTCCATTACAATAACATGGTTGAGGGCCTCCATGGCCAGCCCTATGGGGAGAGGCTGAGGGACCTGAATCTCTTCAGTTTCCGCAAGAGGAGACTGAGGGGGGATCTTGTGGCTGCCTACAACTTTATCAGGGTCCACCAGCAGGGACTCGGGGAAAGTCTGTTCACCAGGGCCCCCCTTGGAGTCACAAGGAACAATGGCCACAGGCTGAGGGAGGACAGGTTTAGGTTGGATATTAGGGGGAGCTGCTTCGCTGTGGGGGTGGCCAGGGCCTGGAATAGGCTTCCCAGAGAGGTGGTGCTCTCACCTTTCCTGGAAATCTTCAAGAGGAGACTGGATAGGCACCTGGCTGGGGTCTTATGACCCCTGCCAGCCCCAGTGCTCCTTCCTGCCCATAGCGGGGGGTTGGACTCAATGATCTGTCTAGGTCCCTTCCGACTCATTGATTCTATGATTTAGCGCAGCCTGCCATCCTACAGCTGGTCACTCAGATTGGGAAAGGCTGGCCTGAAGCTTCCATTGTGGCCTAGTGCTCCATCCACTCACTCCCTGTCACAACAGTAGGCAATTGGGGTGACCCTCTATTTTTCCCATATAAGCTCCTGAGCAGTAACAGGCAGCACCTGGGCTCAACTTAATCCTAGACTGCTTTTCAGTCTTCTCTGGCTTCTGTTTCAACTCTGCTCTCTGCTTGATCTCCTGGCTTCTTGACCAAGCGTACTCTCCCAGGTTCTGAGTCTGATTTCTTTTTGACTCCACTCTGCTTCATCTCCTGATCTCTCAGCTTCCTGACTCAACTTCTTTCTAGACCCTGCTCTCAGAGTGACCTCCTGGCTACCTGACCTGGCTTGTCCCTGGATTCTGCTTGTTCCTCCTGACCCTAGTCAGCACCTCAGTGCCCTGAGTGGCCTCAACCTTGGCTGCCCATGATGCGCTGTGACACAGAATGGGTGCACTGTGCCATTGTTGTGGTGTTGACACAGCCAAGAACTATCTTGAAGATAAGTATAGAAAAACTTTTCTCAGCTTCTTCAGAGAACTGAGCAAAACTCAGTCTTCTTATTTTCTTTTTCTTCTTAAAAAACAGTGACTGATGATGTGTGTCCCCTTGTCCCCATACAGTGTCATCACCAGCTCATAGCTCCCCTACCCCCTCAGCCTGTGCTGGCCACGCATAGTCTCCTACCGTGTGGGCTGTGCAGACTGTATGTGGACCCCCACCTTGTGGTGGTGGGACAGGTGATTGGTGGGTCCTGTGCGCTGCATGCTGGCCCCTTGTGGGCTACCTGTGACCTGGTGGCCACCAGTTCAACAGTCCTACCTTAGATAACTGAAAGGATAGTGTTTTGACCAAATCAAGGGGTTTTTTTATTATAGAAAATAGGATTGCTTCCAAACCGCTGAATAATCTTTATTCATCTCAAGTGTCCCACCCTCCTCCATTATAGCAGTTGCTCTTAATATTTAAGTAGAAATTAGTACCAGATTGTCATTATTACCATCACCCCACAATGCACTTGGGTTAGAAGGCTAGGCCCCATCCTGCCAGAGACAAAAAGATCTGTTTTTTGTCCTGAAGTGTTTACAAACTAAGAAGATAGACACCTCTAGGAAGCTTATCCAAGAATTTTCAGGATTATATTATTGAGAAAGGTATCTGTTGTTCAGTGTTCGGGCTCTATTTCAAGGAAGTACCCACTTTATGTGCACCACCTGAAGCTGCTTTTTTTTGCCAGAGGTGGTTAATGCAGGACAACTTGGAATTCTATTGATACTTACAACATTCTTGTATTGGGATCATTTCAAATTTCTACCTGTGGTAATTGCACATCACACTTTTTGTAAGGCTGCACCAGAACAAAGGCTGCTGATATAGCTTTAAATTAGGCAGTCTTAACAGCCCAATATTGTAGAAAGAGGACATTGTTGTTCCTCTTGCTGCTTATGGTATTCTGAGTTGATCATAATAAAGCTAACATGGTCTTGTGTACAAAATGTTTTGTGTTTATATGGCTGTTAAGCCTGAAACTTTAGCAAACTTCAGAAAATGACATAAAACAGGAGGCAAGAAAAGATAAAACAAGAACAAGGAGTGAAACACAATCTGGTTTGCTAGATGGTGGTACTTCTTGGGAATATCTGGTACATAACACTCAAATACTGGTACCTGAGATTACGATGAGAACAAACAGAGAAGGTTTATGAATTAGGCCTTAGGGCTTCAACATGTCCAGGAGATGATTTCCCAAGTCTGTTTTTTATTTATATATGTTATAGCTCTGTCCTGTGATTCATGATTTGGGAGATGGGTAGGAAGGAATCTCTAGCAAAATAAAATATTTTAAAATCCCCCTGACAAGAGACCCCCAGGTTGATTATTTGGATATAAATAAGTTTAACAAGTAATGGCTGAAAGAGGCCTGTTAATGGTATACAACACAGAAAGAAATACTCAGGCTGGAAAGACAATTCACCATCATCTGTTTCTCAACTGGCACGTATAGAAAGTGACCCATCTGAAAGAGTCATTTACAGACTACACATCTATTTTATAGTATCTGGGATTTGTTCTTAATTGATACTGAGCCAGATATAGCCAAATATAACCTGTTCGCTTCTATCTTTTGAGCCTCCTATACTTGGCTTAACTCTTCTTGCTCTTTATGTTATTTCTTACAAGTAATGATACAATGGAACTTCCTAATTATCAATTAGGGTAGCATCTAGAAGTAAAACCTGCACTGTGGTAGGCCCATTCTCTGAAGGTCTTGACTCAAAATAGGGCAGGCAGACAAAAAGGTGGAGGGGAACATGAGGTGCAGAGATTTGACTTAGGTCGAATGGTAGAGGTGGGTGCCTCAGGGCTCTTAGGTCCAAGACAGTGAATTACACTCCAACAACATATGTCATGGTGGGCATCTGCTAAAGACCACCAAACTAGGAGGAGGAGGTGGACGAGATCTTCTTTAAACAATACACAGAAGCTTCCAAATCACAGGACCTGGTTCTCATGGTGGGGTTTAATAATTGGGACATCTGCTGGAAAGGAAACACAACAGTACATAAGCAGTTCAGCAAATTCTTGGAATGTGTTGTTGATAACTTTTTGGTACAGATGGTAGAGAGGTCAACTAGAGGAGATGTTTGTTGTTTGTGAGCAGCAAGTCAAGAAGAGTAATTGTTTGTGAAGGTAGAAGGCAACTTGGGTGACAGTGGCCATGTCTACATGAGATGCTAACTGCTCAGTCATTATTGCACAGTCATTTAGTACTTTTCTATACAACAAAACAACGTATATAGACAAGTACTAAATGACTGCGCAGTAACTGGAGTTACTGCACTGTAGCAACACTGAATGGCTTTTTCATAATGCTGACTGCACAGTAGCCCAAGACTACTGCACAGTAGCATCGTGTCACGTTTTCTGCCACATGGTGCTACTGCACAGCAGTTATGGGCTGCTGCGCAGTCAGTGTCTTGTGTAGACATGTCCACTGACCACAGAATGATCCTAAGAGGAGGAAGGAAGGAGACCAGCAGTATAAAGATAGTGGACTTTAGAAAAACAGACTTCAGCAAACTCAGGAAATTGCTGGGCAGGACCCCAAAGCAGCAAGCCTGAGGGGAAAAGGAGTCCGGGGGAAAGTAGCTGTACTTTATGGAGGCCTTCTTAAGAGCTCAGGAGCAAGCTATTCCAATGTGATGGAAGAATGGAAAATGCAACAGGAGGCCAGCCTGGCTAGACAGCAATCTCTTCAATGAATTGAAACTTAAAAGGAATCCTACAAGAAGTGGAAACTTGATTATAGTACTGAAAAGTATAAGGATATTGCATGAGCGTGCAGGGATAAAATTAGGAAGGTTGAGGCACAATTTAAGATGCAACTGGCAAGGGAAATAAAAGGCAATAAAAAGGGATCCTGCAAGTATGTCAAAAGTAAAAGGAAGACCAAAGAAACCATAGGTCCCTTCAGTAATGTAGAAGGCAAACTAGTTATGGATGATTCAGAGAAGGATAAAGTATTTAATGGGGTTTTTTTAACTTTAGTCTTTACAAATACGGTCAGCTTTCAGATCATGGGTACTTGTAAGTATCGAGGAATGGGCATTATATCCATTTGCACCACTATGGCAGGAACTGTTTCAGTGCCATTGGGTTGGATGTGTTTTGGGGTTTCTGTGTATAGTGTTGGAGGTAGTTAACCTTCTTTTTGATGTTTGGGGGAGAGATACTTGACCACAAACACTTTGTTTTCATATTCCTGTTACCAGCTGCCACACATGATGGAAGCCGAGGATGTGCATCCTAACTTTGGACCCCATCTCGTGCTGGAGAAGAGTGGATGTAGGAATGTGGTCGTAGGCAGCAAAGCTACAGAGGGAGCATGATGGAGGCTTTGGTGGAGGCTGCACAATCCCAAGTGACTGCCATGGATGACTGGTGGGACAAAGTCCAAGAGGTGCTTGAGTGGATGATGAATGGGAGACACAAAGCGTGGCCAGCACTATTGAATTCAAGAAGCAGCTTCTAGACCATACAAACCAGTTTTTTGAGCTGGATATGCAGTGCAATGCAGAACTCCACGAGACATGCATTGATTAAGAATCATGTCCTTAAGCATGTGAGCAAGCACCCTATTCATAAGCGGATCTGCGCGGAAAGTGCACACAAGCTTCTCTCAGCTTACCTCTGTCCAGGAGGTAGCCAGGAATATCACTGCTGAGCCTGTTCCCTCACCCAGATTGCTTCTGTCTGAGGGATGCCACAATGCCAGCAGGGCCAGGAGAGCACTACTATGGTTCAGAGAGGAAGGGGTGGGTTAGACAGGGAGTACATGGCTGGGAAAGAAAACAAATTGGCAGGAGAGGGGTTTGTATTTGTTACGTGCTGCTTATTTGTAAACAGGGGACCTGGGGAGTAGGCATCCTGTGGTATTTTTTTGTTATTTTAGTATGTTCTTATGTGTAATAAAAATGTATTTCCCATCCCTGTCTGCCTTCTTTATTGGGAAGGGTTGATAATGCGTGGATCTGGGTGTTGGGTTATATAAGCAAAGCCAAACATTTCCTGGCTTGCATCAGATATAGAGTGGTAATGAGATAAACAAGATTTAATTCCCCACAGGTGGAAGGTGGGTGGGGGTAGGAGGGCTAAAAATGGTGGTAAACTTTTAACAAACCCCTTGGTCAACTGCTCGTGTTGCTGCAGCAGGAGAACAAAGCCAGGGAACTCGGTCTGAGTATGTGCTAATTGCCCTTCTAGAAATGTGAAGTGGCTAAGTAATATCTTGCATTAAAAAAGAAAGTGCCTGCCTGTCGCAGAGCACTCCGGTGCCCTGCACCTAAAAGCAGAAATGGATCAGGAGAGAACCCTAGTGGTGAGAAGGGGCAAGCTCAACTGCCAGTCACCAGGGCAGCACAGGTGCTGGTTGCTAGGAGAACCAAGGGGATCAGCTGACAGGAAGGGGCAGGTCTTGGCCCCTTCTTAAACCCAAGCATAAGGCCAGGAGAGCAGTTCCCCTCCGGCGGCCAAGGAGTGGGGAGCTCGGCCAGTGTGGAGAGAAAGGAGCATCCCCTGGTTGCCGCTGAGTTGGAGTATTTTCCCGGTAGGGACAGAACATGGTTTTTGACCGGCTGGTTTAGTTTACATTATAGCCCAGGGGCTTTGTGTTTTGTGTTTTGTGTTTACTATTTTACCGGAGGACCGGGTGAGGCTATTAGGGGTGGAGGAGGCCTCATAAGGACGCCACGGTAGCGTGGGGTTTCCTGGCACCGGAGAGGGTGCGGCATTGTTTGGGGTGCATTGGCCCCAGCCCCAGAGCCAGGGAGCAGTGAGAAGCCCTGGAGCCAGGGGGCAGTGAGGAGCCCAGAGCTAGAGAGCAGAGAGGAGCCCCGGAGTGAGAGGGGGCAGTGAGGAGCCCCAGAGTGAGACGGGGTAGTGAGGAGCCCTGGAGTGAGAGGGGGTAGTGAGGGGGCCCCAGAAGTAAAGAAGAGGGACAAGGCATAGGGAAAACCATGTCAAGTACCATCTGCGAGGCTTGGGCTGCAGTGTAGGGGAGGAAAAAGGAGCCGCAGATAGTGCCCCCTGACACCAGGCATATAAAGTGGGCAGCCTCCCGCTAATTACATCACTCAATCAATTAAGATCAAGGCATGGCAGGAGAGTAAGCAGGTGGTTAGCCCAAGACAGGAAGGCAGAGCCTCGAACAGAAAGGCTCCAGTGATTTATCCCTGTTACATTGCCCATAAAGAGTTGACAAGTGGCACCTTTTGGGCAAAACACTCATGGAAGCTTAAGTCAGACATATAGAAACTTATTTTTTCATATGGAAACATAATTTATATATTTAGCATGTGACCTTGAGGTGTTCTGTACCTGGAGCTGAACTCCTCTCCATGTATAGATGTTACTACTGGAGAGCCAAGAGACAGAAGCCCTTTGTAAATCTTTGCAACATTTCACAGATTAGATGCTCAGCAACAATTGTAATTCCCTGTCTTCCCTCAGATCGCGGCTTGGCCATGCATGGTGATGCAGTGAGAATGGTAAGTCAGCTGGTTAGACACACTGGTCAGGAGGCCACTGGATGCTCCTCCACCCCTCTCCCCTGCTATGTCCACTGTGGTCAGTGCCCCGCCTCCACTCTGAACACTCTTCCCCACTCCCCCATCTGCCCATGCAGGACAACTGCTCTGATACACTGCTGCACCACCCTCAGTACGCAGGATTGTGTCATGTGGGGCAGCAAGACAACTGTTGGGGGGGTCTTGTTGGGTAGCCACCATACTCTCTGGTGAGGCGCCCAAAGGATGGCCACCTCTCCCTATGCCAATGGGCACAGAGCCTATCACCATTTCTTGTGCCCCAGGCCATGCACAATGAGCTCTTTGTGCAGGCTGAACGCTGCCTGAACCACTACAACCTGCTGATGCTGATCCTGCTGGTGTCCCATGCACAGCTGCACTCCTGTTCAGGACACTTAGCAAATGCAAGATGGCATGGGGGATCAGCCTGGTCTGCCATACCACCTTTGCCAACAGCTGGATGGATACCCATCACAGCACTACATGATCCTGACCCCCGATACCAAGGATGACATTGCCACAGAAATGAATGCCTTCTTCAGCATGTGAGGGGTGCACTTGGTCCCACCCAGTACTGGGATAAGAAAAGGGGATGGTAAATAAAATTGTGTGTGAACCTTATCATGCCTGTGCATGTGCTGTGCAGTGCTGTTTTGTGGTGCTGGGAATAAGGGGCCAGGGCATGTTGTCATGCTATCCTAATAGTAATCCTTAAACTACTCAGATCCTCAGTGTGCACTATCATGCATGTTAGGGAAAGAAATAACCTGATATTCATATAGTGGGTGGCTGCACTTAATGGTCCTGCAAGATCATGAAACACCTTTTTTTGGGTATTCTATAAGACCACCAAGTGAATAAGTGGTTTTGGGGAGTGGGGTTTTTGAAATTCAAACAGCACAAGTAAAAGGTAACTTTCAGAGAAGGTATGCTCAAGGCCACTGCTTTTGTGCAAAGTCTTGGGAGCACTGCTCTGCTAACGTATTTTCTGCAGTGCAACAGTAGCAGTTTTCACTTGCACCTGTGGACGTCCTGCTCAGAATTACCTGGTGCCAATGATGGGGGGGGTTCTGGGCACTTGGTCTGAGGATAAGAGCTGTTACTAACCTCAGTGCCCCAGATACTGTGACTCATTGACCCAAACACCAGGGTTGGGGACCCCTGCCCAACAGCCTCCCCCACCACAGCTGACCATGATCACATATACCTCATCCCTGGCATTGGCACAGACAGATGCCTCAAGTCTGGCCTTTGTATGACCTGGTCAAAGTACAGGGGGAAAGGGGTGGTTAACACAGGTCAAAGTAGTGGGGTAGGAGGTGGTGTTCCCTTGCTAATCATAGTGTGCCTGGACTTGACAGAGCCAGCATTGACTTGGTGCGCATGCTGGCTGCTGTCATCCATGGCAGTCCCCTGTTATCCGTGGTGGGCATAGGCTGCGGAAGGCCAGGGCTAATGGGGCTTAGCTCCCCAAATGTGGGGCAGTGGTGGCAGTGCAGAGGTCCCAAGGTGTGGGCTCCAGGCAGCTACAGCAGGGAACATGCACAGACATAGACACACAGCTGGAGCCTGCATACAGCCAGGATCACAGCCTGGTAGTGTGTGGAGCACCACCCACCACAGCAGGCAAGTCTGTGGAGGGGAAGGGGCATGGGGGGGAAGATCGAGGTCCCCACAGTGAGGGAGGGAGTGTCGCAGGGGCAGGGGCTGGGGTGAGTGGGGTCCCGGGGTGAATCATGGGATGTTCAGAGACCTGGGTGGCTTGTCTAGGGGTGCAGGGGACCTCCCACCACTGCGTGCACCCCTGGAGGGGCATGGGGGGCACGTGCCCCCTGGATTTGTGCAGGGGGTGGAGGCAGGCTGCTGCTGTGTGCTGGGCTCTGTACCCCTCTGCTGCTGCCTCGGTAGCCATACAAAGCCATGTGTCTGCCACTACTGGTTGGGCAGGGGATGCAGCACAACCTGGCAGTGGCAGGCACATGGTGTTACGTGGCTCCCAGGGCAGTGGCAGTGGGATGCAGAGCCCAGCCCGCAGCAGCAGTCTACCTCTGCCCTTCACACAAATCCAGGGGGAACATATCCTCTATGCCCCGCCCCAGTCAGGGTATGTGCAGTATCAGAAGCCCCTGCACCACTTGATGAGCCTCCTGGGCCCTGACCATCCCATGATCAGCACAAGGGCCCCATTCACCCCAGCCCTGCCTCTGCCCCACTCCCTCCCTCACTGCTGGGGCCTCAATCTGCTCCCCCCACCCCTTTCCTCTCCACACACTTCCCTGCTGGGCAGAGTGTGTGTGTGTGTGTGTGTGTGTGTGTGTGTGTGTGTGTGTGTACTCAGCCTCCCCAAATAATATTATCTCCCTCTGCCTATGGTGGCAGACAGTGTGTGAGCAAGCTAGCTTCTGTGTTCAGCTGACATGCTTGATGAATAGCAGGTTAGGAATCATTGAAACATAGATCTATAAAAAGTAAGGATCCTGGAAAGTAGATCCTGGAAAGATCATTCTGTCCAAACCACCCTACTCAGGGCAAGAATATTGCTGAGATGAAATGATCCCAGGAAACTCTCTGTCCACTCTCCTTTTGAAGACTACCAAGGTTAGGGACCAAACAACCACCTTGGGAAGTGTATTCCAGATTCTGGTCATGCCTACTATAAAGAAGTTTTTCCTTACATCCAAACTGAAACCATCCTCTAACAGTTTATGGGCAGTCCTCCTTGTCCTCCCCTGGGTGGACATGCCATATAGTTAACATATTTTCTCCCAGTTACAGGTATTCACCCCTTATGTCCCTATATATGGCCACTAAGTTCCCCCTTCTCCTCCCCACCTTCCACCTGTCTTCTGGAGACAGAACAGTCCCTGATTCCCAATCTTTTCTCAAGGTCTGTCAGCGTGCACGCACGCACGCACTCACTCACTCACTCACTCACTCACTCACATCTTGACTGACTGTCTCACCAGGTATGGAGACTGTGAGCAGGGACTGGTGCCTGACACACAGGTGACTTGTGGCTAGCCCTCTGTTGCACCATGGCCAGAAAGGGACCTTGTAGGTGGCCCTCCTTGGCATATCCATCAGTACATGGCTCATTTTTTACCTACGCTGTCCACAGATTTTAGGCACCCTTTTTGCAAAAAAGTATGCCCCAAAAAAACAAAGTTGCCAGGGTGGTGTCACCATGTCTGTTGTACAAACCTTCTGTACCAAACTGTGGGGGGGGGGGGAGTGTTGAAATTTTCCTGACCTGCTGAAGAAGAGATATATAAATTGAGGGCACAGAGGCCCAGGTACGGGTGCCCCTTATTGATCCACAATGTCTGAGGCAGAGGAGAAAAGAAAGTGGGACCAGGGAGAGAAGAGAGCCACCTGGGGCACTTGGTCCTATGTAGAAACTAAAAGCCTGGTTTGGGAGCTGGGTGAGCCTGTGGTGTTAAGCCAGTTTGGCATTGGCAACAGCCTGAGTACAAATTTGCACATCTACCTGGGTGTCTCCAGACTTGCCTAGTGGGGACACAAGACAGCAGTCCAAGTCCAAGAATATAAGAGCTGCTTTCCTATGTGAAGTGGCAAGAGCTCATTGGAACAGCACCCCCCTGTGTAATGTGCCACATTATCGGTACCTCTAATGCCAAGGGACTCAAACACTAAGCAAAGAGATGATTAGAGGTATCCAGGTCATCCTCCACTCCTGATAGCTCACTGACTACAGGTTTAACTGTGAGTCCTGCTGCCTTGAGTGAGACAGACAGCAGCAGTTCACTAGTACTGGCCCTTGATGAGTCCACCAGAATGGAGACACCAGGGAGATCATCCTCCACAACGGGTATGTTAAGCCATGGGGAACCTTTAAGTCATCTGACATCTGAACTGACACCTGAGATTAGGCTGGGCTGTAATGAGGGGGGGCAGTGAAGGATTGGAGTTAAGTGACATAAGAGACGTGGGGAGAAGGGTTACTTCAACTGACAACTAACTGACAGGTGGGGAGGGATTGGATTGTCATGCAGGAAGGTGAAGGGCAATGCAAAGCACAAAGGCTCTGCTCGTGACTTGTATGTATCCGTTCAAGGTCCTGCAGTCCAACTTGGACAGGCAGGCAAGCCCTTCTTGGTGGTTTTTCCAAAATGCTTTTTATCCACTTGTCTGATTTGCAGAGCACAGAATAATTCCCTGCATTCCTTGATTTTCAGCTATGCTCACTACACTGCCATTGCTGCCACTGCCGAAAAAACACGGACCATGTAGGCAGCCTAATACCAATGCCTGGGCAGATAGAATCGTCAGTGCCATCAGTACCTGCGCAGTGTGGTTGCAGGAGATAGCAAGACAGGCATGTTGTGACTGTGGCTGAGTGGTGCCTGGGCAATGCAGCAGCAGGCATTCACGAGAAAGGGAGAGAGAAGAGCAAGCCAGCTTGAAAACATAGAAAACCAGCTTGAAAACATAGAAAACCAGTATTGCTTATGCAGTGATAGTTGCTAATTATTGATTATTGTTTTTTTTGTTGATTTAAGCATAAACAATGCCTATGGTTACTGCTTGCTGGTAAAAAAGCTCTTGTAATGAAACTCATTGCATATTGCCTGAGGTTTTAAAGTTGAAGAATACTGCTTCTTGAATACAACAGTACCTTGTAAATGCTGCGACGGTTGGTTGGTTGGTTATTTATGTAAGTTATGTTTAATAAATCAATAAAGGTTAATTATGTAAAAAAAAACCCTTTTCTGTCTTACTTTCTTTCAATGTGGACGGCCATTAAGAGATCATTAGGCCAGGCTCCCAGGCTTTGTTGTCATCCCTGCCAAATCAACCGTTGTTTGCAACATTAGGGAGGATTACTTAATTTATAAAACTGGAAAAACCAGTAAATCCCCAAGCAGCAACAGCATGGCCTGGCCAGGGGGGAGGGGGAGGGATGGGAGGGAGAAGGTGGGATGTTGGGAATTGGGAGTGAGGGGCACTGGCAGGGACAGGGATGCCCAGGTCCTGAATTAGGGGCAGCAGGATGGCTCAAAGGCCCGTGGCTTGGAATAAGGGACAACAGAATGGGCTGGACCACGATGCCTCTTTTTTTTTACTGGAAATATGGTAACCTTAATGATGGTGATGCTGTCATTAAGGGCTGGCTGCTTGCTGTTGTTGTGGGTCTGGCTGTAGGGTGACACTGTGCAATTGTGACTGGGCGACAGCACAAGGAAAAAAAAGAACTTTATTATGAAGCGTGGCGGCTACTTGCTGCACTCAGTGCTATTAGCAGGCGGGCACCAGTTGCTCTAAGTGCATCTGAAAGCAGTCCAGGGTGCAGCAGGTTAGGTGGTGATGGTGCCGTTCTCATTAAGGGCTGACCTTGTATAATTGCAAATGGTGCGGCAGCCAGCAAAAGAATAAAAAAGCAGTGGCTACAGGCTGCATTCAGTGCCGTGAGAAGGCAAACATAATTTTCTCTGGTTGACTGAATAAAAGCAGCCCATGGTGCCTCCCCTAGGCACCCAAGCAGTTCTTCATTTCTGGATTGAACTAGGGGCAGATTATGTGGTGATGGTGCTGTTCTCATTAAGGGATGCCTGCTGCCATGGGTCTGGCTGTAGGGTGAGCTTGTGTGTGGAGGCTATGGGCTAAAATCCTGTAATGAGGAGGGAACCATTCCCTCTGAAAGCAAATGAAAGCAAGAGTGAGGAAAAAAAGTTGGGGTTTTTTTTTGCAAATATCCAATTGGTCTAATAAAAGACATCACCTACACCATGAATTCTGATTCCTTTTGCCTGTAGACCAATGCTGGTACCAACCTGTATCCCTCACCCCTTTAGGCACCCAAGCAATTCTTCATTCCTGGATGGAGCCAGTGGCAGATTATGGGATGACTGTGCCATTGTCACCCTGGCCAGGGCATGGCCAGGAGAGGGGTGGGGCATGGCTCTCATACAGGAGAATAAAGACTGATTCATGTTGTGCTGGGTGGACCACAACACCTGGCGTCCAAAGAAACACGACACCCAGTTACTGAAAAAGTGCAGGTATCCTCTTCCTCCTAGCTGCAATTTGAAGAGATATCTGGTGGACAAAGAGGTGAACTACACAAAAGTTGCAGTGGCATCCAGTGGACAAAGGGACTCATTACACATCTTTGAGTGCACTTCTGTTTTCATGTGACGAATCCATCGGTTTAATTCCTGGTGATACAAACTAAAATACATCAGGATGTGTTTTACTTTAAATCACCAAAAATACTTTAAATTGCCAGAAAAACTCACACGTGAAAACTGTAACACAATTAAATTGCAAAAAAAAGGGCAAATTTTGTCATGTGTACAAGCGCCCTTAGAGTCCAGAGATCAGCTGTCCCGTTCAGAAGGGACAGAGATGGGTGTGTGTGTGGGGTGGGGGGGGGAGTATTGTTATTTTTCAAAATGTAAGTACTGTGTTTCCTTGCAAGAAAGAAGAGGATGAATGGATTTGGGAAACAGCCATAGTCCTGCTGTGAGAGACACCAGTGCAGGCTTGTGATGGTGCGAGACAATGGAGGGAGGAATACACTGGGTGTGAGACAGATTTAGTGGGTGCCATGGCCCCCCTGTAAGACATAGAGATGTAGGTGTGAGATACTCAACAAGAGGGAAGGATCCCCTGGATATGAGGCAGGAGATTTGGAATAGGTAGGGATAACAAGCACTATTGTGGGGGAGGGGGGGATATTCTTTTTTGTTATAAGTGACTTATGATTCTGAATTGTGGATTAGGAGGTAAGGTTGGGTTAGGCAAGGGGGATGCTCCCAGGGCCTGGGGAGAAGGAGGGTGTGGGGTGGATGAATTTGAATTTGGTGGTTTTTATAGGGAAGCTTGTTTTTATTACACTTTCCTACTTGAATGTTTTAATCTCTTTCTAACTGTTTTTGTCTTTTTTTGTAAGCCTTCCTGGCCACGTGTAGATGAAATGAGAGGCGCATGTGCACGACACTTTAAAGTGGGCTAAATGCTTTTGCTCCATTTTAATGGTGTTGGTGTTTGTGTGCCTCGGCGGCGTATTGCTCATTAATTCCAGCTGCTGGAGGAAATTCAGCAGCGTAATGCACTTTAAATGACTTGGGGTGTAGCAAACTAAAGCTCCTTCAAGGAGTTTTCGTTTGCTGCCCCTACAACCATGGAGTGAAGCACTGGGCTACGTGCAGCTCCACGGCTCTGCAGGAAGCCCTGCAGGCAGCCTGACAGCAGCCCGGGAAAGCAGACTCTGCCCAAGAAAAGCAGTGAGCAAGAGTGAGCCTGATCTACCCCCACCCCCCTGGAGCCTGCCTGCCTGAGCTGTGAGGCGGCCGGTGCTTCCCTCCATGGCCGCGGTGCCCCCTGGGGCCACCCAACGTGGGTACCTGTGGGTGGGTGCTGCCTGGGGGAGGGTCACCACTGCCGTGGAGGGAAACACCACCCTCCCTCCTCTGCAGCTCAGGGACCTCTCTGCCTGCTGGCAGCTCGCCTTCCCCTCCCCACCGGACAGGCAGGTAAGTCAGCGGGGTGTGTGCACACCATAGGAGTTTAATCAGCCCCAAATTGAAGCACTGCTTTTTTAAAACCCACTGCTTCAACTTAGGGCTCGCATTTTTGTCTACACACGCCCCCTGAGCCTTTTCAAAAAGGGTGGCACATAAATCTAATAAATAACATTTGTTAGGAATGTCCTCTGTGTTCCCCAAAAAAGTTCCCAAACATAACCAAGCTGTAAACCTTTGAAAAAAAATGCAGTATCCTGGTAGACCTTAATAGGTAAGCTGGCTGGGGAGTCTGTCCTGATGAACACATTAAAGTGTGTCATGGATCCTAGCACTGACAAGACTGCACGCACTGTCCCCAGTTACTGACAGTGTCCTTTAATTCTGACATTTTCAAATGTTTTGACTTGCAACAATGTTAATTGTTACCAAAGCTTTTAGGCTTTAATGTTGATGATACTTAGGGTCTGAGTTCTCTGATTCCCACAATATTTAGGGTCTGACTTAGGACCTGACCTCCTTTATACTAAGGAGGCTCTACTGACTTTACCATCTGTAAACTGACTTGATCGCGAGGGGTATAAATGTGCATTGTCTTCATTGAACAGGCTGTCACGTAGTGCCTGTTGTCATGCCTACCTTTCCAGTGGTAACAAATTACAATGGTTACACAGTTGCTCCAGCTCCTAGTTGCCATGTGACATAGTTCTGATGCCCAGTGGCTTTGCTGGGTCCCTTTTTCTTGTGTGGCCAGCTGTCCAAGCTGCTGCTGTAACAACTGGTGGTTACCTGTATAATGTGGAAAACATAGGTCAGACCTTTGTACTTAGGTCTTTTCACATACATCTAGCAAGCTACGATATTTGTCATTTGCAGTAATTTAACTTGCTCACCTCTGAGTGGAGCTTTCTGAAAAGTCATTCATCATTTCCAAATATCCTCATCAAACAAGAAATCTAGAGAACCTAAACTACATGGATGCTCGGCACATCCACAGTGCCTCCCACACTGTCCCAGTAGGTAGGGGATTTACAAACAGCAGTGACTTAGGCTTTGCAACATTGTTGTGAATTTAGGTACTGTTGGTATCTCCCTGTTTTACAGTGGTGGGAACTGAGCCCAACAAAGACTGATTAAACCAATGCTACAGAGCTTGTCTGTGGCAGCGCTGGGAACAGAATCCAGACTTTGTGACTCCCAGTCCTGAGTTTTAACTACCAGTGTGTTCTGACATGAAACTAACTGGATCTCAGTAGAGACAACAGATAACCGCAGCTTAATTTGGTCTCTGTATGCTCTATACCCATGGAGACAGTAGGCCTCTGGCCACCCAAAGGCATGTTATTGAGAGCTTTACAGTTAATTCTCTTTTATGAGGTCCATCTTGTTATGTTTGGATGCATCGCTGGCTTTTTATTTGTTTTGTCTGTTTTTGGCATGCAGGGCTTGTGGATTTTATCAAGCCCTTCCCTTGTATCTTGTGCACATTTAAGATTATTCCCTCTATGAAGATTTCTTTAGAAGTGTTTTGTTAAAGGTGGCTTACAATGCAGACTTGCCGTTTAATTTAGATCCTGGATGGAATTATGCCTTACGGAGGAGAGATATCCACTTCTGATGTCTTAATTACAACTTCCCAAGTACTACCCTCACTGTTTTTAGTTGCTGTTAATTCACACAATGATTTGTGTCATTGATGTTTCATTTAAAATACAGCTGCTTTATTGGGGTAGCTTATTTTTGTCACTCAAGGAATCAAAAAACAGAGTTGCATACCAAGATGCAGTGTGAGCTTGGGGATAAGGACTTGGGAAATGTTGGTTCTGTACTTAGCTCTGCCACTAAACTGCTACGTGACCTTTGACATGTCACTTTACCTCCCGTGTCTGTTTAGACTCTGATAGTGTGTGTGTGCACACAAACACGCGCACATGTTGCGGGGGGCAGATATCTGATATCCTTACCCACTGGTTTCTGTGCTTTCACATTTTTGGGTCTTTGTAGATTGTGTTATAAGTATGTTGTAGTCACCTATTAGATTTAACTGATTGGGGGGGACAGAATTGGGGTTCCTGAATAGAATATCACATAGAAAAGATAGTTTCATAGTTGTTAGGAGCTGGAAGGGACCTTACAGATCATCAAGTCCAGCCCCTCTGCACTTGGGCAGGAAAGACTGCTGGGATCAGATGACTCCAGAAAAATGGGTGTCAAGACACTTTTTGAAGATTGCCAGGGTAGATGACTGTATCACCTCTGGGGGGAAGCCTGTTCCAAACCCTCGGCACTCAATCTGTAAAGAAGTTTTTCCTTATGTCTAGCCTGAAGTGATCCTCAATCAGCTTGTGCTCATTACTTCTTGTGTTCCCCTGGGGGGTCTTGGTGAACAGATGCTCCCCGAGGCCCTGATGTACGCCCTTGATATACTTGTAGACTGACACCAAGTCCCCTCTGAGTCTTCCTTCTCCAGGCTGAACAGTCCCAAGTCTTTCAGCCTCTCCTCATATGACCTGGTCCCTAGGTCTCTAATCATGCATGTGGGCCTCCTTTGGACTCTCTTGAGCTTCTCCACAGCCTTCCTGAATTGCGGCGGCACCCAGAACTAGATGCAGTACTCCAGCAGCGTTCTTACCAAGGCCGAGTAGAGAGGGAGGATGACATCCTTAGCCTTGCTCGAGATGCCTCCGTAGATGCATGCCAGTGCTTGGTTAGCTCTGCCAGCTATGGCATCCCATTGGTGGCTCATGTTTATTTTGTTGTCTATCATGATGCCCAGGTCTTGTTCAGATGTGGTGCTAGCAAGTGTAGCACTGCCAACCCTGTAAGTGTGTTGTGGATTATTTCTCCCCAGATGGAGCACTTTACATTTCTCTGCATTAAATGACATCAGGTTGAGGTCTGCCCACCTTGCAAGCCTGCCCAGGTCAGCCTGTGGCCTGTCTCCAAGCGTGACCACGCTCCCATA
Source organism: Crocodylus siamensis (assembly GCF_052110815.1). Lineage (NCBI taxonomy): Eukaryota > Metazoa > Chordata > Crocodylia > Crocodylidae > Crocodylus > Crocodylus siamensis. The sequence goes on along the minus strand of NC_143397.1, from coordinate 237,677,408 downwards.
TAGTTTGATGTCATCAGGAAACTTTGCTAGCTCACTTTTAAAACCGAATCCAAATTTTGCTGAACTTGTTGAAAAGCACTGGTCTGAGTACTGAACACTGAGGGACACCACTGGGCATCCTCTGCCATGATTACCCAGTTCCATCAATCAATACCCTCTGGGTCCTACTATGGAGCCAGTTACCTAGCCACTGGACCGTGAAGTAGTCGAGGACACATTTTCCCAATTTTTTCATGAGGACTTCATGGGAGACCAGGTCAAAGGCCTTTTTCAAGTCCAGATATGTGACATCCACTTCATTTCCCCTATGCAGGTGGCGAGTTACCTGATTGTAGAGGGAAATGAGGTTGGTCTGGTTTGACCTGCCTGTAACAAAGCCATGTTGGCTATTCTTCAGAATACTGCCTTCTGCTAGCCTGTCTTTAGTGGAGTCTTTGATATTTTTCTCCAGGATTTTATCAGGGATTGAGGTCAAACTGATGGCCCTGTAATTTCCCAGGTCCTCCTTTCTCTCTTTCTTAAAGATAGGCACCACATTGGCTTCCTTCCAATCTTCTTGGACCTCTCCTGGGCATCAGTCTTCAAATAACTTTGCCACAGGTCATGCGATAATGTTGACCAGTTCTTTTAGCATCCTCGAGTGTAGTTCATCTGGTCCTGCTGAGCTGTAAATATTTAGCACTTGTAGGTGCTCCCCCACAAGATCTATGCTAACTATGGGAGGGTGGTCACCCCCACCATGATCATCTTGTATCCTGTCAAGCAAGCTAACACCCTTGGGCTGGTGGAATACCAACATCAGGTTTTCATTCAGGAGTCTGGTTTTGTCCTGCATGTCAGTTATCAGCCGTCCCACTTCATTCATCAGGGGCCCTATGCTTTCTTTGTTTTACCTCTGACTTCCTACATGTTTAAAGAAGAACTTTTTGTTGTTCTTGATTGCATTTGCCAACCAGTATTCGTTTTGTCCTTTTTCTGTCCTGAATTGCTCTCTACAGATCCGGGCTGTTGCCAAGTACTCCTCTTTGGTAGTTATTCCTAATTTCCATCCTTTGTAGGCTTCTCATTTTAATTTCAGGAGGTCCATGACTTCCCTGTTGAGTAAAGGGGGTCTCCCAGCCCTTTTGCTGCATTTCCTATGAAAGGGAATGGACTTCCTTTGAGCTTTTAGGATTGTTTCATTAAGGAACAACCACTTACCTTGCACTCCCTTCCTCATTGGACCATGGTCCCACAGTGCCTTGCCAACCAATCCCCTAAGCTTTTGGATGTCAGCTTTCCTAAAATCAAAGATTTCTACCCTACTGGCCAATTCCTCTGGCTTACAATAGATGGAGAAAATGATCATCTTATGGTCACTGTCCCCCAATTTCCTTTTGATCCTCAGGTTGCTCACTAGATCATCCCTTTTGGCCAGAACCAAGTCTAGGAGTGTCTTGCCCCTGGTTGACCTATAGACAGGTGTTAGACAGAGCTCCTCAATGCAAGAGAGGAAGCTCTGTGAGCAATCGGATCTAGCTGAGTCCACATCCCATGAGATGTCTGGGTAGTTCAAGTCACCCATGATGACCATGCTCCGAGAGCTTGCAGCCTCTGCCCTGCCAGTTCTCCAGAGAATTTCTGGTTGAGTTGCTCCTCTTGGTTTGGAGGTCTGTAAAAACTCCTATGGTCAAATCCCCTTCCCCATGCTCTTCCTGTATCGTGACTCAGAGGGTCTCAAGTTGCCCTTCTTTGTTTCCAATCCTCACTTCTAGGGAGGTGTAATATTCCTTCACATAGAGAGCAATTCCACCACCCTTCTTCCCAACACAGTCCCTCCTATACAGAGTGCATCCCCCTATGCCTGTGGTCCGGTCATAGGTGGAGTCCCACCAGGTCTCTGTGATCCCTATGAGATTGTATTGGTTGTTCGTTAGTAGGAGGGCCAGTTCTTCCTGCTTGTTTCCCATGATTCTGGCGTTAGTGTACAGGCAACTAAGCCTGTCATTGGAGGCCCTAGGCTTCTGGGTGAGCTGTGAAACAATCTGTCCATTGGCCAGTGTTGGAGAAAGCTTCCTATTGTACCCTGGGATGTTGGTTTTAAGGTTGCCATTTTTGGGGCTTATGCTAATGGTTGATAGCCATTCCCCGGCATTCTTAGTTTAAAGCCCTATCCCTATGTTTTTCATTGACTGCCCATATTTTTGGAGTCAGGCACAGCATGAATCTTAAATTTAGAAACATGCTGTTCTTTCAGTTACTTTGTAATAAAACACAAAGTATCTACTTCCCTTTTGGATTAACAATAAGGATAGATTCCACTATGTATAGACAGATGTTATTTCATGGTTTCTAATGCCAGACCCCTTTCCTCTGTCACATTTTTAGTGTTTATTAAGAGGGTGCATTTATTAGAACTTTAAAAAATCATAGATAAGAAAAAGACACCACAAAAGAAAATCTGTGAGAGGGTTATATTTTGCTATATATGTATAATCCTAGTATACTATTATATGTGATAATAGTACTATACTTATAAACTTTATATATATACATATACACTATATAAATTATGATGATTTTATATTATATGATATATATATAAGTGATTTTTTAAAGTCTCAATAAATGCACATTTATAGTAAACAAAAATCAGACAGGGGGAAGAGAACTGACATTTGTCATATATGTGTGTAGTGGGAATTATTGTTGCTATATATGATGAGGAAAAATCTGGGAGAGGGTTATAAACACACATGCTAAAAAACAAAAAGGCCATGAACAAAAGGATACACATTTGCACACACGCGCGCACACACACACACAACCCTCTCATAGATTTTTTTCTCATTCTACATATAGCAACATTCCAGATTTTATATATGTATGAGAGAGAGAGAGAGCACACATCTATAGGACAGGTCATTTATATTAGGGGGAAGTCCTTCTCTATATAGCCTTCTTCGGTTTTCAAAAACAGCAAAGCAAGTTTCTCTCCAGATAATTTTTCAGTTGGCTCCACCCTGTGGTAAATTATGAAATTACCTTTAAATTCAAAATGTGTTAAGGGACTTAAATTAAATGATAGAACATTACACTTCAATAGTGTTTTTGGTATGAGGACTTCAGAGGGCTCAACACACATTAATTAATTCATTTGATGCCCTGCTGTAAGTCAGCGAAATATTATAAGCTCCATTTTCTAGGTGGGAAACAGAAACCCAAAGCAAACTGGTACCAAAGCTGGCATGAGAAACTGTATTCTCTGACTTCCATTTGTGGGCTTAGTCTAAGGATGCAGTGATAGTCTGTGTTGGAGTTTTCTTCTAAGAAGGATGGTGTTGGTTAGGGTTTAATTCCCACACTTCTTTTATGACATGGGTCTCTCTTATACTGTCTAAACCTGGGGTGTCAAGCATATGGCACATGGAGCTGTATCATCTAGCCTGCCGAGCTCCTAGAGGGGCTAGGAATTTCAGGGGCATGATGAAGAGAGACAAGATCCAACACTGAAATCCAGGGTACAGCACCTAGTCACAGATGCATATTGGGATGGGGAACCTGTTAACTCTTGCAGCTCCCTCATGCCACTTGTACCACCACTGCTGGGACTCTAAAGAATTAACAGATTATTTCGAATCAGACAGCTCCTGTTTAAACCACGTGTTAATGTCTGGGTGTGCCTTAAGGTTTTGTGGCTTTTTACTCTGAAACAGCGACTTTAATTCTCAAGCCAACTGAATAGAAATGTTTGGTCAAATAAGTTGTATAGTGTTCAGCAGAAGTGGGAACTCACAAGCCATCTGTTGTTGTCATGAGATCCCAAAGTACTGAGGTCCCTGCAGCAGACTCTTCCAACATTTGGGCAGTCCTGGGTGATAGTCTTGTATGAGTTGAAATAGATGTTGCATTTTTTTAAATTTGACCTCGAGGACATCCCTGAAGCTATTCCTCTGCCCTTCTCTTGAGCGTATGCCTTGGCAGAGCTAGAGAATAGAACTTGCTTTAGAAGCCTGGAGTTGGACATCCAGATGATATGGCCAGCCCAACAAATTTGATGTCAGATGATTATTGCCTCAGTATTTATAGTGTTTGGTTATAGTAGGATGCTAATGTTGATGCATCTGTCTTCCCACTGGATTTGAAGTATCTTCTGCCGGCAGTGCTGATGGTACTTCTCCAACAACTTTAGATGTCTCCTCTCCTGTATGTTGTGTGTGTCTCAGCTCCATACAGAAAGGTGGGGACCATGACTGCTTGATAAACTATGAGTTTGGTTTCAGATCTGATGTTGTGATCTTTGCACACCCATTTCTTCAGGTGTCCAAAGCCTGCAATTGCACATTTGAGGTGATGTTGGATTTATTCATTGATGTCAGCCTTCTGTGAGAGATGGTTTGCAAAGGTATGAGAAATACTCGATGTTCTCCAGAGTTTCACCATGGATCTGGATTACCAAAGCTGTGGACTGTTCATTAGGAGTTTGTTGGTAAGGATCTTAGTCTTCTGAATGTTAAGCAACAGGCCCATTTTTTTGTATGCTTCGGTAAAGACATCAATGACTGCCGGAAGGTCTGCTTCTGAGTGAGCATATACTATAGCATCATAAGCATACTGAAGCTCAATGATTGAGGTTGAGGTGGTCTTGGTTTTGGCTCAGAGTAGTCGGCTGAGGTTAAACAGCTTAACATCCATTTGGTAGCTTAGCTCCACTCTAGCTGGAAGCTTACTGGTGGTCAGATGTAGCATTGCAGCAAGGAATATTGAGAAGAGTGTTGAAGCAATGACACAGCCTTGCTTAATTCCCATTTTACCTCAAAGGGATCTGTGATATATTCATTACTGAGAACCACTGCTTGTATACTGTCATGGAGAAGGCAGAGAATAGTGACAAATTTCACTGAGCATCCATATTTCAGAAGGATCCTTCACAACACTTCTTGGCTGACAAGAGTCAAAAGCTTTTATGAGGTCAAAGAGGACCATGTAGAGAGACTTATGTTATACCTGGCATTTCTCTGGCAGCTGGCAAGCTCTGAAGATCATGTCAATTGTCCCTTTTGATGCCCTAAACCCACACTGAGATTCCAGGAAGAGCTCTTCAGCAAGTGGAAGCAGATGGCTTGGGAAGGTTCTTACAATGATCTTTCCTATTGTGGACAGCAAGGTGATCCCTCTGTAGTTTACACAGCCATACTTGTCTCCTTTCTTGAAGACTGTCACAATCATGGCATTGTCCACGATTTCTTTATCATTCCAGCTCCTTAAGATGAGGGCACGAAGCTGTGATGTGAGCCTCTCTCCCTCCTGCTTCCATATTTCCACAGGGATTCTATCTTTCCAGCTGCCGTCTCATTCTTCATCCGCTTCATATCAAGGTTCATCCTTCAGAACTCTGTCTTTGTTTGTGGGAGATTCAATTGCGTTTGCTTGGAGTTGATGTCAGTTTGCCAAGCCCAAAAGGCCTTGTTCTTGTGATCAATCAAGTCTTGGATCTCCCAGTTGTTCTTATTAAACCAGTCTTGATGTGTCCTGGTACAGAATCGAAGTCTCTTCACAGGCACTGATGACACCCCACAGGCTGCTGACAGTTGATTCCAATTGATATTGATTGGAATTCATCAGTTTTTCATTGAGGCACTTGTGGAGGAGATCTTGCTTTCCTGGGTCTTTGAGTCCTTCAACACTGATCTTCCACCAACATTGCTTTGCTGCATCCATTGTTTATGAGCCAGTCTGAGTGACATAACCAAGCAGATAAGTTGGTGATCAGTCCAGCAATCATCAGCTCCTAGCATACCTCAGGTGACGCGGACTTCTTTGTGATTTCGGGCATGGACAATGATACAGTTAGTCGGGTGCCAATGCTTAGACTGTGGGTGTTTCCATGTTGTTTTGTGCCTGTTTTTCTGGCAGAACAAGGTGTCGGTGATGGTGAATTCATGTCCTGTGCTTTTGGCCAAGAGGAGGATGCCATTGGAGTTGACCTTTCCTACTCCTTCCTTCCTGGTGGTTTTGTCCCAGAGCTTAGAGTCCCTTCTGACTGGCATTGAAATCACTGAGAAGAGTAAGTCTGTCTCCTTCTGGAATGTCAGAAAGGACTTGATCAAGGTTGGCGTAGAATTCCTCCCTGGTTTCATTGGTGGCATCAAGAGTTGGGACATACATGCTGATGACAGTGGCATGTAGACTCCGCACCAGTTTAAAATGGAGAGTCATGACTAGGGTTCCTGGTTTTGTCTGATTTAAATAATCCCTAATTTTTGGTTTAAAAAAATGTAACCCAAAATCCTTATCTGTGATTGAAATGAAACTCCACTAATTTTATTTATAGATATAAATCTATATTAGATATATAGATATATGTATAGAGAGAAAGAAAGAGAGAGAGGTTTCAATTTAATTATGGAAACATGTGGATTTTGGGTTACATTTTTTAAACCAAAAATTGTTTTTTTTTAAATCAGAGTAACCCAAAATCCCTGGTCATGAAGCTCTCATTAATTCTGATAGGGAACTCACTGAGTTGGTTTATGAGTTCATTCTTAATGGCAAAATTACCTCTATGAAGTCAGCATTCTCTTTCATGTTTACCTTTCCAAAAAAAGGTATAGTCATGTAACCATTCTGCCAGGCACGGGTCAGCAGCACAAGGGCTGGGTTCACATTTTGGGGTACCTCATAAATTATACCCGTGGCTTGAGCCCCCACCCAGAAATCTGGAAACACTAAATTAACTACTAGATCGTCCCACATAAACAAAAAAAAAATCCACTTCTTACAAGCAGTGTAACCAAAAAAACTAATTTAATACAGAAAATAGGGAAACAGACCAAATGAAATGTGAAACACTACTACCGACATGACATAAGCCTATAGTCTGTGCTGTGCCAGGGGAAGCTCTTTGAGAGCGTGGGTCCGTCAGTGATGCAAGGGACTCCTTGGTGCTACTCGGAGAGGTAGTGGTATAGCAATCTTTGCTCCCATGGAGAGGCTGTGTATGTGTGTGTGGAGTGACTGGAACTCCAGACAACATGAACGCACCCCACGCTTCTGGGCTGGATTATATGGCCTGCTGAAACAAAAACTTCAGGAAAACTCTAAAAGAACCAGGTTGATTAATGGTTGCACCTGGCCCCGAACTGGCAAGATTAGAACCACACAGGTTCCAACCCTGTTTAAGCTGCCAGGCCTGAGGCCTGGTCAATAAACCCAAGGAACCAATATTTCCCCCCGCCCAGTATTAATCCTTTAAAAACTTAAATAAGAAAATGTCATAAATGTCATAGATTTCATAGACGTTAGGGCTGGAAGGGGCCTCAGAAGATCATTGAGTTCAGCCCCCTGCCCCAGTAGAAAAAACATCCAGGTTTCTCTTGAAGGAGTTCAAAGTAGGTGCTTAAACCACCTCCGGCGGCAGGCCATTCCAGACCGTGGGGGTTCAGACAGTAAAGAAATTCTGCCTTATGTCCAGCCTGAAATGGTCTTGCAGGAGTTTATAACCATTCAACCTTGTAATCTCTTATGGTGCTGTGGTGGACAAACGTTCCCTCAGGTCCTGGTGGTCATGCCTTATAAACTAGGTGGCCATCAGGTTGCCCCTGAGCCTGCACATTTCCAGGCTGAAAAGTCCCATGGCTCTCAGCTTGTCATCGTAACGTCTGTTTTCCTGACTTCTGATCATATGTGTGGCTCTTCTCTGCATTCTCTCAAGCTTCTCCACATCCTTTTTGAAGTGCGGAGCCCAAAACTGGACGCAGTACTCCAGCTGCGGCCTCACCAAGGCCAAGTACAGGGGGAGAATGACGTCCCGGGATTTGCATGAGAAGCATCTATGGATGCAAGCCAGCATTTTGCTCACTTTACTGGCTGCAGCATCGTATTGCAGGCTCGTGTTCATCTTGTAGTCAATCCTGACCCCCGAGTTGCTCTTGTCCGTAGTGCTAGTCAGCATAGCACTGCTGAGCCTATAAGCATGGTGCAGGTTTTTCCTCCCAAGGTGGAGAGCCTTACATTTTTCGGTGTTAAACACCATCAGGGTCTCATCTGCCCATTTCCTGAGCCTGTCAAGGTGAGCCTGGATTACCGCCCTATCCTCAGGTGTAGATGCTTTACCCCAAAGTTTGGTTTCATCAGCAAACTTGGCTGGTCCGCTTTTGACTCCAATGTTCACATCATTAATGAAGAGGCTAAACAAAATACGTCCAAGGACAGAGCCTTGAGGGACCCCACTGGTCACAGCACACCATGACAATTGACTTCTGTCAACCACCACCCTATGGGTCTGACCCCAGAGCCAATTCCCCAGCCAGCAGATCGTGGTGGACTCGAAGCCACAGTTGGCCAGTTTTGCCAAAATGTGACCATGGGATACCAGATCAAAGGCTTTTTTGAAGTCAAGATATATGACATCAATCTATTCTCCCTTGTCCAGGTGATAGGTCACCTGGTTATAAAAGGAAATGAGATTGGTCAAGCATGACCTACCCACAACAAACCCATGCTGGCTATCTCTCAGGTTGTTGCCATCGGCCAGTCCATTAAGGATGGCCTCCTTGATGATTTTTTCTAAGACCTTCCCCAAGACAGAGGTCAAGCTGATGGGCCTGTAGTTTGCCGGATCCACTTTCCTCCCTTTCTTGAAGATAGGCGCAACATTGGCCTTCTCCCAATCATCGGGCACTTCACCAGAGTGCCAGGAGCTCTCGAAGATCTGTGCCAGAGGCTGAGCTATGATGCTCGCCAGCTCCTTGAGTACTCTGGGGTGTAAATTGTCAGGGCTGGCTGACTTTAAGGTGTCCAGCCTCTGAAGCTGTTCCTTCACAAGGTTGGCATTGATGGAGGACAAGGAACCACTCTTGCTTAGGCATCCCTGTCCCGTAATGGGCAGGGGCATCCCATGGGACTTGTGAAAGACTGATGCAAAGTACCTATTTAGCAAGTTGGCTTTTTCCTGGGCATCGGTCATCAGTTCCCCCTTTTGGTTTAGCAGCGGTCCAATGTTGTCCTTGCTTTTCCTCCAGCTCCCCACATATCTGAAAAAAGACTTTTTATTGTCCTTGATATTTGTGGCCAGGTGGAATTCCACGGCAGCCTTGGCTTTCCTGGTTTGCTCCTTTGCAGGTCCAGACCAGTGCAGAGTATTCCTCCTTGTAGGTGGATCCTGTCCTCCATCCTTTGTAGGACTGTCTTTTTAGATGCAGGAGGACCACCAGTTCCCTGGAGAGCCAAGGGGCTGCTGTGTCCTCTTGCTGCCTTTCCTCCAAGATAGCATAGCCTTTGCTTGCGCATCTAGGATCACTCCCTTGAGGAGTGACCACGCTTCCAGGACTCCCCTCACTTTGGGGTCATGGTCCCTTATGGCCTCACCTACAAGTCTCCTGAGCTGTCAAAATCAGTCCTCCTGAAGTCAAGGACCTCTGTACTGCTGACTGACTTGACAGCTTTTCAGCAGATGGTTAAGGTGATCAGTTCGTCGTCGCTGTCACCCAGCTTCCCTTCAATTGTTAGGTTGCTGATTAGGTCGTTCCTGGTTGCCAGTACCAGGTCAAGCAGCACTTTGCTTCTTGTTAGCCCTTAGACTTCTTGAGTCAGATAGAGTTCATCCACATACAAGCAAGATTTGCAACCATATGGATTTGGCTGAGCGCTCTTCCCATGAGATGTCTGGGTAGTTGAAGTCTCCCATGACAGCCATGGACTGGGAGTGTGCAGCTTCAGCCAATTCCCTGGCGAACTCCTGGTCAATCTCTTGATACTGGGTAGGGGTCTGTAGTGGACTCCCACCATTGTATCTCCTGTGTAGTGTTCCCCATGGATTTTAACCCAGAGGGTCTCTAGGTGTCCACCCTGGGTAGGGATGCATAGTTCTCCTTGACATGGTGAGCTATACCTCCACCCGTTTTGTCTACTCACTCCCTCCTGTACAGGGTATAGCCATCTATACCCGTGGTCCAGTCATGGGTGGAGTCCCACCAGGTCTCCATTATCCCTATGACATTGTAATTATTTGTGTTGAGCAGAAAGACAAGTTCCTCCTGTTTATTCCTCAAGCCCCTGGCATTGATGTACAGGCAAGCAAGTGTCCCCTTGGGTAGGCTTCCTTAAGTGCCTGCTGGCTTTGCAAGGGGTGCACAGCAGGCCAGCAGTGACAGTAGTCCCCCTGGGGAAGAAAGGGGAAGAAAAGGAGGAGAGAGGCATTCCCAGACACTGTGGCAATTCTCCTTCTCTCTCCCTTGTACCTGAGTTTCCCTTTGCAACTTGTTCTCCCTTGGAGGAGACATCACTCCTCAGCAGCTCCTAGTAGCTTCTCTCCCACAAACCAGCCTAGCTCCCCTTATATCCCTTTCATGACATCACCCTGGTCTTGTCCACTCAGGGAATGTCACACTGCAATCTCTCTCCCACCCAATCGGCCTGAAGAATCCTCTGCTTCCCCTGGCCAATGAGGCTATAGGGCTTTGTATATTTTCCCCAGATACAGGCCCTGCTGGCCATGTGCTGAGTACATGGCCAAAACACAGGGGCCATCTTGCCTAAATTAAAAAAAAAAAGAATACACACAAAACATAGTATACACCCAGTGTGTGTGGTGGGTATGTGTACATCCATGTTGTATTGACTGAGTTCTCGGGCTACAATTGCAGGGTGGTGCTCTGGGCGTTCACTATTAGGGTTGTCCATGAGGAGTCTGATGTTCCAGGTCCCAAAAATGGTGGTGTTTTTGCTGGTATATTTGACCACAGTAAAGGTGATCCCACAAATCAAACCAAATAGGACAAATCTTTTGTAAGTAGGCATTAGTATATGTAAGGCAACCTCCTGCAATGTAGGATGTCATTATTAGAAAGCATTTTAATAGTTTTTTAAAATTCAGATCTTCACAATAATTCATGTGTTTTTATTAGCTGTACTTGTTTAAATGTTTGTATAGTGCAGGAATTAGGTGATATGCCTTTAAATACATAGTAAGCCCTCTAGCAGTATCTACTGCATCAGCTGTTTTAGCCAAGAGAAAAAAAGACAAAGCAGTAATGTGCATATTCTGGGTCTTATGGAATTTTTTTCCATTTAAATGATTTTTCAATGAAAATTGGATTTTCTGTACAAAGCAAATTTTAATACAGAAAATTTTAATTTTCCTGATTTTTTTTTCAAATTTCCATTAGGAAAGCTGAAATTAAATATTATATAATTAAGACTATTTAATTGATGTTTTAGATTAAATCAGATTAAAACACATGGGATTTTTGCACTTAACTAAAACATCATTTTCCCAGTAAACTATATTTAGCTTGGATGCCATGATCCTGAGTGGGAGTTAGTATCTGGGTGCTTCATGTTCCCATTTTCCCCTATGGGCCAATTTCACTGGCTAGATTTCAGCTCTCATGGTGCACAGGGGTTTTCTTTTGGGCAAATGGCAGCAGAGGCATCATCTGAAATACAGTCAGGTTGGACTCAGGACACTAACTACAAAGTTAGCAAGGCCCCCACAGCTCATTAGAGAGATGTAGTCGAAAGGTAATATTATGTTTTGATTTGTTTCAACAAACTGAAATGAATAATTTCCATTCAGGAGTGTTGGAAGTAAATTATGTCATTGTGACTGAACTTACTGAAAACTTTTTATTCCATGAAAATAATTGGTATTTCAAGATTTCATCCTGGTCATTTTCCCATGGGAAATAAATTCAGAATGTTTACTTATCACTAATAGATGGCCAAGTTACCTAAAACCCTTCAATGAGTTGAAGAGCTCTTCAATGAGGTCTTTGCATCTGTATTCCTAGACACAGACCAAGACAAATCTCCCAGCTGGATTATAGACAGACACAGGATGGACACCAGCCCACCAACTGTTAGCGCAGACTTAGTGAATGGGCACTTGGAGTGGCTGGATGTGTTCAAAGCAGGAGGGCCAGATGAACTTCATAGAATCATAGAAGTCGGGTCGGAAGGGACCTTGTAGATTTTCAAGCCCGACCCCCCGCCTGGGCGGGAGAAAAAGACTGGACTCAAATGACTCCAGCCAGGTAGTCATCAAGCCTTTTCCTAAAGACCCCCAGGGTAGGAGCCAGCACCACTTCCCTAGGAAGTTGGTTCCAGCTCCTAGCCGCCCTAACTGTGAACTAGTTCTTGCGGATGTCTAATCTAAACCTACTCTCTAATAATTTGTGTCCATTGTCCCTTGTCATCCCAGGGGGGCACTAGGGGAAACACTGTCTCCCCTAAACCCTTCGGGTCCCCCCTAGTGAGTTTATCGACAGTCACCAGGTCCCCCCTCAGCCTTCTCTTGTGAAGGCTGAACAGGTTTAGGTCCTGCAGTCTTTCAATATAGGGTCTGCCCTGTTGTCCCCGGATCATGTGGGTGGCCCTCCACTGGACCCTCTCAATGTTCTCCACATCCCTCCAGAAATGGGGTGCACAGAACTGGACACAGTACTCCAGCTGTGTGGCCTGACCAGCATCACATAGAGGGGGAGGATCACCTCCCTGGCTCTACTTGAGATGCACCTGTGGATGCACGACAAGGTCCAGTTAGCCCTGCCAACCGTGACCTTGCATTGTCGGCCCATGTTCATCTTGGAGTCAGTAATGACTCCAAGATCCCTTTCTGCCTCCGTGCTCTCAAGAAGGGAGCTTCCCATCTTATAAGTGTGCTGCTGGTTACTACTGCCCAAGTGCAGCACCCTGCATTTGTCAGTATTGAAACACATCTTGTTTATGTCAGCCCACTCCTGTAACCTATCCAGGTCTTGTTGCAGTCTTTCCCTCCCTGCTAGCGTGCTCACCTCACCCCAAATTTTGGTATCATCAGTGAATTTAAACAGGTTGCTTTTCACCCCGTCGTCCAGGATCACTGATGAAGAAATTGAACAGCGCAGGCCCCAGGACCAAGCCCTGGGGGACTCCACTGCCCACTTCTCCCCAAGTCGAATATGACCCATCCACCACCACCCTCTGAGTACGACCCTTGAGCCAATCTGCAATCCATCTGACTGAGTAGGCATCAATGCCACAGTCACCTAGTTTTTTTAATGAGGATGGGGTGGGAGACGGTGTCAAAGGCCTTGCTGAAGTCTAGAAAGACTATGTCCATGGCAACACCTGCATCCATTGCCTTTGTGACCTGATCATGAAAGGCAATCAGGTTGGTCTGACAAGACCTGCCCCTAATGAAACCGTGCTGGTTGCCCTTGAGCATCATCCCTGAAGCCGGCCCATCACAGATGTGCTCCTTGAGGATCTTCTCAAAGAGTTTGCCAAGGATAGAGGTAAGACTTACAGGCCTATAGTTGCCCGGGTCCTCCCTCTTCCCTTTTTTGAAGATGGGGACCACATTAGCTATCTTCCAGTCATCCAGCACCTGGCCCGAGCACTATGAGCGCTCTTAGACCCGTGCCAAGGGCCCTGCAATAACCCCAGCTAGCTCCTTCAACACCCTGGGGTGGAGAGCCTCTGGACCCACTGACTTGAACACATCCAGCCCCTCCAGAAGCTCTCTAACCCAGTCCTCCCCAACCTGAGGTCCGGAGGCATTCCCCTCAAGTCCATCTGGCATCCCAGCAGGGAAGTCCCGGTCCCTGCACAAGAAAACAGAGGTGAAGAATTGGTTAAAGAGTTCCGCTTTCTCCTCTGGCGCAACCACCAGATTGCCCAGAGTACCTTGCAGGGGCCCCACGTTACCCACTGCCTTCTTCATCCTCCCTATGTATTTGAAAAAGGACTTTTTATTATCCTCGATCTTGGACGCTAGTCCTAGCTCTATGTCTGCCTTAGCTTTCCTGACAGCCCCCCTACAGGCCCGAGCAGAGGAGGTATACTCCTCTTTGGGGATAGCAGCCCCCTTCCACTGGGTGTATGCCGCCTTTTTGGCAAGCAGGCATTCCTGGACACCCTTGGTGAGCCGGGGGGCTTCCGGGCACTCTTGCCCCCCTTGCTTCTTGTTGGGATGGACTCCCCAAGGGCGCTGAAGGAATTGGCCAGTATCATAGCAGAGCAGCTGGTATGAGTATTTGAGCACTCATGGTGCTCAGGTCAGGTCCCAGAGGACTGGAAAAGGGCCAATGTGGTCCTTATTTTGAAGAAGTTAGCCTCAATTCTACCCTTGGGAGAACTCTGGAAGAAACCATAAAGCATTAAGGATCACATTTGTGGGAGCCCAGAAGGGGAAATAATGCTAAAAGGAAATCAGCACAGGCTCATTGCAGGTAGATCCTGCCTGACTAACCTTGTTTCTTTTTATGACCAGGTCACAAAACGCTTAGACACAGGAGTCAAGGAGTTGAATGATCTACCTAGACTTTAAAGGCCTTCAGTTGCACCCAGAGAGTGGTGGTGGATGGGTCAATGTCAACCTAGAAAGATGTGGGTAGTGGAGTCCCGCAAGGCTCAGTCCTTGGACTGGTGCTCTTCAATGTCTTCATCAGTGACTTGGACAAGGGCATGGAGAGCACCCTGTCCAAGTTTGCAGGTGATACCAAATTATGGGGCGAAGTGAACACACCAGAGGGTAGGGAATGGATCCAGGCAGATCTGGACAGGTTGGGAAAATGGGCAGAATGAAATAGGATACAGTTCAACAAAGACAAGTGCAAAGTGCTGTACCTGGGCAAAAAGAACCACCAACACACTTACAGGCTGGGGGGGTGACTTTCTCAGCAGCACAGCAGCAGAAAGGGATCTTGGAGTCATAGTTGACTCCAAGATGAACATGACTCATTAGTGTGACAAAGTGATTAGTAAAGGTAACCGCACTTTATCATGCATTAGCAGATGCATGACGAACAGGTCCAGGGAGGTGATGCTTCCCCTCTATGTGGCACTGTTCAGGCTGCAGTTGAAGTACTGTGTCCAGTTTTAGGAGCCGCACTTCAAGAGGGATGCAGAGAATCTTGAGGGGTTTAGAGGAGGCCACTTGTGTGGTCAGAGGCCTGCTTGCAAGGATCTATGAGGACAAACTACTGAGGGACCTAGATATCTTCAGCCTTTGCAAGAGAAGGCTGAGAGGTGATCTTGTGGCTGCCTATAAATTCATCAGGGGAGGGCAGCAGGGCATAGGAGATGCTCTATTTATTAGGGCATCCCCTGGAGTACCTAGGAACAATGGCCACAAATTGACAGAGAGCAGATTTAGGTTGGACATTAGAAAGAACTTCTTCACAGTAAGGGTGGAATGGTTTTCCAAGGGAGGTGGTGCTGTCCCCTACCTTGGGGGTCTTCAAGAGGAGACTGGAGAAGCACCTGGCTGGGGTCATCTGACCCCAGTGCTCTTTCCTGCCCAGGGCAGTGGGTTGGACTCGATGACCTACCGAGGTCCCTTCCGACTCTAACGTCTATGAATCTATGAACACAGTTGTACCCATATGATTTAGTCATAATGTTACTGTTGTGTAAAGAGCAAAAGACCATTTAGATTTCAAGCATCTCTGAGCAAAGACCTTTCTGTTTTATTAATCTGTAAAGTACCTGTTACCACTGTGGTGCTATATACAAAGAATATATTGCTTTGCTCCCTCTTGTAATGGGACTCAGCTGAAAAAAAGGACAAATCTAGAAACACCTGAGGTTAGAATATGGATGGCTGCTGTAGGTATGGCACTAGTTCATGAGTGAGGATACCTGTGTCCAGTCCCTGGTTCTGCTGCAAATTTCCTGTGTGATGAGGGACAAGTAATTTAATCACTCTATGCTTAGTGCCTGAACTATAAAATAAAACCTTTTTATCTGCCTTCCCCCACTTAGTTTCTAAGTTTGAAAGCATAAGGTTTGGATACATAGCATATTTACATCAATCTAACTCTTCCTTAGACCAATGTAAACAAAAGGAGGAGGAATGAACACACGACATATAGCTGCGCATGTGTGTAACTTATCAAAAGCCGGAAGAAAATCAGGAGTAAAACTACACCAGCATAAATATTGTGTGTCTGCTTCTGCCCAGGGGTAGCTGTTTATTCAATGCAAATAGCCTGCTACATTCTCCCCTGCACCTAATGGAAAGACTCTGTAACAGGGTCATCTGTCCTATTCAAGCCTGTTGAGGAAGCCCAGCTGTGGGACATTTGGATAATGAATGTGTGTGTCACTGGGAGCTTAAAATACTAGAGGAGACAGCAGATAGGCAGCAAGCAATGAGGGGACAGTTTGTAAGGAGGAAGAAAGTAGGCTGTGAGCTGAACTGCTGGCTGCATGGAGGGGCCTGGGTTCTGCACTGGGGCTAGAGCAATGGGGGTCCTCTCCCACTGTTTTAGGTGGGACAGAAGGGTTTTGTTTTACTTATTTTGTTTGGTTAAAAGACTGTTTTATTGGGGGGGACTGGCTGAGAAGCAGCTTAAGGAGCAAAACCTGCCTGCAGAAGCAGGATACTGGTATCACTTGCATGGATGTATAAACCTGATGGCAAGTACATTATTATTAATGTGAAATGTGTCTAGGCCTTTAGTAACTGTCTCTCACTAGTGGTATCAAGAGCTTCTACTACAAGGAATCCTTGATATCTCTTTTTTTTTTTTTATGTGGCTCTTCTATGCTACTATGACACTTGTAACCATTTGAAGGGTTAACTATCAAGGGATCACTGGCCTTAGCATCTTTGGTAAAGCTCCTACAAGAAATGAAGACTGAATCATTATCATTCAAAGTATCTCTTGGTATAGCTCTTCCAGATGTTGGCTATTGTCATCTCTTGTTATCAGGAGCAGATGCTAATTAAGTAAATCTTAATTTAAATATGCCCACTAGATGTCTCCCTTCTCCACAGTTTGCTGTAGAAACTGGCCCTTCCACTCAGCCTTATGGAAGTACTATGGAAAAAACCTGCTATGGCAGTTTGGATACAGCAGTGTCTAAGGCCATGTGTAGATGAAATGAGGCGCATGTGTGCACAACACTTTAAAGTGGGTTAAATGCTTTTGCACCACTTTAAAGGTGTTGGTGTTTGCACAAATCACTGGTGTATTGTGCAGTAATTCCAGCTGCTGTAGCAAATTCAGCAGCATAATGCACCTTAATGACTTGGGGTGCAGCAAACAAAAACTCCTCTGAGGAGTTCTGGTTTGCTGCCCTACAGTTGTGGAGCGGAGCACCAGGCTCCAGGCAGGTGTATATAAATGGGCAGATTCCTTTTCTCCAAATACAGCTGCATTTTGTTTCTAAATCAAGAGACCCTGCTCCATTTACCACTTTGAGCAGCCCTACACAATAGTCTTTGGCAGAGTAAATATTTCTGAGATGTTCCTGTCTGCCCCTGTCCCCCCATAATTTTTTGGTATTTATTAAGCATGTGTCCAGAGGCTGTCAATTCTGTTCAATAGCAATTTTCTAGGTTTAAAATTTGTTTTCTTTCTGCATTGGAATAAGAACAAAACCTATTGCATTTGGTCTTAAGTGATAGAATCATAGAAGTCGGGTCAGAAGGGACCTTGTAGATCTTCAAGTCTGACCTCCTGCCTGGGCAGCAGGGGAAAAAAAACTCGGCTCAAATGACTCCAGCCAGCTAGGCATCAACCCTCCCCTTAAAGACCCCCAGGGTAGGAGCCAGCACCACTTCCCTTGGAAGTTGTTTCCAGATCCTAGCCGCCCTGACTGTGAAGTAGTTCTTACGGATGTCTAATCTAAACCTACTCTCCAACAACTTGTGGCCGTTATTCCTTGTTATGCCAGGGGGCACAAGGGGAAACAAGGTCTCTCCCAAACCCTTCTGGTCCCCCCTAGTGAATTTATAGATGGTCACCAGGTCCCCCCCTCAGCCTTTTCTTGTGAAGGCTGAACAGGTTCAGGTCCTGCAGTCTCTCATTATAGGGTCTGCCCTGTTGTCCCCGGATCATGCGGGTGGCCCTCCTCTGGACCCTCTCAATGTTGTCCACATCCCTCCTGAAATGGGGCACGCAGAACTGGACACAGTACTCCAGCTGTGGCCTGACCAGTGTCGTGTAGAGGGGGAAGATCACCTCCTTGGCCCTACTCGAGATGCATCTGTGGATGCAGGACAAAGTACGGTTAGCCCTGCCAACCGTGACCTCGCATTGTCGGCCCATGTTCCTCTTGGAGTCAATAATGACTCCAAGATCCCTTTCTGCCTTCGTGCTCTCAAGAAGGGAGTTTCCCATCTTATAAGTGTGCTGCTGGTTACTACTGCCCAAGTGCAGCACCCTGCACTTGCCAGTGTTGAAGCGCATCCTGTTTTTGTTAGCCCACCCCTGTAACCTATCCAGGTCTTGTTGCAGTCTTTCCCTCCCTACTAGCATGCTCACCTCACCCCAGATGTTAGTATCATCAGTGAATTTAAACAGGTTGCTTTTCACCACATCATCCAAATCGTTGATAAAGAAATGGAACAGTGTGGGCCCAAGGACTGAGCCGTCCACCACCACTTCTGAATACGACCAGCCAATCTGCAATCCATCTGACTATGTAGGCATCAATACCACAGTTGGCCAATTTTTTAATGAGGATGGGGTGGGAGATGGTGTCAAAGGCCTTGCTGAAGTCTAGAAAGACTACGTCCATGGCGACACCTGCATCCAAGGCTTTTGTGACCTGATCATAAAAGGCAATCAGGTTGGTCTGACATGTCCTGTCCCTAATGAAACCATGCTGGTTGCCCTTGAGCATCATCCCTGAGGCCGGCCCATCGCAGATGTGCTCTTCTCAAAGAGTTTCCCTGGGATTGAGGTAAGACTGATGGGCCTATAGTTGCCCGGGTCCTCCCTTCTCCCTTATTTAAACATGGGGACCACATTGGCTATCTTCCAATTATCTGGCACCGGGCCTGAGCACCACAAGCCCTTGTAAAGCTGTGCCAAGGGCCCTGCAATAACCCCTGCTAGCTCCCTCAACACACTGGGGTGGACAGCATCTGGACCCGCTGATTTGAACATGTCCAGCCCCTCCAGAAGCTCTCTAACCCGGTCCTCCCCAACCTGAGGTCTGGAGGCGTTCCCCTCAAGTCCTTCTTGCATCACGGTGGAGAAGTCCCGGTCTCTGCACAAGAAAACGGAGGTGAAGAATTGGTTAAAGAGATCTGCTTTCTCCTCTGGCGCAACCACCAGATTGCCCAGAGGATCTTGCAGGGGCCCCACATTTCCCGGTGCTTTCTTCATCCTCCCTATATATTTGAAAAAGGATTTTTTTTATTATCTTTGATTTTTGGACGCAAGTCCTAACTCTATATCCGCCTTAGCTTTCCAAGCAGAGGAGGTATACTCCTCTTTGGAGATACACCCGGTGGAAGGGGGATGCTATGCCGCCTTTTTGGCAATCGGGCATTCCTGTAAACCATTGGTGAGCCAGGGGGGCTTTCCAGCACTCTTGCCCTCCTTGCTTCTTGTTGGGATGGTCACCCATTGGGCCCCGAGTATCATCTCCTTAAGGAACGACCACTTATCTTGGGCAAAGAGCTCCCCTGCTCTTGAGAACCCCAGCGCCTCTCCCACTAATCTTCTCAGCTCATTGAAGTTGGTCCTCTTGAAGTCTAGGGCTACTGCCTTGCTGCAGGCCCTTGACACCCTGTGCTGGATGGTGAATTCCAGCAAGCGATGATTGCTATCACCCAGGTGGTCAAGGACATGGAAGCCCCTTACCTGTGGCCAGGACCAGGTCCAACAGGGCATTTCCTCTGGTGGGACTGTGCACCTGCTGAATTAAGTGGAGGTCCTGTATCTCGGCTGTCCGATCTGGCTGACTGTTCCTCCCAGCAGATGTCCAGGTAATTTAAATCACCCATGACAACTACATCCTTTGCACATCCTGTGCCTCTGCAAGCTGGCCCAAAAATTCCCGGTCCAGATCCTCCCCTTGGTTGGGGGGTCTGTAGGAGGCCCCCACCGTTAGATCCCTCTCCCCCTTGTATCTTGACCCAGAGCACTTCAGCTTGCCCCTCCTCTGACCCCATTTTGCTGGCAGAGGATGTGTATTGCACCTTGACATAGAGCGCCACACCCCCGCCTTTCCTTCCTTCTCTGTCTCGCCTGTAAAGCCTATAGCTCCTAACCCTAACTGCCCAGTTGTGGGATGAATCCCACCACGTTTTTGTAAGTCTATTCTGTAGTTGCTCGGGGATGTAGGGGGGTAGTTAGGATGGCCAAGGCAGAGATGAAACTGGGGCTAGCTTCCCAGATTAAGGACAATAAGAAGTCCTTTTTTAAATACGTAGGGGGTAAAAAGAAGGTCCCGGGTAATGTGGGGCCCTTGCAGGACTCCATGGGCAACTTGGTCATCACACCAGACGGCAAAGCTAACATGTTTAACGATTTCTTTGCCTCCATCTTCCTAAGTAGGGACCAGAACAGCCACCTCCCTGCTGGGCCCCCCTCGGGCCCCGGGGGAGGCACACCTGGGCCACGGGTTAGCAAGGATTTAGTTAGGGAGCTTCTGGAGTGGTTGGACGTATTCAAGTCAGCCGGCCCGGCTGATCTCCACCCTAGAGTTCTAAAGGAACTGGCCGAGGTCATTGCAAGTCCCCTGGCACAACTTTACGAGCACTCATGGTGCTCTGGTGAGGTACCGGAGGACTGGAAGAGGGCCAACGTGGTCCCCATCTTCAAAAAAGGGAGGAAGAAGGACCCGGGAAACTATAGGGCAGTTAGTCTTACCTCAATCCTAGGCAAGCTGTTTGAGAAAATTATGCTGGCACACAACCAGGAGGGGCCGGGACTGCATGCTTAGGGGCAACCAACACAGGTTCATCAGTGGCAGGTCCTGTCAGACCAACCTGGTGGCCTTTAATGATCTGGTGATCTGATCATAAGATGCAGGGGTAGCAGTGGATATAGTCTTCCTGGACTTCCGGAAGGCTTTTGACACTGTCTCTCGCCCCGTTCTCATTAAGAAACTGGGGGGCTCTGGTGTAAACACCCACACAGTCAAATGGGTTGCCAACTGGCTGGAGGGCCGTGCCCAGAGGGTGGTAGTGGATGGGTCCTTCTCAACCTGGAAGGACGTGGGCAGTGGGGTCCCCCAGGGCTCGGTCCTCAGGCCCGCACTGTTCTACATCTTCATCAGTGACTTGGACGAGGAGGTAAAAAGCACCCTGTTCAGATTTGCTGATGACACTAAGATGTGGGGGGATGTGGGCACACTGGAAGGATGCAACAGGATACAATCAGACCTAGACAGGTTACAGGGGTGGGCGGATGAGAATAGGATGGGTTTCAACACAGACAAGTGCAAGGTGATGCACCTCGGGAGGAACAACCGGCACCATACCTACCGGTTGGGGAACTCCCTTCTCGTCAGCATGGAGGTGGAAAGGGATCTGGGGGTCATCATTGACTCCAAGATGAACATGGGCCGGCAGTGTGGGGAGGCAGTCAGGAAGGCCAACCGCACCTTGGCATGCATCCACAGATGCATCTCGAGCAGGTCCAAAGAGGTGATCCTCCCCCTCTGTGCGGCACTGGTCAGGCCACAGCTGGAGTATTGTGTCCAATTCTGGGCGCCGCACTTCAAGAGGGATGTCGACAGCATGGAGAGGGTGCAGAGGAGGCCACTTGCATGATCAGGGGACAACACAGCAGGCCCTATGAGGAGAGGCTATGGGACCTGAACCTGTTCAGCCTCCACAAGAGAAGGCTGAGGGGGGATCTTGTGGCCTGTTATAAACTAGTCGGGGGGATCAGCAGGCATTGGGGGAGTCACTGTTCCCCCAAGTACTGCCAGGAGTGACCAGGAATAATGGTCACAAGCTGACAGAGGGTAGATTTAGGTTAGATATCAGGAGGTGCTACTTCACAGGCAGGGCGGCTAGGGTCTGGAACCAACTCCTAAGAGAAGTGGTGCTGGCTCCTACCCTGGGGGTTTTTAAGAGGAGGTTAGATGCACATCTTGCTGGGGTCGTTTGACCCCAGTATTCTTTCCTGTCATGGCAGGGGGTTGGACTAGATGATCTGCTCATGTCCTTTCCAACCCTAGAAACTATGAAACTATGAAGTCCTATTAAGTCTGGGTCTGAACTGGCTATTCTGAGCGATGAGTTCCTCCTGTTTGTTCCCAATACTACAAGCATTGGTATATAGGCATTTAAGGCCTTGCATAGCTGCATGTGCCACCCCCCAATTTGGGAGACTATTAGGACCCCTGTTTCTTACCTGGGCACTCCTTGCATTTGTCACCTGTGTTGCTCGGGTGGTGTCTCCTTGTCTTCCTGCGCCCCCTGGCCCTGCGATGCTAGTTTGAAGCTCGCCGTACGAGGTCAGCCAACCTGGAAGAGAAGACAAGCTTGCCTTTAGGAGAGAGGTGAAGCCCATCCCACCCCAGCAAGCCCCCCGCCTGAAAGCACGAGTCATTATCTAGGAACCCAAGGCCTGCCTGGTGGCACCAACTGAGTAAGTGCCAGTTGACCTCGCCAATGCAGACCTCATGTCACCGTCCCTGCCTACTCACTGGAAGAAGACAGGAGAATACCACCTGCACCCCCCATCTCCTTAAGCTTGTCCCCCAGAGCCTTGAAATCCTTCATAATGCGATCAGGGTTGCCCCTGGCCGCGTCATTCGTCCCCATGTGGATGACAACCATGGACTGGTCTGCAGGTCGGATGTAGGCTGGGATCCTCTCCATGATGTCTCTAACATGAGCCCCAGGCATGAAGCAGACCTCTCGCATCATGGGGTCAGGCTGGCAGATGAGACCTTCCAGTCCTCGTAGGATGGAGTCTCTGATGACGAGGACCCGGCATTTCATCCTGCTGGTGTTCGCTCTCTGCCCATTCTTTACCATGTGGGGAGTGGCACTGTCCCTGCTGGAGGCAATTTCACTTTCTCCATCACAGCTGCCAGGGCGTCGAACCTGGGGAGCTTCCCCACTCTAGGCCTAGCAGCTCTGGATTTGGACACCTTCTGCCACTCCTGCATTGGATGCGTCTCCTGTGGGGGCTGTACAGTGGGCGACCGGGCCTGCAGAGAACAGAAATAGGCAACAATTTCATCCTCTGCATCCCTGATCCCCCTCAGCCTGCTCACCTCAGCCTGGAGCTCCCTCACCTGCTCCTGCAGGGCTCTAAGTTGTGCACAGGAGGGACAGGCAAGGGGACCATCATGCCCCACCTCCCCCCAAGACCCCACCAAGACTCCCCCACAGACAGGGGGGCAAGGGGCCATGGGCTCTGTCTGGGTGGAGGCCTCAGAAGAGCCCATGGCAGGCGGGGCCCCTGGCAGCTGCGCTTCACGTCTGCACCATGTCTGCAGAGCTGCGCCTGCTGCTTTTGCTCACTGGAGGTGCCGCTCTGGGGAGCTACCTCGCGCCCGCCTAACACGAACGCCGGAACAAACGCTGGCGCGCCCTTACAGAGCACGCCTGTTTCCACACGCAGCTCGGGAGCGCGGCTCCCTGTCGGGCGAGCTAAGAGGGCTCCGGATGGCTTTCCCTCCAGATCTGCCTCGCCTGCACTGTACCCTCTGCCCCACTTACCTTTGGGGGAAATCAGCTGTTGCTGCCCCCGCCGCTGTCTCCACTGCAGCTGCTACCTTCACTGCCGAGGTAAAGTACGTACACATGTGGCGCATGTGCACCCTGCTCCCTCTGCTCCTGCTCCCCAACAACAAAATGTACAAGCAGCGTCAAATGTGTATGTATCCTTCCTGGTAGCTAGGACACTGGCTCGGGACATTCAGTTCCTTGCTTTGCTTGCTAGGATACCTTCTCATCTCAAATTATTTCCAGTCAAGCCAGCCAGGGTCTCAAACCAGGCTGTCTCGCATGGCAAGCCAGCAGCCTACGGAAGGTAAGCATCTCCTACAGCTACCCACAACAAAAAGTTTTGCTGAAAGTTTCTTCACTTAAACATCACTGCAAAATGCTTGGTTTTGATGAGCTGAAATGATATTTATTTTCCTTTTGCTTTGGTTTGTGTTCCGTAGTAATTGGTGTATTTATATGCAAGCCACCAAAACAATAATAATAATAATATGGTAGTTTCCTGACTGGTTTGATCCAGTTCAAATCAGATTTCATTATTTATGAAAGTACATTAAAATGTGTTGAAATTTATAATTCACACTCTTGCTTTTTTGATCATTTATTTATTTTTTTAATTTTAACTTTATATAACCTTGCCTAGTGTTTTGAGGTGTGAAATTAAACATGTTTTTATGAATAATTTTGAGTGATCCAACATATCCTGTCATATTTGCTCTGTCTTAGTGGGCCTTTCTTTATCATAACAGGATAAACCTCAGGCCTGACGTTTTTTCAGCTTTCACTTGTGTTGCTAGAACTGCCAGTACCTTTTTTTTGTTACTTGATAGATCTCAGGCAGGACATTGTTACAACATAATCAGTAGTCTTATGTTTTCTTTTTTACTGAGGCATGGCTCAGTTATAAATGGATCAAGACTTGTCTCTGTCTTTTTGGGGGCTTTCTTTTGTTTGGATGTCTTTTCATTTTTGGAGATTTCCCAAGCTCTAAGAAGTTCCAGCTCATCACCTTGCCTGTTCATTTCAGACGTCCCTGATGTTGATTTCAGGACATTATTTGTGACAGAAGCATTTCCATTTTCATCCTTGTTTTGATTACATGAAATTCTTCCTTGACATTGTTCTTTTCTGGAAGTAAAAGTTGATATCTAAGATCAAAGCATCTGAGAGAAGGGTGTCTAACAGTTTTTTTTTCTCCTTGCTTTTTTAACAGAAGCCAAACAAGGATTTGGCAAACTAAGAGACATTTGGTGGGCATCTTAACCATAACCCATAAAAGTTTCATGGATAGTTCATATTGAAGTAGCTTTGTCGTCATGTTAGCAACAGCAACCATATCTTCAGTGGTAGCCTGTTTCACTGGCAGATGATTCTGGGTGCTGTATGCTAAGACAATCTACGAATGAGTTTTTTTTAATTGCTACTAATCCTGTTTGGTGTCTCAGTTTTGAATGTTTGAGATCAGTAAAGAACTTTTCCTCCAGGTCAGATTGGCAAGGGCTCCAGGAATGTTTGCCTTCCTCTTTAGTGTACGGTATGATCCTCTTCCTCCGGTCATCTGAGCATACATTAACCAAGTAACTTCTGCCATTGCAGTGGCAGCTTATGGGTGGCCTGTTTCCTGATTTTTACATGTGTTGGGGTGAAAGATTATTTTGCTTTTCTTTTTATAAGTTGTTTCGTGCTGTGGTGTGTAGGCAGGCCTGGAGTAAATGATTTTGGAGATTCTCTAAAAATTGGACTAAACCAATTGATGGCCTGGAAGCTCCCTTCTAGACCTATGTTCCTATATTGAGCTTTCATGTCAGAGATTGTATGCTCCTTACAGTCTTCCAATGCAAGCTATAATGTATGGGCAGACCATCAAACTCCATTCAGTGTTATACCCAAGGCCTCAGCAGATATATATCTAGTTTCTTCAGCCAAAATACTAGTCTCTGAGGTGGGTAAGTACTTGAGTGGTACTTAATTATTCTCTTTTTCTATTGGTTTAAATCTTAGAGCTTGGCTACAAAGGTAAGAAAGTGCAAGTCACATATACAGGATAGCTACTTAGCAACAGCTGTTTTGTATTAACTTACCATCAGGATACTTTTCAGTGAAGAATAACAGTTTTGAAAAGGGTGGGGAAGTTAATGTAGGATAGCTATTGCACCCTAAATCCACACCCTAGCTAGTCCACAATTTTCTTCATGTAGACCTGCCCTCATGTGCTCCATATTTATTTATCCTGAAACCATAAAGGCCCAGTATACTCAGGATGAGGGGGCGAATGGAGTACTGTAGGCCTGCTTCCCTGTTGCATGACTCCCGTTTCAAACCATGAGAGTAACTCACTGAATCAGGCCCACGGATATTAAACTGTGCTTCATAGGGAAATTAAAGTGAGTTGCTGGAGCCAAATATTGTTCTGCTTTAAGTATTTGAATAATGTAATTGTTTGGGAACATAATGGCTATAAAATCAGAGATGAATTTGGCTAAACACATAGATTGCACTGATTTATCTCAATCAGTTTCTGTATGCGACCCCCCCCGCCAGGCGTCAATCAGCAGCAAAAAGAGCTGGGTTCAGATTTTGGGGTACCCCATAAATTATACCAGTGGTTTGAGCCCCCAACCAGAAATCTGGGAACACTTAATTTGCTGGAGCATCCAGTATGAAAAAAACAAACAAAAAAACAACCCCTCTCAAGTAGTGTAAACACAAAACCCAAACTTTATTACAAAAAAACAAAACAAAACAAAATAAAACACTAAATATAATTTTTTGAGGTGCACTGATACATCAGATTGGCACTGATATAGTAAATTCTCTCTATATCGGAAATTGGCTTTTTTTGCAGATAATGTGGCTGATAAATATCTTGTGCATGCATGGGGCTAAGAGCGCCAGGAGCACCAGGGCCAGGGAAGGGGCATGGGGGAGCAGATCTAGGCCCCTGCAATGAGGGAGTGGAGGGAGTGGGGCTGGACCTGGGGCAGGTGCTGCCCAGCTGGGGAAGTGGGGTGGGGCATGTAACAGAGCTGCAGCTCATCTGAGAGGTGCGGGGAGTGGAGCACAGCTCCCACCACTGTGTGCACCCTGGGAGAGCATGGGGAGGGTCATGCACCCCAGCCTGCAGCAGCAGCTGCCCTGCCCCACACAGATTCAGAGGCATATGCCCCTCATGCCTCAGCAGCAGCAGGAGCCACGCCCTCCCCCACCTTTTTCCCTTCCCCCTCTTCTGCCACAATAGACTTACCAGCTGGACACTGCTTTTCAAGCTGCTGGGCTGTGTATTGGAAATTGGATCAGTATCGGCTAATATGCCCCCTTAAAAATAGGCTATCAGTAATGGCCCAAAAAATCTATATCGGTACACCCCTAATAATTTGAAAACACTATTAACTACAAAGCAAAGTCTAGAGGTGGCATCTTCTTGGGGAGGTGTCACTCATGCCCAGACAGTCTGAGACTTGGGGCTCCCCCGTGGGTAGTTCTGTGGGCCTGCACCCCTATACCTGCCATTCAGCAATGGGCTGGAGAGGGGGGCCCACACCAGACAGTCCTGAGCTGCTCTTTGGGTTCACTGTGCCGTGGGGAATTGCTCAAGCATGTGGGTCCTTCTGTGTTGCAAGGGGCTCCATTGCTCCTGGAGAAATAGAGCGTGAACCTCCACTTCCACATGGTGGCTTTGAGGGTTTAACCGTGGCTTTTGTCAGCAATCCGCACCCCACAATTCCTAGCGCCAATCCCAGCTTGCTGAGCAGAAAACTGCAAAAGGCCTGACCTTTTCTTCAAGTTCTAGCTCAGCTTGGGCCTGAACTACAGCTAGAGCCCAACCACACCACTTAGTTGGGGCATAAACTACAAAAGGGGAGCATCCAAACTAGCACGCACGTGCCTCTTGCAGAACCTCAAAGCTCTTTGAGACTCTGCAAGAGGCACATGTGAAAACAAAATAATGTTCCCCAGTTTGCAGCCTAGGGGTAAAATTAGACCTCTGGATATCCAGGGGTCAAAAAAAAGCCACAAAGGAAAAAAATGGGGCAACCGGAGGCTGGGTCCTCCACAGAGACACTCTAGGAGCCAGCCAGAGTGTCTCTATGGTTGGACCTCGCCTGGTGCTGCAGGGACCGGGACCCGGACCCGGGCTTCTAACACTAAGTAAAGGGTAGGGGGGCTGGAGGAAGGGAACATGGGAGGACCCCCACCAGCCCCGCCTGCTCCCATAGCACCCTAGTGCCTGCCTTCTAGGGCCCCCTCACCCCCAATCACTGCCCCCCCCCCAGCCCCAGCATCCTGGCAATCAAAAAAACAAACAAAAAATCCCCGCACTCACCGGCAGTAGCAGCTGCCATCAGGGTCATTGCGGCCTGTAGCGGAGTCCCCCTGGCAGCACGGGGCTCGGGGGACATCAGCAGCGGCCCCAGCAGCACACGGAGCTCCACGATGCCCTGCTGACCTCAGCCTCACACTGCCTGGGGCAGTGCAGGTGCCAGGCAGCTGGGGCTGGGCCCTGGTGCTCTGTGCTGTGCAGGGGGGGCTCTGCCATGAGGTCCCAGAGCCCCTACTACTGGCTTTTCTTTTTCTTTTTTTCTTTTTAAAGTGCCAGGAGGCTGGGGCTGAGTCAGGCAGCCATTGGGGAGGTGGGGGTTGCAGGAGCTGGTGAGGGATGGGGATGGGGGAGCAAGCAGGAGGACCACATGGCCCCCATTGGGGGGTAGTCCGTGAGCTGTGCAGCGGGGCTGTGCCTTGCAGGGGGGCAGGGGCCCCACCTCTCCTGAGCAGCCCCCTCCCCCCACAGTCCCTCCACAATCCACCCACATACCACACAGCCACCCATATCCCACCCACCTCCTGGAAACCCCACATCCCCCTCGGTACACATGCCGCATGCCCAGCTGTCAGACAGGATGAGACCTGCTGGCAGGAGCTGTGGCTACACGGGCAGTTGTCCCCACATCTTGGTTAGTGAAGGGGTCACAGGGAGCTCTAACTGCTCTATGGTAAGAAAACCAAAGGCAAACAGCAAAATATATAGGTATTTAGAATTAATTTTATTATGATGATAGAGACACTGGTAGGCTTCCAAATGCTTTACACTGTAGATATAGCAATAAAACATTGCCCAACTGATCTCTCTAGATAGATAGATAGATAGATATAGTGGTCCTTTGTTTTAATTGTGGAGGAACATGGATTTTGGGGTATTTTAGAGAGTGACTTTGGGATTTTTTTATCAGGGGTTTTTCAGTTTTCCAATTCCTGCTAGGGAGGCAAGTGGCAGGACCCAGGCAGAGGAGCCTTCTCAGAGCTGGCACCTTGGACTCAGCCAATTGGGCCAATAGGAGGACATGCTTTGACAGTTCAAAGAGGCCATCACACTGGGAACATCGCCTGGGTGACAGCTGCCCAGATGGCTGGGCAGAGGACCCATGTGGCAGTAGTGCTGCACAAAGGCCAACTTTGCAGCCACAGCACACTGACTCAGTGGGGCAGATGCCTCTACTGGCTGTGCAGTCCCAATCTGGGTCTGGTAGGTGTGCAGCAGGTCAAAGCCAGGCAGCAGGCCCCACTGCCAGACTGCTGTGCAGGGAACTCTCAGGGCTGCTTCATAAGAAGGCATAAGGGGTCCAGCTGACACAAGAGGTAGTGTTCACAAGTACCAATTGGCTGGGCCCTAGAGGCTCCTGAGAGCGAGTAGCCCTAACCTGCTTGACAGGGCAGCTTTTTGTACTGATGGGGCCAGTGCTTGTCCAGGCACATGAGTTGAGGCAAAAAGCCCTGGCTCAAATTTGCACCACTTCTACTTGAGCTGCTGCAAGCGCGCGTGCTTGCCTGTATGGACGTGCCCAAGGAAGCTCAGGCCTATCTCGCTGGGCCTGAACTGGGCAGCAAAAGCTGGGCAGGCCTATACTGCACTGAGGTTTGGATCAACAGCGAGTAGTGCCAGGTCTCACCCTGGCCCGAATCTGCCAGCCAAACATGATTGGGGCTCAGCCACACAGCTAGGCTGAAATGCAATAGCTGTGAAACAGCACAAAGGGCCAAGGCCTATGGCTGCTGCCTGCACCCCCCACCCCCACACACACACACATACACACCACAATACACAAGCAAAAGCACACACTTTACTGTATACAACCCATGTGTGGGTGTTGCATGCATATAGATCCATATCCATCCATAGATGGATAAGTTAAATTAGCGAATGCCCTTTTGTAGAAAGGCACTAAAAGCAGCTTGTGTTATCAATTTAATTTGTTGCTGAATTGCTAAGTTAGCCTAAGGAATAAATCAGATGAATTTATCCACACAAAAAGTTGCATTAAACTAAATATATAGAAAGGCCCTGGAATTGGTACGATTTATATGTAGACTCAGTCTAAAGCATAATATGGAGAAGTAGGTCAAATTTTTTGGCTGCTCTTTTAAGTGTGAACATCTGTGTTCCTTTCTAAAGGAAAAAAGTTTTCCGAATGAAAAGCTACGGTGCTGTAAGCAGACATTGAAGGGAAACTACAGTTGGCACTGTCTGGAAGTTAATAATAAAAACACCAGGGAAGGTATGCAATAATGGTCTGTACTTACAGCACCTTTCTTCATGGAGTATCAGATACTTAAAAAAAAACAAAACAGGCTAACCACACTCCTATGAGATATAGGTACAAGAAGTGTAGGGATTATCCTGTCCAGCACAGATCTGGAATGAACCAAACATATGAGAGCAGGATACAAGAAGTTAACAGTACCAGATCCAGTACAAAGTGTCAGGAGAATTTCTTTAAGGAAATGGAATTATTCAAGTTAGCTAATATATCATGATGACCTCTTTTCCTTTTGCTAAAAGTGCATAAACATATCAGCAAAGCCACGGTGTCATCTGAAATATAGGATATCCACCAACATGGTTCTTTTTTCTGGGAGTGGAGGAATGAAGTGTGGAGGAAAACAAATTAATGAAAGAAGAGTAACACAGCAGATGCAAAAAAGTGAATATTCTAAGAAATCCAAGTAAAACATTTTAATTGAAAAATGAAAGCAAGGAAGAAATTGTCAATTTAACAAAAAATAAGGAAACCAGTTAAGAAGATTAAGGAAGAAGGGTCATAGCAGTCTGCCACTGCATGTAAGTACCTATACTGTGGCACATCCCTACCTTGAATGCTGTTGAGGTGAGGGAACAAGTTGTACCAGTTCTGTGCTGTATGAATTTTCTGGTATTTAAAACCTGTGTCACATGAACTTCATGAAGTAGACGTACCATGGACCAGAATTTCAGCCAAGCTTCCTCCTTTAAGGAAGTCTTGCAAAGTAGATGTTTAACTTTACTTCCAAGAATACTGGTACTGAAGTCAGTAAGACTGAAGTGAGAGGTGGGGGGGAAAAACCGCAGGCAGTTTTTGCAAGCAAATTCATGAAGATTTCATTGGATTTACTTTAGCATGTTTACGACTCTGACAACGAACTACATTAATGATACCTTGTAGCATTTCTAAGAGTTCTAGCAGGGTGTTATCAATAGTTCCCTTTTGTTATTATGCTCATTGATTGTTGTGTTAGGTTCAGTTGAGTTGGACCTTGGTCTCAGAAAAACATCTTCAAGATGATCTGGATATTATTTAAGAAAACTTTGATTCCATTTATACTTATGGGAGTTCTCTTAAGTTTATGTACAGTGAATTGATATTGGGTTTATATCCTTTATTTTATGAAGTAAAGGTTACAAGTTTGCATAAACCAAAACAAGTGGGAAAGGCAATGAATATAATGTAGTTCCCAGACCATACATGCCTAGGGGACTTTTTGTTTGTATAGTGTCTTCACCAATAGAGTTCTGCTCTACGATTGTGTTGTGTAGGTGCTACTACGAAGAATAAATTGTTTAACAGGACTCTCATTGACTGTAGTCTGTTTATGTGCAGTTACTGCATCCCTTGCTGAATTTTTTTTTTAAAGTATTTCCTATTTTTGGTAGGCAAAGGTCAATAGCAGCTTAAAATAGAACTGTGGCACAGTAGTTGTTGGAAGCTACCGTGGTTAACAAAACAATGCACAACCACAGGCCAAAACTTCACAACCAAAAGACTTTGTGTCATGAATCTGGACAGAATGTCTCTTCTTTGGGGAATAAACTCTTTTCAAGTACCATATAATACCTTTGAGCAGATAGAAACTTTCCAAACCTACCCTCCCCACCGATTATTCACCCATTTCCAGAATCAATATGTTGGATCACTACTAGAAAAGACACATTAGGTTCTGAAAATTGCTAAGCAATTTTTAATTTCTGGGTCTGCTTTTAATTGAGTTCTGACTTTTACCCATCCCACCTTTTGTGAAGTGTTTAGCATGAAGACAACTGATGGAACAGGATTTCTTATTACATAGTAAAGCTTTTGTTTACTAATGCTTAGACATTTACAATAAGCTATATTACAATATATACAGTTTCTATTTACATATATTCCTTTTTCTGTAAAATGGAGCATTATAATACAATTACTCAGAATTTACAAGTCTTTTACTTCTTTGCATCTTATGTGTATTGTGATAAGTATACATATTTTGGACCACATTCCATTGAGATAATCAACTTCAATGGGGTTTGGATTGGGCTCAAATTGCAGCTGAAGTAGCAGCAGAGTTTAGTGTAGCTTCTTCTCATCTGTGTTCTGTATCTTGGTATCAAAACTTCCATTTATGTTATTCTTGACACCATATACTGCACTTGATTTTCAGTAAATAAAATAAAATAAAATCAGGTGTGCAAACAAAGAATAGTACATAGGTCCAAGAGCAAAGCATTCTTGCCAATAGGATTTCTGCAGTTAGTTTTCTATTTTGACAAATTATATGTAAAAACATGAAATGAGCTAGTATATTATGCATAGAAGAGGACAAGAACACAGAACCTTCAAATAGTATAGAATCAAGCATTGTTCCAAGGAATCATTTTGTTATTAAAGGACTCCTGCCCTATTGCCTATGAAGCGAAAATTTCCCTGAAAGCCTAATTTTTTCTAAGGAGAAAGATTTGCCATCTGCCCATTCATCTTCACCTTCTAGTTTAACGTATAATCCAAGACACTGAACAAAACAAAAGTGTCTCTAAATGTAACATGAGGTGTTGAACTGACTACAAGATGACGAAAAAATCTTGAGACTTTGGAGAAAATTAGATATTTTACACATACATTTCTTACATTCACCTGATTGTGGGTCAAGTTTTATATAAAACTATTTGTACATTCCAAGTCACTTAATATAAATAATATTTTATATTTTCACTCCATTGAACACTGAATCCAGCTGTTGGAAGAAAGCATTATTTTGAGGGCAGTTTTTATGACACACACAGGTGCTGATTGACATCACTGGTTTTTTGATGACTTTGCCCTGAGGACACTGAAACTCAACCTGGATTGTTTTGGTGTTGTGTGGAGTGCAGCATCGCCCATCATTGCAGAGCCCACAATAACGGGGTTTGTAGGTCTGTGTACTAGTGCAGTTCTTGTACTCAAAGTGAATAGCCTTCAGGGATTTTTTTGTCCTGACGCACTTTTTTCCTTTCTGAAAAGAGGACATGAAGCGACATTAAGTGTGGGTAATATGGCAAGTCTTAATATCCTAATGAATCACATAGAATAGTCATGGATATATGACAAGTCTTGCTGTAGGTTTTGAAGACATAGGCCTGTTTCCTGTCTCTTCACTGGCTCTATACCAGTAAGTCTCTGCTTTTCCAATGAAGTTCTTTACCAATTCTCCCCCCCATGTGACCTTTGACATGGACACCTTAATTCTCAGTGTGCATGCCTTTGGTAACTTAACAAAGCTTTTTTTCATAAGACTTAGTTTTGGCAACAGAATGAGCACAAAGAAATTATATTCAGAACCAAGTTCCAAACTCAAAATTTAACATTTTAAGTGAATGGAGCTATATTAAATAGAGGTGAAGTTGAACAATTACTCAGTTATGCTACATCACTGCATTCAGTACTTATAATACAAGATGCTAAAAACATTATACTAACTGACAGCGCTCATCACCAGCTACTGGATATCCTCACTACGCAAAATCTCTATAATGTAGTGTTAAGGAAACAGCTTATTTATATGTCAGTTAATTGCAAATACAAATTTGAGCATTATTTTTTACTCCAGAAAAAACTAGCTTGAGGAAACAAGGCAAAGAGCCCAGTAGTTTTCAAACATTTTAGACCCAAGGCACTCCTCATAAAATGCCAGCTCTTAATTTTCATTCATTTTTTGACTAGAGAAAAACAGTAGAGCAATTCTTCTGTTGCAAAAAACTCGGAGACCACAATGTGCTTGAAACTCTGGATTTCTATTTGAAATCTCTGGGATTCATCTTGTGAATCATGTATAGCTTTGAAGACCTACCAGTGCTAATATTGTGCGGCACCCACATAAGGATCTTGTGGCGCCCTGGTTGACAATCGTAGCTCTAGCCAGTGCTCAGATCATACCTTATCAGCTGGCTGCTCATTTTCACAAGGTCGAACCATGCAAAGACGTGTCTGCTTCACCATCTCACACTGTCGATTCCTGTTGGTAATGCGAGTAGAAAACCCCATTCCACAGCTTTTGGAACAGGCGCTCCAGTCTGTCGTCTGCTCAATACAGTTGGAACTCGAATCAGACACATCAATTCCAACTGTGGCTTCTTGTCTGTATGCTAGAAATAAAAAAAAAACAAAAAAAAAAAAACCCTCAATCCTCCATGATGAGAAAGACACTGGATTTTCACAGAATACTTTAACTCCACCCAGTTCATTATACAATCAGTGAATAAGGCAAAAAAAGCAACTAAATCCATGATTTTGAAATATGATTTGGCAACTTCAAAAACTAGTTCTTAGAGTGATTTTTTTTTTTTATACCACAAATTTGTTTTTTCAACATTTTAAAAGGTGGCTTCTTGGCAGTGCTGGCAATCAAAATCCTCCATTTAAATCAAGACAATGGATACTACTTAGTACAGTCAACAGAGTATGCATATGCACACTAGCCCTGCCTCCCCTGCTTGCGGAGATTAGCTTAGGATTCATACCCATGGAGTCCTTGGTTCATTTCTGCAGAACTTTAGTGACAGCCAGTGCTAGTTGTGACAGCAATTTTATCATTTGCCAAATCATGTTTGTGACTATATTTTACAAAACGTTTATCTTTTTCCAGCAGAAAGTCTCAGGCACTGGTTTGTGATACTTAAAATCACAAGTCCTAAGGCCATATGCCCTTTTGAGATATCAAATTCTAATAAATAGTATGAAAATTAAATAATGTTGTTATGGCTGCAGGACTAAAGCACTCGTCAATTATTAAACAGATTGAGTTTCTGGAGGAAGTTTAGAGAGACTGTCAATTGATCCTGAGGCATTATGATTAGACAAAGTGTCTGTAAAGATTGCAATCAATGCTATATTGCTATACTGCCAGCAAAGCATATATTAAGCTGTAAAATGTGAATATTACTAGCTGCACTGTTTACTAGTGAAGTATGACATGGTTTTATAATGGGACAGAAACAGAATGAATCCAAGTGACCTTGGGACTCCTGTTTTTTCAGCCAGCCAATTGGGCTTGGTCTCTAGAGGAGATGCATTAGCTCTAGCACTCCTATGGCTCTTTCTACAAAATTCCTGAGAAGGAATTTTCTCCCCTTTTACAAAGATAAGACTCCAAAGTACTGGCCTTTTAATGGGCTAACCGTTGCAGAAGATGGGACAATACCATGTCACCCCAGAACAGGTAGTGTACAGGTCAACCTGCCACCAATAAAAAGTGAACCTGTACAAGGAAGCATTGGATAAAAGTGGCAGTTTTTTGTACTTGCGTCACATGGTGCCTTTCATCTAAGAGTTCATAGCTTGTCTCAAATTATCCAGAGTTCAAGTTCCCTGTCATTTACATATCATTAAGGCTATGTTGTTGTTGTTTTTTTCCAGATGAGTGAACTGGAAATCAGCAGTTAAATGATTTCCTTAGGGCCACCTAGAAAGTCAGTAGCAAAGTCTAAAAGGAAAAAAACTGAACCCAACTCCTTGATTTGAAGATGGAAAAAATTAAGAGTAAGTCTGCAAGGTTTGGACTTGGTCCTTATGCAGTGTTATTTATGGGAGAACCAGTATTATACACTATACTAAATTGCTAATATTTGGGGGGTGAACATTGCAAAGAAAGAGAAGCCAATTGCTTTTAAAATGTGGTCTTCTCTGAATATAGTTTAATGGCTTTGCAATTCCTGGTTGCTTGCCTGGCCATTATGGAGTTTGCTTGGCTTTTAAAGAAAACCTGGAAAGTGGAGTTCTAGTTTTAATAATAGGATGTTTCTAATACAGAGCTGTTGTGTGGCTAAGGTGAACATACAGTGAAAAAATCTGGTCTGAGTTTCTCACCAGCCATAGCAAAACCTCCTAACATCACTTCATCCTTAGGGCCACAAATCCACTTCTCACAGCACTCTCCAGGGACTTCGACTTTCCTGGGGAAAGGGCAATCCGGGCCTGGAAGCAGGAGGTCAAGGTTACAGCGGGGCACACAGCCTATCTGCCCATCTCTGCAGGTGCACTGGTATTTACAGCTGGGCTGGAAGGTCTCTCCGCTGCGATAGATAATCCCATCAAACACACAGTTGTCTCCTTCGAGCACTAGTGGAAAAGGAAAAGTACAAGTTAGGTGTAAAAGCAGGACAGCGGGTCACTTAGTGCTATCTGCCCTGCTCAGAACTTGAGGGGCAGGGGGTGATATTGCAACTGAGTGGATAAGTGCCACCAGTTTCCTGGCTCTGCTTAGGTTGCGAGAGCCCTAGATATGAGCAGGGAGAGGAAACCCTGAGAAACAGGTGCCCAGGCTGCAATTGGAGGTGGGCAAGGACATGGGGACCCTTACACAGCCCCCCCCCACCCACTATTATTCAAACACAGAGAGATAGGAGACAGTGCCAGGTCCTGGGCTGTGCCCTATCTCCTCCAAGGCTATCCATGTCACTGCAGAAGGGGCTCCAGCAGCCATGGGCAGATTTAGGATTTTGAAAAAGGGGGCTGCAGATGTATTGTGTTACATGTGATCATGTGCCACACCAGTTTTTCTCCAGTTAAAAATAAACCGGAAGCTTTACTAGTATGCTAGGAGTCTCTCACTATATTATTCAGGTTAAGCTCAGAGCAAACACAAATATAGGTTTCCTGGAAGGCACACTCATTTGCTAGATTACATACAAAGTAAAAAAAAAAAAATACAAACTAGGCAAAAAGAGTAAAAAAAAAGATATTGTTTCATGGGTCCCACCATCATTATAGGTAAAGATACAGATTTATAAAGCAAGATCCAGCCTTCCTGGGCATCAAGAGTCGGTCCGTTCTATGCCCAAGTGAATACAACCACACTGGAGGCAAGGGGTTTTTTTTAGCTAGCGGGAAATGTAAATGTTACCAGCTGTATGGCTCACGCGCCAAGCACAGTGCTGTTTGATAACGGGACAGAAACCCAACGGATCCGGGGAAGGCCGCGTCTTCCACCAGCCCGCGGCCGGTCTCGGAGGAGATGCCTTTGCTGCGGCACTCCTACACCTCTTGCTTCCCAGTTCCTGAGAAGATGCCCCCCCCTCCCCCCGTACGGCTCCAAGACCAGCTGGCACCCAAGTACACTCAGCAGGCCGCCCATCATAAAAATCAAGTCTCCACAAAAATTTACAAATAAATAAATAAACAAAATCAGTCAAGCGGGGGGCCGGCTGGGAACCAGAAGCGGCGCTGCGGGCGGGGGCCGAGCGGCGCCGCACTCACCCACGCAGACGCCGGGCGCGCCGGGGCTGCGCTCGCACTGGAGGCCGCGGCCGTGGTCGCAGGGCTGGAGGCGGGAGCAGCGCTCGCCCCGCTGCCGCGCGCACACCGGGCAGCAGGCGCAGCCGTCCCGCACGGCCGGCACCCCGGGCGCGCAGCGCGGCGGCTCCGCGGGGCAGCGCGCGCACTGCGCCGGGCACGCCTCCGCCTCCGCGCCGCCGCCGTCGGCCCCGGCCCCGGCCCCGGCCCCGGCCCCGGCCCGCAGGGCTCCGAGGAGCGGCAGCAGCAGCAGGCAACCGCCCGCCAGCCCCATGCTGCTGCCGCTGCTGCTCGGCTCCCCCCGCCCGGCCGCTTATGTGCAGCGCCGCGGCCGCCCCCGGGGAGCCCGGCCGGGCGGGGCGGGGCGGGGCCCGCGGCCTGGGACCCGCGGGCGGTGGCATGCTCACGTGTGACACGAGGTGAGTTTTCTCCGAGTGGAAAAGGAACCAGAAGCTTTACTACATCCCATTCAGAGGCGTCAGGGCTGGAAGGGGCCTGGCAAGATCATGGGCCAGCCCCCGCCCCGGGGCCCGGCAGTCAGCAGGGGGAGGAATGAGCCCAGCAAGATGCAGGGGTCGCACGATGCCAGTAAGATGGGCATGCAGGTGCTTCTTAAAGGCATCCAGAGTAGATGCCTGCACCACCTTTGGGGGAAGTTTATTCCAGGCCCTGGGGACTCAGACAGCCTAACGTGGTTTGTGACCATGGGACCTAGTCTTCCCATGGGGGGCCCTGGTGAACAAGTGTGCACATCCCTCATGTACGTATAGGCTGCCACTAAGTCCCCCCTGACCCTGCGCTTCTGCAGGCTGAAGGGTGCCATGGCGCTCAGCCTCTCCTCATAAGGCCTGCCCTCCTGTCCTCTAATCATTTGCATGGCTCTCCTCTGGTCGTCTCTCGACTCTATTATTCAGGTTAAGAACAGAGCAAAAACAAATCCAGGTTTTTCATTATAATATTAGTAATGAAAAACCTGTGGCAGACCCACTCTGAGGTGCTGCTGGAGCCCCTGGAGCATGCGAGGTGTGTGCTGCCCACTGGCTGGGAAGGAGTCCGGAGCGTGATTCCTTTATCCGTGAGCTGGTTTGGCTCCTTGCTGGGTAAAGGATCGGGCGGTTCCAGCTGAAAAGCTGGGTAGCAGCATTGGGCCTACTTTGTGTTCAGTTCAGCTCCTAGGCGCACCAGAAATCCTCAGCACCTTTCCCCAGGGCATTAGGTGACTGACTGAGCCTGAGGAAGGGTGTCTGTGCCCAAAAGCTTGCAGAAAAAGATTTTTTTTTTTGCAATTTCTTCCCTGGTCTAATAAAAGGTATCATCTCTGAACCAAGAGTTCTAGAGCAGGGCATTTCTTTCTGACTGCCAGTTGTCAGGCACGGCTTGCTCTTTCCTTCTAAAGGAAAACTGAAGGTTAAGGGAGGCACGAAGCTTTGCAGCCGGGATTCCCAAAGGACCAAGGGCTCCTGCTTTGTCCATACTGCAGAGTACTGTGCTGACAGTCCTCACCCCTGAGCTTTAAGAAAGAGCCTGAGAATGAGAAGAGAGAGTTTGAGAAGCCAGCAGAGGACAGACTTGATACACTCACTTGAAGCACGTGCTGCTGAGATGACACACTGGTTTTGTAACGTTGCCTGGGTTGGCGGTCCCAGCTGTCCGTCTTTAAAGACAGATGTGTGCCTGCATCCTGTGCCTTCTATGGTTACTGCGCACAGCAAACCAGTTGTGCAGTTCCTTAAGTTCTTTTGTGCAGTTTTTAATTTTGTCCTTCAAATTAAGTGTGGCCTGGTTTTGTTTAAACCCCATTAATTACAAGGGGTGGTGAAGCAGAAGACCACTGGGTTACTTTATTTACCTGTTACAAGCACTGCCAGCACAGAAGCTTTAGTACAGAAAATGGTGATATGCAGCTTGTTTTGGTAGCACCTAGCTGAATGGGGCTCTCCTGGCGATTTATGCTGCTACAGCAGAGGTTCCCAAACCTTTTCTTATTGTGTCCCCCTTTCCAGATTTACCTGCTGCCCATTTACCCCTACCACTGAATGTTTTATATCTTAACCCCTTAAACGCCAATTATTTTTATAATGTGGGACCAGTGCCACAAGTTGGCCAACCCGTCCAACTTAATAGACCATTTTCCCTGTCTCCATCTTTTTTTATATTTGCCTCTCAGCTTTCTTAGCCAATACAAAGCAATTCTTTGCAATGCTGTTGTGTGCTTGTACCAGCAAGACAAGTTGTAAGCAATGCCTTTAAAAAAAAGAGCTTGCCAAGTCTTCCATCTTGAAGTACCTAATAAGGTATCATGCTGTGCCTGTGATTTCTGGGCTCCTGCACCAAAAAATAGGGAGATATGCAGAGGATATGTTTTCTCTTCATGTGAACATCTCAGAAAAGGAAGATAACCTCAGTAAGTTCAGCCACCCTAAGATATTACAGCTGACTTTCCCACCAATAAGGTCATTTCACACCACTCTTTAAAGCCATCTAGAGACTATTAAGCAAAAGATTTCCTCATATAAAACTTCAGGGAAAGTTGTTTTTTTTTTCTTATTAAAGTTTAACCAAAGTGTTTCAAATATATAAACCTAACTGTTTTTATGGATTCTTAATAAAGACTTCACGGGTTTTATGTTTGTAAATATAGCTATAATTGCATTTATTACAGGAAAGCCATATAATTTAGAGTAGTAATAGCAACAAGGACTTTTAGACAATTTATCCTTTTTTGGGCTTAAAGGTAGAAATCTTGTTAAAAAATATAAACACTTCCTTTTCCAGATAAGATAGCCATTCCAGTCTCTGAAGCCGATTGGACATATAGTCCCAATACATATTAATAAAATCAGTCTTACTCTGTTCTGAATTAGAAATGCCATTCTAACCTTTTTTGCTCCCTAATTAATAAGGCAGATGGTTCTGATTGCCTGGTCAGTTTTGGCTGTTTGCACCCAGCAGCTTTTTGATCATTACCTGAATGATTCTGGCTTGCTTCACATCAGCACAGGTGAAAAAAGAAAGTAACTTAACTGGTGTTGGGTGATCTTAGACTCCAGCTGCAAAGTTGTACTAAGACCTTAACACGAGGCAAAATTAGATCTTAGGGGTTGTTTTGGATTACATTAGATAACTATGACTCCTGGTTAATGACTTAGAAGTGTAAACATGGCAATATTAACATAAGGATAGTAGAGGAATTTCTCTGCCATATCAAGATTGAAAGAACTTTATCAGTGACTTTAAACTTTTATTGGTGATTTGCATAAAGTGATTTGTTTCCATTCTCCATAACCTGAATCTTGTGTCTTTTGCCATACTCAGTGCCTTTGTAGCCCTGTGAGGTCAGGCCAACTCTCAGAATCTCAATATTGCACTGTTAGACAGGAGGGTGTGACACAATTGCACATATACAAACACACAAAGAAATGAGGTGCACACACACACACATCCAAACCAGCCTAGGCACATGCATACCTATCACCAATTCAAGCACATACACTATACACCCCAAAAGTTAAACACAGATCACTAATGTGTATATCATGCACACAATGCCATATATACACACACCCCCACAGGTAAATTCCTAACTTGGATGGTATAGTGTGTATGTGTGTGCTTGGAGTACCTGGGGGAAGGTTAAGGTAAAGGAGACAGAGGGTGTTAAAGTTGCCAGAACTGGGATTAGAACCAGTGGACTATAGAGAAACTGCCTGAAGAACTGAGGCTTGGGTTGTACCTAAGGTAGGCTGGGGCTGGAAACTGAGGCAGACAGCTGAGATATTGGTGGGGGGCAGATAAGTGGTGGCAAGGAGGAGACAGCCAGGAAAGAAACTGAGGCAGAACCCTGGTTGCGCAGGGGAAAGGGAAAAGGCAGTGGGGATAGGACAGTGGCAAAGAAACAGGGGATTTGAGGCAAAGAGGAGCTCAGGACAGGTGTTGGAGATGGCAGAGAGCCAGAATCAGGAGAGAGAGAAATGAGACAGAAGTTAGAGGGGTGAGGAGCAGAGACTGAAGCAGGGCCAAACCATAGTAATGCAAAACCCAACTTAGGGGTCAAAATATCACAGACAGCACACTGCACAGCCCCACGAAGTTATTGGTTCACACATACACAACAGCAGCAGGAGAAAAAGACTCAGTGGAAGGGCTGGAGTCCAGGTGGGGAAGAGAAGCAGAGTCCAAGTCCTTGGTTGAAGGTGGGGTGGGGGGTGATAGCTACCTATCCAGGCTGGAAAGGGGTCCTTGTCCACTAGGTGTTGTCTGGAGAGGGGTCACCAGCAGGGCCTCTGGGTGTATAGGTAGTGTGGCATGATGCTGGTCCAGATGGAGAGGGTGTCCCGCTGGGTCTGTCTTCACTGCCCCTTTTTATAGGGGCAGACTTTGTGTGATCCTAGTGACAGGAGGCATGCCCAGGCAAGGGTCAGCCCCTGGCGTACTGAGCATGTGTGCTCCATGCAGGGATGTGCAGTTTCGGGTGTCTGGAATGGTGTGGTACAATGGTAGAGTTGCTGGTTCTGCAGGGGCTTTCAAATGCTGGGTTCTTGTCTCTGTTCCTGGGTGAGGTCTGTGGTTCCTGGATGAATCAATGCGAGGTGATGGCCTGGTCATTACAGGCCATTCAGTAGAGGCTTGCTACCTTTGTATTTCAATCATTCCCAATGACGCTCATTCATCCAGGAACCAATTTACATGGGAGGGGTACATGACTCATACAGTTGTAACACAGAGGATGCCTGGGCAGAGGACACAAGATGGAGACTTGACATACAAAATGGAAACTTGACATGACTTTGGTTCACTTACAAACACAGGCCTAAACCATACAATAGCCATATGAAACAATAAAAATCAATATGAAAATGATAATAATACAATATACAACAGTAAGAATCAATACAAACCTAATAATAAAACAGTGGATATCCAAAACCAAAAACTTGCTACCAAAATAAAAATGTTAAAGCTTATCCTAAGTCTGAGCTCACTTATGCTTGTCTATATGGAATAGAGAGGGAGAGAAAGAAAAGCCAGAAATAATTGGGGAAGGGAAGGAAATGCATATCTATCATATATGTATGTGTGTGTGTGTGTGCGTGTGTGTATAAAAAGAAAAAGTGGGGGTTTTGCTACACCTTGATTCTTTAAACTTGGCACTAAAATCAAGGTATCTGAGTATCTGAGACTCTGATAATCCTCTACTTCGGTTGACAATGTAGCACTTTTTAAAGTTTGGGTATTGAAATACAACCCACAGAACCTGCAAGGCCAGGTTTTCAAAGTTCGAAATAAAATTGTGAAAATGCATTATACATCTCTACATTAGGGGCACACAGATATATGCATGCATTTGCATGTATTTAGATATTCTGAGCCTCTAGAATAGACATAATTTGGAGGCTGGCCCATGGACACTCTTAAGAGTAGCAGATTGCTTTACATTTTTAATTGTGAATAACTATTTTTATTTTTCTGTTTGTTTATGATTATTTATAAGCCAAGTTATCATCTCTTCCTATAAAGTGACCTTGTAACTGAAAAATGAAGCAGAAGTGATCAGGTACAACTTTTATTGTTAATGTTGGACGATAAGTGGTATTTATTCCTCTATCATGTAAGTAGCAAATATAAGTAAATATTTTACTATCTGTAGCTTTATTTTTATGCAAATATATTGAACTATATTCAATCTGCTAGTTGCCAAATTGGCTCTGACAATTGTAAAAGAGTCTAAATTATCTGCTATAAAGAGATTAAAGGGTGTGGATAGCACAATGGAAGAGCTTCACATGCCTTTGCAGTGTTTCAAAGGGTGAGATCTACAGAGGTACATCTCCTCTGAAGTGCTCCAGAAATAGCTAAAATAGTTCCTGTTTGAATGAGGTAATGTTTAGAAGTGCTTCACTTCTTCCATGTTTGCATCGTGCGGAGTGTGCCAGGGAACCCCTAGACCCTTCAGCATCCTATGGTGCTGCATTCTTCTCTCCCCCTTCCTCCCTTCCATAGGGGGAGTGGGACAAATTGTAAGTGGGCACTTCCCTGGTGTTCTGCCATAGTTCTCTCTTTCCCCTCTCCTATCCTCTTCCATGCCACTGGAGCCAAGATCCCAGACCCCAGACCCAGCCTGCCTCTCCACTTCTTGTCTCCTGTCTGTGGTGGGGTTTCTGGTCTCCTGGGTTTTGGTGAGGGAGCCCTTTGAGAGAGCTGAGATGGAGTGGCAGATCGTTCCCTGACATTGGGTCCACTACTCCCAGTTGCTTTAGGCATGGACTTAAGCGCTTTCCTGAAATGGCTGCCTAGCCAGGCAGAAAATCTTGCGTGGGAGCAGCTGTGAAAGAAACAGGTCAGGCTCATAAACAGGCTCAGTCTTCCGCCTTGAGCATCATATATAAACTGCAGGACAGAACAGTAGCCTATAATCTAAATGGTGAGGAAAGTGCAGTAAAGGAATTAACAAACAGACTACAATGTTACAGGATATTCTTATAAGTAGAATAGCTGATGGTGTTTGTCTATTATAGGGTTGGCAACCTACAGCCTGTAAGATGGATATGGCCTGCAGAGCCATTTTATCCAGCCTGCAGATGTGGGGCTTTAGCAGCATCTGGCAGTGGGGGGCTTCAGCAGCAGCAGCAGCAGCAGCAGCTCTCCACATACTGCTCTGGAGCAAAGTGCTGGCTGTGAGTGCTCTTCTTGTGCTGCTGCAGGAAAAAGCAATGGTAGCACCTGAGTCCTGGAGCCTGTGCACTGCCTGCTTCTGATCTGTACTGGGTCAGTGTGGTCTGCAACCTCCAAAGGGTGCTGACTGCTGGGATAGGGAAAGTATGTTGGTGGTCCAGTATTTTTCATAGGGATATAATCCCTATGCATATTTGAAGGCCTAAGTGAGAGTCCTTTGAGTTGTACTGTACAATCTCAGCTGTCTGTTGTTTTTAATTTAAGTTTCTGTTTATGGATGTGATGAAAACCTTGAAACATGAAAGGGATGTAATTGAGGCAGTAATATCTCCCTGAATTTGCTTAGAGCCTGCAACAGCAGTTCTGAGAAGAGTAATTCATTACAGTGGGTGCTAAAGCAGATGTCACAATGATATTTTTTTTCATGGGCTTCTGTATTTGCTAGAAAACATTTGAGAAAAGGAAGGAGGATTTCAAGTGTGAAAAACAACACTATTGACTATTGGGAAGTGTTTAATCACATACAGTGAGTTTCAGAGGGGGCATGTCCCATTTCATTTGCTGAATGGGCGAGCATAATGGGGTTAGCTTGAGAAATTATTTCATTACTAATGAT
The DNA here is from genome assembly GCF_052110815.1 of Crocodylus siamensis. NCBI lineage: Eukaryota > Metazoa > Chordata > Crocodylia > Crocodylidae > Crocodylus > Crocodylus siamensis. Next base: position 237,632,893 of record NC_143397.1, on the reverse strand, counting down.
GCGTTCTCTTGTCCTGTCGTTCTACTCAAAGAAAGAAATGTAAGAACTCAGATACATCATAGGAGAGAGTAAACTAGAGAGACATATCAGCAGTAAAGAGAATGATTAGTCCACTGAGGAATCTATTGGATGTCTGCATTTAATTTAGTTAGGGTAAAGTACTGAGAGAGAGAGAAATCTTCATTCTGGTAACGTATTTGTGTTTGAGTGTGTGGGAGAGAAAGTGTAGGAGACAGGGACAGAAATGAACACTCCATCCTCCATCATCTCTATAAAATATGGTTTTGTATTAAAATTAAGAGGCAAAATATATTTTGCTATATATTGGTAGTTTCATATTGCATGCTCTGGGTAATAGAATATTTTGTCCAGGCACTGAACTTGTATTGGTGGTTTTGGGCAGACCCTCTATTTCTTAGTAATTAAGTTTTAGAACACAAACTCTGCTTGGCATTAATTGCTAGTAGCAAGCACCCAAAGAGAAGTATCTGTTTATCTCTAGACTTCTTTATTCCACAAATGTTAAAAAATCAGATTAGTGTGAAAACCTAATTTCTTTACTCAACTGATGCAATTATGCATGGGACAGTACATTTGGCATATAGGTATGTCTTAAGCACCACAGTATGATGTAGCTGAAGATATTTGTACTATGAGTCTATAAGTACATTACAATAAATATTTTTCCCTTCTATAATAAGGTGACAGGCTCTCTGGATGAGGGGAGAGCAGTGGATTTGCCATACTCTTGAGTTTAACAAGACTTCTGACATTATCTCCCGCAACATTTTCACTAACAAGATAAGGAAATACAGACTAGAAGAAAGTACTTTAGCATGGGTGCATAACTGGTTGCACCATCATGCTCAATGGGCACGTCTACATATGCGCATTAATGCATATTAGCCTATTTGAATGCTCATTAAAGTGTCACATAAAACCTGTGCACAAAGGAGGTACTAAATTTTATGATATTACCAAAAGCACATGAAAGAATGTATAGATGCACACAGTGAAGAGTCATCAATGTCATAACGTCTAGTTGAGAGGAAATATCTAGTAGAATTCCTTGTGGGGTCATCCTGGGTCCAGTATTGTTCAATATCTTCTTTAATGATTTGGACAATGAGTATGAGTGTATGCCTGACAAATTTGTGGATGACACCAAATTGGGTGGAGTTGCAGACACTGTAAAGGGCAGGGCTAGGATCCAGAATGACTTGGATAGATTGGAAAAATGGTCTGTAATCAACTGGATGAAATTCAACAAGGACAGCTGCAAAGTCCTGCACTTGGGACAAAATAATTGCTTGTACAAATGTAGTTTGGGGAATGACTGGCTAGGCTACTGTACTGCAGAGAAGGGCTTGGAGGTTAGAGTGGACTGTAAGCTGAATATGAGCCAACAGTGTCCTCTTGTGGCAAAGAAAACCAACAGGATACTAAGTTATATTAAAAGAAGAGTCATTTGCAATTTAAGGGAAGTGATTTGGCACTGGTGAGACCTTACCTGCAGTACTGTGTCCACTTTTGGGTTCCATACATCGAGAAGGATGTGGACAGATTGGAGAGAGTGCAGCACAGAGTGACAAAATTGATTAGGGGCCTGGGAAGCAAGACTCATGAAGAAAGGCCGGAAGAATAAGGGTTCTTTAGCCTGCAGAGGAGAAGGCTGAGGGGGTTCATAACATTCTTCAAATGCTTGAACGGTGATTATAGAGAAGGTGGAGACAGGCTTTCTGTGCGGCCAACTTCAAGCGGCAGCAGAGGAAATGTAGGTTGGAGATTAGGAGGATCTTTCTGACTGAAGGTGATCAAGCACTGGGACAGGCTTCCTAGAAAAGTTGTGGAATCTCCACCCTTGGAAATTTTCAAGAGCAGATTGGAGGGACGCTTGTCTGGGAAAGTTTAGTCAAGGACGATCCTACATTGAGCAAGGTTCTGGACTGGATGACCTTGTGAGGTCTCTTCCACCCTTACTTTTCTATGATCCTGTGAGCTTAGTAATGATAAATATTGTCCTGCTTGATTAAAGGCCTCTGTCAGTTGCTCATAACAAAATCTAATGTTGATCTCTCTCTCATTTCAGGCTGGTGTAACTCAATTAATTTAACTGTAATGATTCCAGGTTTGGGTGGTTGTAAGAATAATCAGAGTCAGGCCCAGTGTTTACACACAGATATTAAGGCTGGTAACACATCTGAGGATATGCTAGATCATTTCAAATGAATATACTTGCCCAACAGAGCTTGAGGAAGTTTTTCTTCCTGGCATGGCCTCAACAGGAGTGGAGAAGAGCTTAGATAATGTTCATCTGTACCTGAGTGGCCTGTCCCTACCCCCTGTGGTTGATACAGAAATTGTGCCATTGCCTCTAGTGCTGTTGGGCCCTGGCTCCAGCCAGGCTGCAGCCCTATGCTCCATGTCCTGCTGTCAGCAGAAAAATCTGGTGGGGCATGGGCCAACACATCACTTATGAGTGAAGGTGACTGTGCATGCAGGTTCACTGAGGGTTTCTTATAATTACATATTTGAATTGTGGTGTTTTTGTGTGCTTGTCCCTTAGTGCTTAAATAAGATCCAGGGCCTCTTACCTGGAGCACCTTAGATAATCTCTACTCTTATTTATACCTTTAGTAAAGAGCATATTTGTAAGGTAATTTGAGGCTTTTGAGATTAAAACTAATTTTTACTCCTAGAAATTAAACCACTGTAGATAGTGGAGTACAGGAATAACATGTTGTATACAGCCAACATCCTTATCAAGTGGATGTGTATCTATTTTGTAGCAGCTAGACTTCATTAGTTTTAGATGGCCATCTTCTCATATGCTTTACATAAGCTTAGACTTTAAGTCTAGATATTAAATCTTAGCTAGGTACTAGACATGCTGCTTAACTCTCTTGATTCAATGCAGTAGAGACAGGACAGATTATTGGTGATTATAAACTGGCATAACTATGCTGAAGTCAATAGAAATCCTCCTTTTGACATCGACTGAGGATCTGTCTCATAGAATTACATATCTACATATGGAGACATCTCAGCTCATATCACCTTATTCTCTCCCCCAGCAACCTTGTGAGCAGCAAGGGCAACAGGATGGACTCCAACAGCTCTCTGCATGAAAGGCTTCTGGGGTAAAATGATCTCTCTCTCACTGCTGCACAGCATCCCTTTAGCTCAGAGGGAAGACAGCTTCTTTAAGCAGGCCTTTGCAGTCTGATCATAACCACAACTAGGTTGCTAATGCCACCATGGTCAACAATACAAAGGCCGTCTGGCATCCAACACAATTACTATGGCCACGTGGACCTTTGCCTGCAGCAGGAGATAGCCAGCCAATGGTAGCAGTGCAGACTGTGTGTCCTATCCAGGCTTAAAAATAATCAAGGTCAAAGGAAAATTGAAGTGTTTCAGATATTGTCAAACAGATGAGAAACCAGAGGCCTGATTTTGAGCTTTGGAGCACCAGTGAGAGCGAAGGGCTTTAGACGCTACGAAAAACAGGAGAACAATGCTTTATTTTTCTATCTTCTAGAAAAGAGTGTTTTTACCAAATTCTGTGACAGAGAGTGTGAGCATTTTTGTTGGTATTAACAGGACTATTAACACTTGTAGGAGTTTAGGCTTGCTGTGTGAAAAGGTGTTGCAGAATCAAACTAATACTGTGTTTTTATGGATTGTGCTGCTGCTCTTTACTTTAGATATGTGGAAGAAGTCATTAACCTATGTAATTTGAACTATGTGGGCAAAGAAGCCTCGCTACTTTAGTAGAGGAGTATGTAGGAGACAACCATTAAGAAAGACCACAGAAACAAGCAAAGAAAGGAGCAGAAAAACCAAAGTGACAGCTTGTACAAGCGCTTGGGAGAATAGCCTTGAGAGAGAGCTTACAGAGCACTTTTCAGGCCAAGTGCTGGCTAAAGGCGGTGTGGAGTGGTGGGGAAAGACACCATCTTTTGCTGTTTGATTTCTTCTATTTTCTATGTTTTTTCCATTGTCAAAGAAAATATATTGTGTCAGACAGAATTGTATCAAAGGACCCCATGTCTTCATCACTAATTTCTTCTCTAATTTGGAAAAACAAAACAAAACACAGCACCCTAAATTTTTGCTCAGGGCAAAAGTGGTAACAGTATGATTCCTCCAGGAGCATCCTATCACATCATTTTTTTTTACTGTGCAATATTTTCTCTGTGCTCATTCCACCCTCTTTTCCTTAGCCTCTCTGTTGCCCGAAAATATCCCATGAATAACCTTCTCTTTGACAGCCTGAATAGTGTTACAGACAGCTATTCCTACTCTAGTTCCTGGATCAATTATTTAATTGCCCCAAACTCTTTATGCTGTTTTAGTGTATTAGAACTAAAAAAAAAAATCAGGAAATACTGAAATTTTGAGCTCATTAGTTATAGCTGAGCCTTTTCCCCTGGCAAAAGGAAGAAATTTGTTATTCTTTAGACAGCCAATCATATCCGCATAGCATACCATCTCACTCTGTGCACTTGAATTTGCCAAAGGAAACATACTGAGTTGAGCATTACCCACTCAGAGGAGTCACTGAGTCTAAGCACTTTTATCAGCCATCCAGCAAAGAAATCACACAAGTTAGAGATGGAAGAAACTATTGGTCATCTAATCTGATGTTTCTGTTTTCTGCTGGTTTTGTTTCTAAGAGAAAAGTGTACTGAGTGGTCCCCATATATACTTCATCAGAAAGCTGCCTAGTTTTTCATTGATAGTAATCACCCCATTAAAATGCAAGTAAAAAGTAAAAAAAAAAACCTGTTGCGTTTGAACATGCCTTTTGGGTCACTATTTAGCCAAATGCTAATCATTTAATGTGTTTGACATTCCTTAAGAACCATTTCCTTAATTTTTGTTGTGTTCTTCTGAAGTCCATCCAGGCCTCCCCAGTAGGATTCATGGAAAATATGAAATTCATAGGAGCAGGGGAAGGCTCTTCAGGTCAATATGCCTTGCCTTCTTTCCAGAGTCAAACCCAGGACTTAATTTACAGACACTGTTTTGTCTGCCTTTCTTGGAAGCTTATTCCTTTTATCTTCATTTGGCCCCTCTGATATTCTTCTGGGCATAGATCCGTGTCTGTTACCCCTTCACAGAAACAGCAGCCCACGGGACATGGGCTTATTCCTCCAAGACGCCCTAATTCCTTAAGCATTTCCTGGTTAGCATTTCAGTAGTCTCATCACTCTGGAGTAGTTTGAGTTTAGATCAGAGTCCTCCAGGGACTCTCGTCTTGTATTTTAGGGAGTCCTTCTCCTTTTGTATAGCCTTAACTTTTGCTTTTTGTCTTCTTTCTAACTTTCTGAAATGGCTGAAGAGAGCATCTTACTTTTATAAAGGTACAGTCCCCTCTGACAAATGTACACATGTTCAGCCTTGTCAGTGTTCAAAATCATCTATCGGAAGATTCATTGCTTGGTCTGGCCACCTCTATTTCCAAGTGGGCTTTCATTTGAAGAGAAGACTGTTAGTTTGGTGACCTGCCCTCAATAGCTGTGTGTGGCTACTGTTGGCGTCTCCTCCCATAATGGAAGTAAAAAGTCAGAAGAGAAGGCAGGCTGGATTTACAATCAAAATGGAGCTTTCAGATTGATGATGATATGTAGAGTTAAGAATCCAAATTAGGACTAATTAATTGTACTTAGACAGACCCTTCAAATTGTGACAGTGAATCCATAACTCAGTGAATCTTACTTTTTCTCTGTAAATTCTTTGCAAAAAGTTAAAGTATGTTTTTACACATTGTTGGCTGAATAAATTATGCTTGCACTGTAACTCATACATTAAAAGCTATTTGAAAGACTCAGACTTCAGGCTACTGGGTAGCTCTGGTTAGATCACATGATGTTTTCTGTTTTTTCTGCCTAGATGAGGATGTCAGGTCTCTCTGGTTATTCTTCACTATTAACTTACCACTGACTGGTTCTGTAAATGTTCGTGCCAGTCCATATTGTAGGACTGGGACAGGAAGCCTACGAATCTCTGGGTGAAATTTTGAATTTCTTTCTAAACTGCTCTCAAAATACAAGGCATTTGGGAGGAGTTCAGGGATTGTTGAGAGAGCAGCATTCATGGGAAGGGGGAATCCTGTGCTAGGGAAAGGATAAATGTTGGGTGAAGTTACACATTACACTTGGACCATACTAAGTTGGTGGAACAGACTAACCAGTGTTAAAGTTGGAATGTGCTGTGAGCAGTTGCACATTAGGGGTTAATATTATTTCATGCCTACACAGCTCTGACTTGCCATTACAGGGCTGGGGAGTAGGGTTGTGACCAGGAGCCAGGACACCTGGCCTCTCTCGCTGCTTTGGGTGAGAGTGGGGTGGGAGCCACATATCCCGAGATGCTGCAGGACTGCAGCTTGTTCATTTTATCTCTGTGCAGCAGACTGAAGTTACCGTAACATAAGCTAGGTAGCACAGCCCAGAGTTAATCCTTACCTGAAGTGGCATAACTTTGAGATGCTCGCTCAGAGGACACTTAGCCCAAGTTCACGAGCTTTAACATGAGGACACATGAGTTTTTTAAGTGCCCTTAGTATGGTCTAAGTGTAGTGTGTAACGTTACCCTTTTATATGCTACTTCTCTTACCCCCTTCCCTTCTTGATGACATGAGTCCTACAGAACCCGTCAGCTGTTGGCAGCCTTCTCCACAAGCAAAACTCTCCTTCCTCTCATATGTAGGAGAGGTGCAAAGGTGCTTGTGCCTCTTCCTCCCAGAAACCATTATTGCTCTTCAGACATAACCCCCACAAAGCCATCTTTGGGGTACTACAGTTCCTTGCTGTTATGTGATATTCTGACGTCTGATTTCAGAAGGCCATGAGTGATCTTGTAATGGGTTCATTTTTTACTTCACTTGGTCAAATATTTGCTTTTCAGTAGGTTTAGAGTTAATTTTATTCCTTTTGATTGCTTTTTAAAAAACTGTTTCCACTGAAGCTAATAAATGCCTCAGTCACTTGATCAATAAAGGAAAGGTAAAGATATATCTGTTTTTATTCTCAAAAAAAAAAAGAGTCTTTATCTGCCTCTCTGAAAGCTGTCTATTATAAGCAGAGTTGTATCAGAATACAATCATGAACTTGCTGCTGTAAACACTATGGTGCAGGAGTTTTGCTTAGTTTATATGTTCAGCCTCTGGAGTGGCTTGAAGAATACTAGCAGGGCAGTGTTTCCAACTTCTAGGTGCACTGCTTCTGTCAAAGCCACTGATATTGAATGTGATAACTTGCTGGTTATGAGCATAGCAAGGCTGCTTCTCTAGGTCATGAGGTCCAGATGAGGAGCAGATATCAATTGTTACCATCTAATACCTGATTGGTAGTCTAAGCATTAGGAGAAGTAGAACAAAAAAGTCTTCAGGAACATAGTGGCAAATAAAATGCACTGATTTGCTCTGACAGTTTTTTATACCTTCTTTTATTTCCTTATTTCTGAACATTTACATTGGCTAATCCAAAGAAAACTTATTGAAAGGAAAATCACCCTGAATTAGTTCTGGCATGTGTGTTCATGGGTGTTTGCATCAGAATTTTCTTGGAAAACACTTTATTACTTGTAGAATAGATCTGAAAAATTATGAACATTCATAGATGATCTGCAAACATGGATTAGGTCAGGAAACAGAAACACCTGTGTCTCAGGTGACCAGTGAGTATAATGCTTAGTTTAGTACCAGATTGTGGGTAACTAAAGACCAATGTTTGTTTGAATAACCCATTGGAATGGTTGTGAATAAAGCTCAGAATCGGTTTGTGGATAGTTCGCAAAAAGAAAAAAATGATAATTTTCTAGCAGTCTGAGAGAAAGGTAGAGAAGTGATGGATTCTCCATCCTTGGAAAGTTTTAAGGATAGGTTAGACAAACACTTGTCTAGGATGGCTGGGAAAGGGATGACCCTGTCTTAAGCAGAGAGACTGAACTAGATAACCTTCTGAGGTACTGAAAGCCTGGGTAAACAGATAAATGATCAAGTTATATCTTAGTAAAGAGAAACTCCCTCATTCAAGCTATTTCTACCAGCAAAAAACTTGACTTTGGATTTAAGACAAAATAAGAAATAAAAAAAGGGAAAAGTAGCAAAAAGAGAAAGTGAGAGTGTGTGGACCTGGACAAGCTGTGTCTGATCTATTCCCTTCTTTTGATTGCTTTCCTTTTGAACTCATGCAGCAGTTCAGACAGCTGTTAACAAGGCTGGCAAATGCAGTTAGCATGTCATGCCCACTGACATCTGTTTATTCTGCAGTGCCAATGCCAGGCAATTACTGCAGAGTTCTGTTACTTCATAAAAGTTTCCAGAAATATAGCCTTTCAGCTTAAGTATAGAGCAGACAGCAGGCTAGGTATGTGGCTCCAGAGGTATGTTGTAACGTCTCTAGGCCTCACGCCTATTCACTTTGCCAAGAGTAAAGGAAAATTGTTATAAAATGGAGTTTAGGAAACAAACCAGAGGAAGGGAAAAGATGTGATAAAGAAACATGGAGAAAAATAGAGACTCACTGTTCTTTAAGAAAAGAAAACAAAGGGAAGAAAAGCAACTTTTCTGTCAGTTACTAACACAATTTAAACCATTTTGCTACCTCTGTTTACCATTGGCCTGTACCCAAACAGGTAGTATTCATCAAATTGGAGACCAAATTCAGGAAAAACCTTATTTTATAACTCAGAAGTCATTTTCCTCCTTGTTTAATGGAAATTATTATTTTATACAATTGAAGTCCCACAGGTACTGTGCATATGGAACAAAAAGAAGACGTTGTCTGAGAGACCTTCAGCCTCAGCAGAAATGAACCTGGTTAGAGTAACTTGAAGGAATTATGCAGAACATTTGGTTACATTAGTATATACTTTCCTTTTCAAACTCTCAGTTAAGTAGCATCCTAGCTGCGTGGCCACGCAGGCGCGCTCATGCTGTGCTCAGGCCACACTGCCAGGCACAACCACTCACGCTGCACAGCTTAGAGGGAGCGCTGATCAGTAAAAGATATTTTATACCATTACAGGTTCTACATGGCTTTAATTGTGGTTACCTAACATGGTATCAAGGCACAGATTGTGCTAGTTTATGATGACAAGCCAGTCATGCTCTTCATCTAGACTGAACACAATTGTGTGGAAAAGTATTTTGTAAGGTAAACAAGCCACTAGTTTAGCACTGAAGAGACGAGTCTGTGCAGTTCAAAAACCAATACCAGAAATGGCATTTGGTCTGATAGTCTCAGGCCAGAGGCCAAGGAACAAGACAGTGGATGGAAATGAAGCAAATTAAGGCTAGGGACAGAAATTACATGTAAACCAGCATAAGTGATCAGAAGCCCATTGAAATCTGTAACACAACAGAAGTTCAATGCACATAAGCCATTTTCAAAATGGCCCAAACTGGTTTAAAATAAACTTGGATGGATTTAGTATCAGACTTAACCGATTTAGGTTAAATCAGTTTATTGAACTTCTGTTCTAGATCTCCTCTGAAGGCAAGTTAACTCACAGTCCCCCAGCATCCCAGGATACTTTGCATCTCCCCTGCAAACTCCCCCTTGCAGGGTGAGCAGGCTAGGCTTAGTCCAAGCTGTCTGCTCCAGCTGAGCAGGGGGGTGATCTAGCACCCCGTCCTCCTCAGTTTCTGGGCTGGGCCACTGGAGGCATGTGGCTGCATTTCTGGAATCAAAAGTGAACGTCTGTTCACTTGCTTATCGGTTCAATCTAAGCAGCTTAGACTAGCCTGCAAAGACTGAATCAATTCAGCCTCAATCTGTACTTAGCCTAAGAGCTAGTCTCTCTGGGGCAGGGTGCAGGGACAGAGTACAGTAGAGGATCGTGTACTGCTCACCCCTATTAAGTTATTTATCCAGCAGCTTTCAAAAAGGTTTAATCTTGTTACTTTGCAATAAAAGCTGTTTTCCCCTTCCTTGAGCTTGTACAAAGAAAAACACCTCATTATTGATCAGTAATGAGTTTACCTTACTGAGGGAGTTAAAAAAATTGTTCCATTGTGGTTTTGAACAGTGTCTTTAATTTACTTCACACTTAGCTCAAGTTTTAGTTGCAATACAGTCCCACCAGAAAGAAGATATCTTGAGTGCTCATCTGTGTAGTTGCATAGTGAATCCGCACAAAGATATTTCTTCACCCAGATGTTTCTGTAATTGTGAAATATGTGGAAAATTCACACTGCTCATTAGGCCTCAAATGTCCACATGTATAGTGCAAGGCTTAATATGAAGAGCCTCTGGTTGAGGTATCAAAACTTTTATAACACCAGCTGGCTTCCTATAGGAATTTCCCCCTCTCACTGTCTGCTTCTGAATGTAGATAATCCTAAGTGACTGCCTTGGTACTTGGTACTTAGAAAGTAGGCTTGATGTGTGGGATCAAGAAGATGCAAAGAAGAAAATAGAGCAAGAAAAAATAAAGATGTGTCTAAATTTAAACAGATTATGGTGTTGGGAAGCATGGTAACATTCTTCACTACTACCAGAAAGTGGGTTTGCATGACATGACCAGTATAAAATATTGGACAAAGTAAAATTTTTAATGTATTTTGAGTGTAATGTAGTTATTTCAAGGTGCTCTCTTACATCCATTTGTATTTTAGGTTGTATTTCATTTCTAATGATATCAAAAGAGATGAGCCTCTTTCTCCTTCCATGTTAAATTCATTCTTGCCCAAAACAGTTTGAATACCTCTCAGGAAAGATTTTCTGAGGAATATATATGGTGCTAAGCCTAACCAGACCTTCAGTGGAGATGGTGAAGTAGACTAAAGGGATGGATAAATGAACACACATCCTGCTGTAATTCACTTAGGCTTCACCAGTGAAAATTGCACCATGGACAGATGAACAGACCTCCTACGGAAACTCACTGTAGACTGCTATTTCTGTACGTCACTGCCAGCTAGCCAGCGAATAGGTAATGCCCATCTTCCTGTAGTTAGCAGCTTCCCCACAGATAGATGGAATTTAAACTGGTATAGTTTGTTATCCCCTAGACAGCCAATTATACTAGCACAGCATACCATGACACTGTTAGAGTTTACCCATTTATTCTTCCAAGGGTAATTTTCCTTCAGACTGAGTGAAGGTGTGCTGGGCTAGAGGTTTTGCATCATCTGTCTTCTACTTTTTTTATTTATTGGTATAAACATTGCATCTCTCTGTGGCAAACAGTAGTCAAATAAGTTTAGCATAAACAAATAAAGATACCAGTAAGGGGTCAACTGCTTTCAAATCTAGCTTAGCTACCTGTTTTGCAAACAAGGCCATGATGGATGAGGTTTGAGGGAACAATATGATGCTGGTGTAGGCTCCTGATTCAGTTTCCAAGATATATACTTATTTCTGCAGGAGGTGAGAGAGGAACAGGGGTGTGGTGTTGGTACAGTTTTGTACATATGTAAGCAGTATTCCCTAAGTAAATTCTTCTGAGTTTCCGTTTACTTTGAATGTCCCAGGATAGGGTTACCTTGAGATAAGTGCAGTGTCTGGACTGTCTTGCTGCAGTTCTGATTATTCAGCCAAATTTTTGCAAGTTTTCTGCTGGGGTTACATATGTAAGCTGCCATAGAAACTACGATGTCCCTGCAAAGACTTTGTGGGTTCAAGATTTCATTTTTGACAACACCTATCCTAGGTGTTTGGATTTTGGTTTAAGAAAAGTGAATGAATTAGCACTGGTGATGATCTGTTATGATCTGTCCATTATGTCCTCCTGTGTAAGAACAGTGTTCACCTTTGCTTCCAAGTGTGCAGAGGGATGCATTTTTTTTCATCTCAAGGAGACTTGATCCATGTCAAATGTTTAGTCAGTGTGTCCTAATCTAAGAAACCATCTACTAATGTCAGGTGCATTTGGCATCTTCCCTTTTAAGAGTAAGAGTATTGAGAAGCTAGCAGCCAAGAAAACTGGCCTGAAATCTGCAGGCTAGTTGATCCCTTGTATTTTAGGCCTATATAGAATGTATGAACTATGCAAATGGTCCCCTAATAATGGAGAAACTTGACAATGTGGCATATACATAGTGACACTCTGTGGGCCTTGTTACATGGTAATTGCAGGTGGATTCTGGAGTTTTTAACCCCTGGACTGGCTGTACGTTAACACCTTTTAAGTGACTTAAAGCACTTACTCGGTTTAAAGTTACACCACTCCAGGGCAGAATTATCTCTAATCTGCATAACCTTGCTCCTGTTCCATTAAGGTGTGCCCACTCCCCACAGCTGTTTTGCCCATGTTGAAGCTTTCCAGTATCCCAGGATGGTCCAGGGCAGGAGCTGCAATCTGGTCCAGGCAGCAGCTCCCCAGACACATTGGGCAGAGTAAGCACTACAGTCCTGGAGCGCCTACTGGCCGCTGTGCCTCCCATTACTACCCAGATCAGCTCACTGCTCCCTCTGGGCAGAGCCAGTGCTGCAGCCCTGGTGTGCCTGGTGATCATAGTGCCTCCTACGTGCTCCTCCCTATGGCCCAGCAACCCTCCCATCCCCCAGCCACAGGTGCCCCAGCTCCTGCACGCATCAGGTCCTAATGTGACCTGGGGATGCTGAGGATGCTTCAACCATCTTTTATCACCCAAATTGAAGGGGGATTTATGGAGGCTCAAATTGTTTTTAATCACAGAAAAACACTAGGAACATTATGGGAACATTATGGGGTACCACCTCTGCCTGGGGCTGTGTGCAGCTCCTAGTCCCACCCCTGCTCACCAAACCTCTGGTGCCAAGTCACAGCTGTGCAGGTGAAGGACAGCCAGAGATGATTTTTTATCTTAAGGTGTGACTGCTCCGCTAAGCCAAACAACACTAAACCAATTAACATTTGTGAGCCTTACAGAGTAATATGTAACAAGGTCCTGAGACACATTTGCAATCCTTGGTGCTACAGACTTGTTGACTTGAATGTGAATGGGCAGAGTTTCAAGTGAGTAGATATATTATTTATTTTCAGAGAAAATTCAGAAGATGTTGCATAATTGTGCATCTGATGCAAGAGATCTCTCAGTGCTCTTCTGCCAGACTATTTCTTTGGTCAGTCTTTAAGGTAGTGGTGAAAGAGTTAGCAAGGATTGGTTGACATTTAGCTCTTTTATTTATTTACAGAAAATTGTGATATGCTTAATACATTTTAGTTTTAAAAGCTGCAATGATTATTGTCCTTTCAATGATGACTGTTTTTTTCCTGAAAAGTTAGAGACCAGATTTTCAGTTACTGCAACCTGATTAAGTTTTGACTTCTGATGAAGAGATGGCAATCTACAATAGTTACTAAATGCATCCTCCTGCTTATGTGCTATCCAGGGAAAATGCTTTTCCCTTAAATAACAACAATAATTTCCACTGTTTCCATATTCATTACCTCCATATAGGTTGGATTCAGGATACAAGTTTTCTATAAATGATCTCCCCACAAAAGAGGACTTTACTGATAATTCTTTGATCTTTCTTGTTCATTCTGATTCTCAACCTTTAACTTGATTTGAAGGATTTTTTTTCAGAATATTTCATAGATTTCATAGATTTCATAGACATTAGGGCTGGAAGGGACCTCGGGAGATCATCGAGTCCAGCCCCCTGCCCAAAGGGCAGGAAGTCAGCTGGGGTCATAGGATCCCAGCAAGGTAAGCATCCAATTTACTCTTCAAGGTGTTCAGTGTAGGTGCTTGAACCACCTCCGCTGGCAGACTGTTCCAGACCTTGGGGGCTTGGACAGTAAAGAAATTCTTCCTTATGTCCAGCCTGAAACGGTCTTGCAGGAGTTTGTGACCGTTCGACCTCGTCATCCCTTGGGGCGCTCTGGTGAACAAACGTTCCCCCAGATCCTGGTGGTCACCCCTGATAAACTTATAGGTGGCCATCAGATCACCCCTGAGCCTACGCTTTTCCAGGCTAAAGAGTCCCATGGCTCTCAGCCTGTCATCGTAAGATCTGTTTTCCTGACCTCTGATCATGCGCGTGGGTCTCCTCTGGACTCTCTCAAGCTTCTCCACATCCTTTTTGAATTGTGGAGCCCAAAACTGGACTCAGTACTCTAGCTGCAGCCTCACCAAGGCCGAGTACAAGGGGAGAATGACGTCCCGGGATTTGCTCGAGAAGCATCTATGGATGCAAGCCAGCATTTTGGTTGCTTTACTAGCCGCAGCATCGCATTGCAGGCTCATGTTCATCTTGTGGTCAATGATGACCCCCAAGTCTCTTTCTCCTGTAGTGCTATCCAACATAGCACTGCCGAGCGTATAAGGGTGCTGCAGGTTTTTCCTCCCAAGGTGGAGAACCTTGCATTTTTCAGTGTTAAACACCATCAGGTTCTTGTCCACCCATTTGCTGAGCTTGTCCAGGTCAGCCTGGATCACCCGCCTATCTTCTGGCGTGGATGCTTTGCCCAAAAGTTTGGTGTCATCGGTGAACTTGGCCAGTCCACTCCTGAATCCAATGTCCACATCATTAATGAAGATGTTGAACAGGATGGGTCCCAGGACAGAGCCTTGAGGGACCCCACTGGTCACAGGGCACCATGATGAGTGACTGCCATCGATTACAACCCTCTGGGTCCGACCACGGAGCCAGTTTCCCAGCCAGCGGATCGTGGTGGAGCCAAGGCCACAACTGGGCAGTTTGGCCAAGAGGTGATCATGGGATACCAGATCAAAAGCTTTTTTGAAGTCAAGATATATGACATCAATCTCTTCTCCCTTGTCCAGGTGATAGGTCACCTGGTCATAGAAGGAAATGAGATTGGTCAAACAAGACCTACCCGCAACAAACCCATGCTGGCTATCCCTTAGGATGTTAGCCTGGTCCAGTCCCTCAAGGATGGCCTCCTTAATAAACTTTTCTAAGATCTTCCCCAGGATAGAAGTCAGGCTAATGGGCCTGTAGTTAGCTGGATCCACTCTCCTCCCTTTCTTGAAGATCGGCACCACATTGGCCTTCTTCCAGTCTTCAGGCACTATACCAGAGCGCCAGGAGTTTTCAAAGATCTGTGCCAGGGGCTGGGCTATGACGCTCGCCAGCTCCTTGAGTACTCTGGGGTGCAGATTGTCAGGGCCGGCTGACTTGAAGGTATCCAGCTTCTCAAGGTGTTCCTTCACAAGGTCAGCATTGATGGAGGGGAGGGGATCCCCATCACCCAGATCTCCCTGTCCCATAGCAGGCATGGGCATCCCGTGTGACTGATGAAAGACTGACGCAAAGTACCTATTTAATAGGTTGGCTTTTTCCTGGGTGTCAGTTGTCAGTTGCCCAATCTGGTTTAGCAGGGGTCCAACATTGCCCTTGCTTTTCCTCTGGCTCCCCACATATCTGAAAAAGGACTTTTTGTTGTCCTTGATGCTTGAAGCTAGTTGGAGTTCAGTTGCAGCCTTGGCTTTCCTGGTTTGCTCCCTGCAGGACCGGACCAGTGCAGAATAATCCTCCTTAGAGGTGAATCCCATCCTCACTAAAATGGAAAAAAAAAATGGATGAACTATTCCAAGCCAGTTCTGTGAACATTTGGGTTAATTGAAACTCCCTTTTCTAAGAGGCACTGGAAAACAGGGTAGGAAATATCTGCTATAGTGTTCAGTGGGTTTGATCCTGCCACCACTGAGACCAATGCAAGTTCTGTCCCTGACTTCCATAGGAGTAGCGCTAGTTGCAAAAAGCAGTTCCATACACCAGCTATCCTGTGGGTCAGACGACTTGCTTCTCTATGGTGCAAAAAAAGAAAAGAGATCTGAAGACAAGAGTGAGAGATACAGACTAGAGGAGGAAATAATATAAAGGAAGAGGAAAGGGGAAAAGGGCACGTAAAAGAAAAGGGAAGGAAGGATAGGGGGACAAAGGAGAATAGAGAGATTAACTTTGTTCATCAGGGGCTCTGTTAAAATGCAAAGATTGCAATGTAGTCAGAAAAGCCTCTCCTCATATTAGTTGGAAACATCTCTCTCAACTGGCCAACTCATTAACGTATGAGCCAGACCACTAGACTGTGGGGAAAAAAGAGAAATGGAAATGCAGAATATTGGGATGCAGCTGTTCACCTTTTCCATATAAAAGTGAGTAATTCTGAAATATTTTTAAAGCCTTTTCCAAACTAATTTTTAAAGTAGCAGCAAGAGAATTTTAGCAAAAAAAATACCATAAGAATTTACAGATAATAGTGAGTGTGGACTGTGAGGCTCTGTCAATTTAAGTCAGCATGCCTGCTAAAACCAGCTTGGAGGATATGCTAGTTTGGAGGATATGCTAAAAGCTTCTTGAAGTAATTAGATTAATGTCAGTTCTTTCGCTGTCATTTTCCTCCTTCATAATTCATTCACTCCCTTATTTGATGTATTTTATTATGTTTATAACCTCTCATGACTTTACTTCTTTCAGCCACAATTACACTAAAAAATTATCCCTTTTCTGTTAAAAATTTTGCTATGCAACAATTTTGCCTTCATCTTCATGAGCAGGACTGATACAAAGGACATCAAAGTCATTGAGAGGCTCTTGCCAACATCAGTAAGCATTGTATCAAGCCTTACCTTTTAAGACACTGTGAGGTAGCAAGTTCCAGCACCTGTACTTAAAGACCAAGGATGCATCTCTGGTTTTCTAATGGACCTGTAGGTGACTTGAGACAGATCACCAAACCTCTTCATATCCAGGTTTCTTCGTGTGTTGTAATGGCCTGCAGGGCCCCTAAAAAATTTAGAAAATTAATATTTATCAGTGCCTGGCTGCCTGTCATGCAGCCTATGGTGGCTTGCCAAAACTCAGGAAGTGGCCCTCTGCCCAAATTAATTGCCCACCCCTGCCCTAGCTCTTAGTCATGCTTCTACTCACCAAGCCTCTAGTAGCAAGTCACAGATGTGCAAGTGAAAGACAGCCAGAGATGGTTTTTCACATTAAGGTGTGACTGCTCCACTGAGCTAATTAACATTTGTGCAGCTTACAGCAAAGGTGTAACAAGGCCTTCAGTGACTTAACAGTACAAGGCACTTAAATGCATTGCAGAATTGGGGTCCTGATCCTCACCTTTTTAATCTGATGGGACCCTCTGTTACTACTAATTTTAGTGTTTTCTTCAGGAGGTTAACAAACAGATCTGGGAGTGCGCATGTGCAGAGGTGCACGTTTCCCATGGGACAAATAGTAGCAGCACATACATGCATGCTCCAGCACGTGGCAAAATGACCCATGGGAGGGGAGGCTGGGGCCAGCACCTATATTGGCCTCAGCAGCTTCCTGGTGCAGCAGCAGTGCTGAGCCAGCCACACAGAGACTGGCCAGCAGCCAGAGCATGGCTGCAGCCTGCCAGGCTTTGGTCTCTGGTGGTGCATGCTGCTGCCGCATGTGCTACACTGCTTTTTTTTTGTGGTGTTATTTTTTACACTGGAAGATCCCAGTATCAAAAAAATTGCTATGCTGTAACGTAGTATATGAGTGCATGTGTGCCGCATTTGGTTTGCGGCACCTCAAATGGGTTCAAGGTGCTGGAAACCACACATGATCACTCACTGGGATGTGCCCTGGGTGTCTAAATCTTCTGATTATTGTTTACATCAAGGAACAATATTATAATGACATTATCAGAAGGTGGCAAGGAAAACAAAGCCAGTAACACTGAAAAGCAGATGCCAAGAATTCATTTACCATTCTAAAGATGTCTTTGGTGCAGTCCAGGTATCCATTACAATGCTTTTCCAAAATGGTGTCACAGGCAAGGAAAAAACAGGTAAAGTGACTCTCAGCAGGACAGTAAAGTTCTATTGGGTTTTTTTTCAGAATAGTTGCTTACTGTAAGAATGCATATTAATGCCAAAAGTCTCCAAAGTATCTTTTCAACAGACTTGCAATCTTTAATGATGGCTTAGATTGCCAAATGTATTTAAAAACCCCTCCAAATGTCAGGCAGTTCAGATTTAAAACCCTTTCTCAGGGCAGAAGCACTAGATTATGATATTTTTAGGAAGCCCTTCAGAAAAAGACAGTCAAAAATAGGGAGGGAGCTGATAGCTGATACCTTTTTTGTAAGTAACCCCTTTCAATGTGTTCATGACAAGCTGATTTTTAGACTGTTTTGGCACCTGCCTATGAAATTCACTTGGTTTCCAATTTACATGGGAAGCTGAAGAAAAAGGATGTTCTGAAGTCTGAAATTAGTTGCATTAAACACCAGTATTAACACAAGGCCTGCACCTTGGAAGAACTATCTCAGCACATTTTTGGTGGATCTCTGTGTGTATGCAGAGCTGAGGACCTCACACCAGATTCAGCAGGGAGATGAGATGTTAGGTACCATGGGATTGCTGGTCTTCTTAATTCTAACCTTCTCATAACTCTGTCCTCTTCCCTCTCATTGGGCTTCTTCCTCTTTCCTTTATGCTTATCTTCCTTTCCTCTTTTTCCACGAGTTCTTTTTCTCCTTCACCTCAACCCAGTGTCCAATCCAAAATCCCCCCTAAAAGTATATATATGTAATTGCAGTAAAACAAGTACATAAGCAATAAATACAACCTGTGCACCAGGCCTCACCGTAATCATTTTGCTGGTAAAGTGCATGTTTCCCCCCACGACCTTCACCTGTTTTTTATCTTAAGCTTATTGGGGCGAGAGGTATGTAATCCTGTGTTTGTACAGTATCGGTCCAATAGGATTCTGATCCTGATTGCAGTCGTTGGGTGCTATCACATGACAAATTAACAATAAAATGAGGTTGAATTGGATGACTTGCAAGCCACTGAAGGTCAATGATTAAATGACTGGGTGGTTAAGCATTGGGACAACTTGCCTACAGAGGTTGTAGAATCTCTGTTATTGAAAGATTTTATGTGCAGGTTGGGCAGACATTTGTGTGGGATGGTTTAGACACAGATGATCCTTCTTTAAACCGAGGGGTTGACTAGGTGAGATTCTACACTACGTACGGGTATCTCAGTCAATCTCAGTCAAAGAGCCTGAGGCTGAACTGATTCAATCTTTACAGGTTAGTCTAAACTGGGTAGACTGAACTGATAAGCAGGGATCTAGGTTTTCTCTTTGCCATGGAACAATGTGGTAAAATCTGGATTTTCTCATTTTAAGGGGTGGGGCTGTGGGTGGAGCGTGAGGGGCACAGGGAGGGCCGGGGTGCTGTGGGTGAGGAGTGAGGGGCACGAATAGGGCCCAGGGGGCAGTGGGTGTGTAGTGAGGGACACTGGCAGGGCCAGGGAGCTGTGGGTGGGGAGTGAGAGGCATCAGCAGGGCTGGGGAGGCTGTGGTTTGGAAGCGAGGGCCAATGGTATGGGCAGGGCACCAGCATATCAGGCCTGCTCAGCACCACAAAGTAGTGTGGGTGTCTGGTGCGGGATATCCATAGCTGGCCCCACGTCCTGGTAAGCGAAGGGGGCAGAGAGAGCTCTGATTTTTCCAAGATAAAAACCCCAAATCAAACACCAAAATTTAAAGGTATTTAGAGTTTTTTTATTATATTGATTGAGGCACTGGTAGGCAACGAAATTGCTCTAAAGTTGTAAATATATCAGTTTGTGTTCAACTGATATATATATAGTGGTGTTTCATTTTAATCACAGAAAATCATGTACATTAAAAGCTGAGTTATCAGGCACTTTACAAGCTGGCAAACTCTGTTAACTGGCATGCCGGCTTGTAAGGGAAAAGTAAAAACAGAAGTGCCCGCCGTGGCACTTCTGGTTTTACGGAACCCCCACAGCCCAAGGGATAGCAGCCTGCGCTGCGAAGCCCCCACGGCCTGGGGCATAGCTGCCTACACGGGTCCCCCCTCCCTGTCCCTCGGGGCCGATAGGGCCTGCAGGAGAGGCAGTGACAAGGCGGGAGGGACGGCAATGCAGCGGGAGGGACAGCGACACCTCAGATGCAGCGGGACAAGCGGTGGCCCAAACAGGCAAAGCCACCTATTTGGGCTGCTCAGTTATCCGGCATATTTTGTTATCTGGCACCCTCCATTTCCCATGGGTGCCAGATAACAAAGCTTTTAATCAGAAAATTTGTGATTTTTATTTTTATCAGAGAATTTGTGATTTTTAGACAAGGAAAACCAGGATCCCTGCTAATAAGCAAGTGAACAAACATTCACTTTTGATTCAGGAATATGAGGGTGGGGAGGTTACAGGGGAGGTGCAAAGCATCCTGGGATGCTGAGGGACTGTGACTTAACTTGAATCTGGAGGGGATCTGGGACAGAAGTTCCTTTAAACTAATTTAACCTAAATCCATTAAGTCTGATACTACATCCATCCAGTTTTACCTTAAACCATTTTTGCCATTTTGAAAGCTGCTTACATGCACTGAACTTCTGTTGTGTTACAGATTTGGATTCGTTTCCGATTTCTTATACCAGTTTATATGTAATTTCTGTTTCTAGCCTTAAATTCCCTTCCAGCCTTATTTTTCTATTATTGTATGAAGATGGGCTTCTGTATAGCTGAGTGAGATGGGAGAGGAAGATGACTTCAGCAGCATCGTTCTGCCACACTGATGCCCAGCCCATGCTTCAGGGATTTAAGACAAAGAGTTTTGGGGAATTTCAGACCACTAGAAATTCCCAGTATATTATTGTACTGTTTGTTTTGGCTTTTGGCTCATAAATTACTTCAATATAATAAAGCATCAAAACACTAACCTTTGACATTGGAAAAATAAGAAGCTACTAGAACTAATCTAAAAATGTCCTTTAGGAATGTAGGAGAGGATATACCAGAGGTTCCCAATCAAATAAAGGGTTTATAAGTTAGACACTCATTTTATTGCCCACATTTTTTATTTCTTTTAAAAAAATCCTTTACAATACATACACCCGTATAAATACTACAGCTAAATCAAAATGTCATTTTTTTCTATCATATATTTTTTTTTTACATTTAATGTTGTTCTTGTTGCCTGTCCCCAGCTAAAGTATCTAAGGCAAAGTGATAATCTTGTGATTTCAACCTGAGAAGATATTTGCAACTAAGTATTTGCAATGAAGGATTTGTTGTATTGCAGTAAGTGCACATATGACTCACTAGGCCAATTGCAACCAAAAAAGTTTGGCCTGTTTCCTTTGATGTCACCTGTAGCCCAGTGCAGGGGTTTGGTCTGTGACTTCTGCTGCTGTTGCTTCTTAAGTTCAGTACATTTTTCTTGTGGTTCAGGACTGTGTTTTTTCTCAGAGAGCTCAATGTCCTTTTTGCTCATCACCTGTCTTGACTATCTGTAACTAGCCTTTTCCAGCAGCCAGTTGGTGCCCTGCTCTGAATAAACTAGAGCATCAATAGATCTGCAAAATGATTTCTCAGCTTGCCTTGCTTCCCAGTTCTCCATCCAACAGCTGCTTAGGTATGCACTCATTACCAAAGTGTATCACATGTTGAGCCCAACAGAGCTGCACCTTCATTGCCAGTGACTCAGGGCATGTCTACATGTGCTCCTGACTGAGCAATTGGTACTGTGCAGTCATTTAGTACTTGCTTAGCAAGTGTCCCACATCCCCTCCAGATACTGTGCAGTCCCAGCAGCACACAGGTTGTTTTTGATCCTGCTGCTTGTTGCTACTGCAGAGTAGCAGTGGCATCAGGGTTAGCGTCTGCTGATGTTATGTCACCGTAGTGTCTCGTGTAGACGTGCCCTCAGTGTTGTAACAACCAACTTATTATAGTACCTCAGCATTAACTACTCACTCAAACCATTTGGCCCTCAGAAGAGAACATGAGAAACCACAGCAAGGAGCAACACAGCACAATCAGTGCTGGGAGCAGGAAGCCAAACCCATCAGTCTCCCTCCTGTGGTACTGCCCTAGCCGCTAGGTTTTGCGGAAAGCTCCCTATTATGTAACTCCAGTACCGCATGCCGAAACTTGAATTTCTTAGGGTCTTGGAAGTCTCTCTGGGTCATTTTGTACAACCCCCCTCAAAATGTAGGTAGAGAAAGCCTAAGGCAAGGTGCTACTGACACAATTTGAATCTGACTCTAGGTTATTAGGAGGGTTGTTCATGACACAGGGGATTAATTCTCCCTAAATTGAAGTGGGGTTTTTAAAAAAAAACCCCACTTCAATTTAGGGCAAAGTAAGCCCCCATGTCATGTACATCCATGTCGGAGCCCAATCATTACCTGCCGCCCCAGCGGCGGGGAGGGGAGAGAGAGCCGCTGGCGGGCAGAGCTTTGCCTGAGCTGTAGTGGTGAGGGAGGCTGGTGCTTCCTTCCAAGGTAGCATTGCCTTCTGCCTCCCTCCCCCCGCCAGTGGCACCCACCTGCAGGCACCCAGCCTGGGCAGTCCCCAGGGGCACCGCAATCATGGAGGGAAGCACTGGGCCCCCTGCAGCTCAGGCAGGCAGGCTCTGGGGGAAAAATAAAAAGATCAGGCTCGCCACCTTTTTTTTTTTTTTTTCCTTCTGTGGAGCCTGCCTTCCCAGGCTGCTGCTGGGTTGCCTGCACAATCTTCCTGCACAGCCCCTGAGCCACACGGAGCCCAGTGCTTCCCTCCACAGCTGTAGGATTTAGAAACTAAAACTCCTCGGTAGTGTTTTACTTTGCAGCACCCCATGCACGCCATGGGCTCTGAGAGGCTGGTGGGGCATGGCAAGCTCCCGGAGACAGTGGTGCTATCAGCAGTGGGAGCGTGGCGGAGGCAAGTGGGGAGCTGCTGTAGGCAGCTGCAATAGTGTAGGCTGTGGGGAGGAGTGGCAAGCACTGACTAGTGGTCGGCAGATCTGTTGATGCTCTAGTTTATTCAGAGCAGGGCACCAACTGACAGTGGTGGCAGCGGCTAGTGGTGATCATGGACCACCTGCAAATGCCACCGGCGGTGTCGGTGGCAGGGGGAGGTGGGTGGTGAGTAGCGACCACCCGCAGGGTCAGCGGTGCCTTTTCACAGGGGGTGCACCTCCATGCTCGGGTGTGCACATGCACCCACGTGCACCCCCTACACGTCGCCATTAAAGTGGTGCAAAAGGCATTTAACCCACTTTAAACCTGCTTTAAAGTGTCATTTACAAATGCCTTTAGTTACTTAACACCTTAAATACCCAAGAAACAAGGAAGGATGCTATATAGCACCATTGCTATGTCCTCATAAAAAGTACAGGACTCAAAGCTGATGTAATCAGCGTTGATTTATTTTCTTAAGAAGAAGTGTTTAAGTGATGATCACCAGCAGATACCTGCTCTGTTTTTTGGGACTGCAGCTGAAACCCACATGTCAGTGTGTAGTCTGTCCCCTTATACACCTGGGCCAGAAAGAACATACATCTGTAACAGCCCCAAATATAGGGTTTGGATCTTTAGCTCAAGCTTTTGATGTCTCTGGCTCCACCCCAATGTTGGTCAGTTGAATTAAATTACTTTTTTGCTCTGGATTAATTTCTTACGTATGGCCCCTGACAGATGTTAAAGAAAAAGCACAATGGAATCTGATGCTTCTTGCCATGCCACATGTGCATGGCAGGAGATGTGATTGTGGGATTCTGCATCAGATCTCATCATGCCCTATTGCTGGTGCAGAGGGAGACAAATCTTGGGATCCCCTTGCACTGACACATAGCAAGCTTGGCTCCCTGCATTCCCCTGGCTAGGAACCCTGCTCAGCTGACTGGGGCTCCCAGCTAGGGGAGTGCATGGTCCGGTCCCAGCCCGAGAGCCCTGATCAGCTGGCAGGTGCTCCCAGCCTGTGGAGTCTTGAAAGGCTCCACTGTGCTCCAGAGGGTGAGAGCACTGGCCACATAGTCAATTAAGGCATGATAGGAACTAGCCACAAAATTGTTACATATATTTTGTGTAATACCTTTGTGGCTTATTCCTCATTTTCTCATGCCATTAACTGAATGAACATGTGCCAGGTTATTACTTAAGATGTGATTAACCAGTTAAATCACAGTTAACTAGTTAATCACATCTTAGGGGCCTGTCTTGCCTAATTACACTGCCCACCAGTGCCAAACTAAAACATATCATGGTTATTCTGTGCATGATTCCTCTCAAAACAGAAGTAGTATAGCTGCCTTAGCATAGCGCTGCATGTCTACCAATATATTTATAACTCCTAGGAGCAGGAGAAAGGATCATTTCCTTTAAATTTGTACAGCTCAGAGCACACTCATATGTAGCAGATATAACAGATAACAGTTCTGTGAGTTGAAAAAGGTCTTACTGCCCAAATGCTGTCTCAGCCTTTTAAGATAGATTTCAGAATTGGAAATGTTCTGTTTTGCTTTATTTAATGGCCAGAAGATTGATACACTTTTGTTTTCTGCTTCCGATGCAGGATAATTCTATTGCCTTGCCTGGAAGACAATGATGGCAACAAAACTTAGAGGTCTGGCTGGCTGTTGCTAATATGGTTTTAGCATTACTTCTTTGATTAGTGTCAGCCAGAGAGATTTTTTTCTTGAGAAATAAATTTTTAAACCACTGTGTCTGGAGGGATATTCTTTTATGTGCTATGGACAGCTGGTTTTCCAAAAACAATTTCTGTCCACACTGATTATAGAACCATACTAGCAAAAACCAGGACAGCATGCTATCAGCTGTATTTTGGACAGATTATATATGATTAAAGATTACAGTGACCCAAAATGTGTTCTATATCCACCTACATCACGGTATTAGCCTTTAACATAAGACAGAATGTTGACCTAGGAATGTACTTGTTGATCCTTTTAGATGGATAAAAAATACCAGATGTGAGTAGAAAATTAATTGCTTAACAATCTTGTATTGGGTATTTAATCATAATCTTTCTCTACCTTTTATATTTGAATACCTTAATTTTCAATCCACACCTCTAGAAATATAGCAATTAATATAGAAATATAGCAATTAATAATCTAGCAGAGGGCAAACAATGATGTCACACAGGACAACTCCTATGAGGTAGTAACTACCCTCAAATGTCACTGAATGGTATAAGGGGTTCTCAACATGTTTTAGAACTAGGCCCATCACATGCTTAAAGTGATTTTTTTAACTTTCTTGATTTTTTTTTCCTTGACTATACAGTATAGAAAAAGTATAACAACTGCAGTAAATTTAGCTAAGTATGTGATTAATCTGGGTTATCTTAACTTTTTATTTCACAGTTTGCTTAAAGATTTGAAAAAAACCCAGAAGAATATATTTTGAGCTAACACAAAACAAAAGATGATTTATACAGTTCTGCAAGTCTTTTTTCTGGCTCTGGATTTAACATTTTTCCTGACATTCTGACTTGCAGAATGCTACTCTGAGTTTTGAAAGAGACAAACTCATTTCATTATAGCACATCAGACATGACAGCCTCTTTTATCATTGCTTAATGGCTTCTACGAGAATGTCAAAACCAGCTTGCAAATATTTTGGTTTTGTTGTTTCAGGAATACAGAAACAGAGGCCGGAATTGTACTGAAATGTTATTCAGAGTAGTCTAATAATTTGAGCACTTTTTTTCTGGCATTATCATGTCTTATTTCATAATCATAAAAGTATCTCTTAATCTTTTAAAGATTTCACTAAATAATACATTAATTAATTGTTTGACCAGATCAGGAATGTAAAATAATGCACATGAAATGTTTTATCTGGATGTGGAGATTCTCACTCAAAAGGAAATACGAAGCTTTTGCTTCTCAGTCATAAATTTGAAACCATCATGCTGTTTCTCCCAGACTGAAAATGGCAGTTCCAGGAGAAACATAACCTCACTGCAGCCAGTTAGAAGTAGGTCCCGGGAGAGTTTTTCCCAGGAGAATGAGCTCTTGTACACTTCCCCATGGCAAAATGCCTACCGAGGACCAGGGGAACTGGATATGTGGGGAAAGGCTCCCATGGCTTCTCGAGACTGGGCTCACCCCAGTCTGGTGACAGCTATTCCTGCCCCTCCCTTAGACCAGGAGGAAAGAGGAGGGGAGGGGAGGAGCAGCCTCCAACTGCTATGTCTGAGACTCCTCAGTGTCACTGGTGACACTGACAGTGCACATGCACCCCCTGAGATTGGCGATGTGCAACCTGAGAGAAACACCACTGCCACTCCAGCTGGCACTCGCCATCTCCCCCACTGCTGCAGCCACTTGTGGGAGCTCAGCAGTCGTCATGCCCCCCAGCTTCCAGGAGCGTGCATCGTTCATACCCAGTATAGTGTAAGAAGCTTTGCCAAACTGCTCCCCACCCTCCCCAAACTGGTCTGGGAAGGGAGCAGTAGCCACTGCTCTCTGATGTTTCCTCAAGCCACGCAGTCCCCACTTGGGGGAAGAGGATGGGGGACTTGGCAGCTCCTGGCTTACTCTTGCTGCCCCAGCAACCTGTCTGGGTGGCAGAGCAGGATTGCAAAGCCTGGGAAGCAGGCATTGGGCTCTGGGAGGCTGTCCCCAAGCCCAGTTCCTTACTCCCAGGCTTTCAGGGCTGCCCTAACACCCAGCTGGGTGGGGAATGCAATGCCCTAGGGGCTGGGAACAAGGACTGGGTACTGTCTCCCCACCCTGGTTCCTAGCCTTGTGTGCTTCAAATCCTGCCCCCATCACCGAGCTCATTGGCAGGGATATGAAAGCCCTTAGACCAGGAACTAGAGACAAGGAAACTCTCCCCACCCAGTTCATGGCCCCATGGGTTCTAAATGTGGCATGTGACATGTAGCTACCCAGCACAAGATGTTTTAAAAGCTAGGAAGCCAGGACCTAGGGTTGGGAAGTCTGTGCCTAGCTCCACCTCCCTGCACCTCTGGCTTTAAATCACCCTTAACAGGGACAGAAGTTACACATTAATAAGTTTAAGTGATCAGAAACTGGTTTAAACCTGTAATAGAACAGAAGTTAAGTGCACATAAACCAGTTTCAAAATGGCTGAAACTGGTTTAAGATAAACTTGGTTGAATGTAGTATTAGACTTAATTGATTTGGGACATAGTTTCATAGTTTCTAGGGTCAGAAGGGACCTGAGCAGATCATCAAGTCCGACCCCCTGCCATGGCAGGAAAGAGTACTGGGGTCAAACGACCCCAGCAAGGTGTTCATCTAGCCTCCTCTTAAAGACCCCCAGGGTAGGAGCCTGCACCACTTCTCTTGGGAGTTGGTTCCAGATCCTAGCCGCCCAGACCATGAAGTAGCACCTCCTGATATCTAACCTAAACCTACCCTCTGCCAGCTTGTGACCATTATTCCTGGTCACTCCTGGTAGAGCTCGGGGGAACAGGGACTCCCCCAATGCCTGCTGATCCCCCCTGACTAGTTTGTAACAGGCCACTAGATCCCCCCTCAGCCTTCTCTTGTGGAGGCTGAACAGGGTCAGGTCCCGTAGCCTGTCCTTGTAGGGCCTGCCCTGCTGTCCCCTGATCATGCGAGTGGCCCTCCTCTGGACCCTCTCCATGTTGTCCACATCCCTCTTGAAGTGCGGCACCCAGAACTGGACGCAGTACTCCAGCTGTGGCCTGACCAGTGCCACACAGAGGGGGAGGATCACCTCCTTGGACCTGCTCGAGATGCATCTGTGGATACATGACAAAGTATGGCTGGCCTTCCTGACTGCATCCCCACACTGCCAGCCCATGTTCATCTTGGAGTCAATGATGACTCCAAAATCCTTTTCTGCTTCTGTACTGACGAGAAGGGAGTTCCCCAGCCTGTAGGTATGCTGCTGTTTCTTCCTCCCCAGGTGCATCACCTTGCATTTGTCGGTATCGAATCCCATCCTATTCTCGTCCGCCCACCCTTGTAACCTGTCTAGGTCCGATTGTAGCCTATTCCTCCCTTCTAGCGTGCCCACATCCCCCCACATCTTAGTGTCATCAGCAAATTTGAAGAGGGTGCTTTTTACCTCCTCATCCAAGTCACTGATGAAGATGTTGAACAGTGCGGGCCTGAGAACCAAGCCATGGGGGACCCCACTGCCCACGTCGCTCCAGGTTGAAAATGACCCATCTACCACCACTCTCTGGGTGCGGCCCTCCAGCCAGTTGGTGACCCAATTGACTGTGTGGGTGTCGACACCACAGTCCCCCAGTTTCTTAATGAGAATGGGGTGAGAGACAGTGTCGAATGCCTTCTAAAAGTCCAGGAAGACTATGTCCACTGCTACCCCTGCATCTAATGATTTGGTGATCTGTTCGTAGAAGGCCACCAGGCTGGTCTGACAGGACCTGCCACTGATGAACCCGTGTCGGTTGCCCCTAAGCATGAAATCCCCTGCTGGCCCCTCATGGATGTGTGCCAGCATAATTTTCTCAAACAGCTTGCCTAGGATCGAGGTAAGACTAACTGGCCTATAGTTTCCCGGGTCCTCCTTCTTCCCCTTTTTGAAGATGGGAACCACGTTGGCCCTCTTCCAGTCCTCTGGCACCACACCAGAGCACCACGAGTGCTCATAAAGCCGTGCCAGGGGTCCTGCAATGACCTCAGCCAATTCCTTTAGTACTCCAGGGTGGAGATGGTCTGGACCAGCTCACTTGAATACACCCAGTCCCTCCAGAAGCTAGTTCCTCACTAACCCTTGGCCTAGGTGTGCCTCCCCTGGGGCCTGAGGGAGGCCCAGTACGGGGGTGGTGGTTCTGGTCCCTGCTTAGGAAGATGGAGACAAAGAATCGTTAAACATGTTGGCTTTGTCGTCTGGTGTGACAATCAAATTTCCTAGCATGTCCTGCAGGGGCCCCACGTTACCCGGGACCTTCTTTTTACCCGCTATGTATTTAAAAAAGGACTTCTTATTGTCCTTAAGCTGGGAAGCTAGTCCCAGTCCCATCTCTGCCTTTGCCTTCCTAACTGCCCCCCTACATCCCCGAGCAACTGCAGTATAGTCATCCCTGGTGATGTCCCCTCCTTTCCATTGGGTGTATGCCTCCCTTTTAGCTAGGAGACATTCCCGGATGCTTCTGGTGAGCCATGGGGGCTTGTGTGTCCTCTTGCTCCTTTTGATCCTTGTTGGGATTACCTCCCTTTGGGCTTGGAGGATCGTCTCCTTAAGGAGCGACCACTCTCCTTGGACACCTGGCTCCCCTCCCCTCTGGGACCTCAGTGCTTCCCCGACTGTTCTCCTTAGCTCGTTGAAGTTTGCCCTCCTGAACTCTAGGGCTGGTGCCTTGCTGCAGGTCTTTGCCACCTTGCGCTGGATGGTGAATTCCAGCAGGCGATGATCACTGTTGTCCAGGTGGTCGAGCACCCGCAGCCCCCTCACCAGGTCATCACCTGTGGCCAGCACTAGGTCCAACAAGGCGTCTCCCCTGGTGGGGCTGTGCACCTCCTGGGTTAGATGGAGGTCCTGCACTCTGTCTAAGAACCTACGTGAGCGTTCAGACCTGGCTGACTGCTCTTCCCAGCAGATGTCCGGGAAGTTCAGGTCCCCCATGACTACCACATCCTTAGACTTCACTACCTCTGTGAGCTGACCTAAGAGTTCCTGGTTTAGCTTTTCCCCTTGGTTGGGAGGTCTGTAGTAGACCCCCACCGTTAAGTCTCTTTCCCCTCGACTGCCTTGTACTCTAACCCAAAGCACTTCAGAGTGCCCCTCCTCTGATTCTTTGTTAATTGATGAGGATGGGTATTCCTCCTTAATGTAGAGTGCCACGCCCCCACCTCTCTTTCCTATCCTGTCCCTCTTGTACAGCCTATAGCCCTTGATATTCACCGCCCAGTCATGCATTGAGTCCCACCATGTTTCAGTGATCCCCACTATTGTCCGGGTTGGTGTCAGCTAGCAGAAGGGTGAGTTCCTCCTGCTTGTTTCCCATACTACGAGTGTTTGTGTAGAGGCATTTGAGGCCTCCTGTGGATGTGTGTAGTGGCGCCCTAATCACAACATTGCCCTGGCTCATGTTGCTTACCTGTGTATACGTTTCACTTGTTGGTCTAGGCTGGCTGTACTTGTGGGCGTTGCTTGGTCTGGCAGTCCGATGATTCCTCCACCCTTGTCTTCCCCTTCCCCCGACGAGCCTAGTTTAAAGCCTGCCGGAGGAGGTCCGCCAACCTAGAAGAAAACACACGCTTACCTTTAGGGGAAAGGTGGAGCCCATCCCATCCAAGCACGTCTCTCGTCGTGATGTGCCAGTCATGGTTGAGGAAGCCAAAGCCTGCCTCGAGACACCATTCCTGAAGCCGCCAGTTGGTCTCCGTGATGCACGTTTCATGCCGTCTTCCACATTCACTCACTGGTAGGATAGAAAAGAAAACCACCTGTGTGCCCATCTCCTTTAGCACGCACCCCAGAGCGTGGTAGTCCTCCATCAGGCGATCAGGGCTTCTCCTGGCCGCATCATTAGTACCCACATGGGCTAGGACCATGGGGTAGTAATCAGTGGGCTGGATCATGGTTTGGAGCATCCCTTTCATGTCCTGAATCTTCGCTCCAGGTAGGCAGTAGACCTCGCGTGCCGAGGGGTCCTGGCGACAGAAGAGGCCCTCCGTACCTCTCAGGATGGAGTCTCCTATGATGATCACGCGACGCTTTCTCCCCCTGGCCTGCTTATCTCCTTCGGCCTGCACGGGACGTGGAGTGTGGAGTTGCCTTCTCCCCAGTTTCCTCCTCTCCTTCCTTCTCCTCCAGCGTTGCCAGGGCCTCGTACCTGTTCTCCAGACTGCAGGAACTGGTACTGCTGTGTTACGAGCAGCCCTGGTTCGGGAGGTGACCGTCTGCCACTTAGCAGTGGAGGGCACTTCTTGAGGTGCATCTTCCTTGAGTGTACAACCCTGCAGGGAAAGAAAATAGCTGTCAGTTTTTTCCTCCCTGATTTCCCTCAGCCTGCTAACCTCCTCCTGGAGCTCCTTCACCTGCGCCTCCAGGGCCCTAAGGTGGGCACCTGCAGGACGGGGTTGGGGGATGCCAGCCCCCCCATGGGCTCTGTCTGGGTAGAGGCCTCAGACAAGCCCTGGGAAGGGTGTGCCTGCCGGGCAGGGGCCCTGGCAGCACTCTGTGTCGACACCATCATAGGAGTTGCTGCCTGTTTCTGGGTGAACGCAGTGCCTTTGCCCCGCACTGGCAGGAGTCTGCCTCTTGGCCCTTCCTGCTCACCCGCCGGTGCGAATGCCAACGCAAATGCCGGCGTGCTCTTCCAGAACGCACCTGTTTGTGTGCTCTGTTCGCGCAGCTCCCTACTGGCTCAGCTAAGAGGGTTCTCGGGGGCTTCCTCTCCGGATCCGGCTCAGCTGCATCAGTCCCTCTGACCCACTTACCTTAGGGGGATCAGCTGCTGCTGCCCTGCTGCTGCTGTGTTCACCTCTGCTGCTGCTGCTGCATTTGCCTCTGCTCCGGCTCCGGTAAGGGGGCACACGTGTGCAGGACACACGTGTGCCTGTATCCCTCCTCTCCCGGCTGCTCCTGGCTCCCAAGTGCTGGGAGCTACGTCAAACCACGGCTTTTAAAGGCCGCGGTTTGAATTTCCCGCCGCTGCTCCAACCACCAACCAGACACTCCAGTCTCACTGGAAGTGCCTGCCAGCGATCCTGCCCCCTGAGCTCTCCCACTGGGGGGATTCGGTGCCTCCTGAGCCAAGGTCAAACTACTTTATGAAACTTCTGTCCTAGAACTCTTCCTGGTTCAAGTTAAATCAGTCCCCAGCATCCCAGCATCTTGCAGCCCTGGGGTGGGCTGTGCTGTTTGCTCCAGAGAGCAGGGCTGGCTTTGCTCCTCTGCTCCCTAGCTGGAGCAGTGAGGGTTGGCTGACAAGGGGGTGGGGATGGGCAAGCCTGGCTGGGGATGCAGCCCAGTCTGCCGGGGGGTGGGGAACTGTCCCCCCCCAGGCAAACCTCAGCTGGGGGCTGGGGCCAGGGAGGGTGGTTAATATAGGTGGAGGAAGGAAAAATTATTTGGGGGGCTGAGTTCATGCACCCATGTGTAAGCATACTCCCCAGCAGGTAAGTCTGTGGCAAAAGGGTTGGGGGAAGGGAGCATTGAGGCCCCAGCAGTGAGGGAGGGAGTGGGGCACAAGCAGGAGCAGGGGCTGGGGTAAGTGGGGCCACCCAGAATTTGAAGAAATTCTTACTGGTAGAAATGAATGCCTGTATGTAGCCTCAGACTTTAATGAGACATGACTATAAAATGACTATTTAGACTAGGGGTTTTCAACCTTTTCAGATCAGTATACCCCCAGCGGCCAGACACAGAGCAATGTACCCCCAGTGGCCAGACGCAGAGTGGGCGGGGGGGAGGAGCAGGGGTGGTGCATGGCCAAATGCAGAGCAGTGGCAGATGCCACATGCGAGCTTCCCCCATCCCCTACATCAGGCTGGGTGGGCGGCTCCTGTGTGGCAGCACAGGCTGGTGCGTGGTGACGCTTCATCCCTGCCTGCCCTGTAGGACCTTCTCAAGTATCCCGGGGGGTACACATACCTCCGGTTGAAAACCCCTGATTTAGACTAACCCCTGAAGTAGCTATGGTACAGTTTTTGGCAAATAGTTATCCACATCACAAAAATCACCATAATAAATAGGATGTTTACTGGCAGTTTCAGCTACAAGGACAAGGAATTAATTGGACATAATGAATTACTTTTGCCTGTAGGACTAAACGGCCAGGACTTTTACTCACCATTTCAGCTTTCTATGTCAGAGATAGAGACCCTGACAGCATATTTTAAATCCAAACAGTTTGCTGATCCCCCTAGCTCTAACCAAATATATCCTTTTTCCATTTGAGGCTGGCTGTTAGAGCCCAGACTACTATGGTGTGTTATGGGATAGCATAAAAATACAGCATCCTGCATTTGTACAGCGGTTGGACTAGAATCCCTGGACCAGGTGACCCTTGCAGTACCTTCCAACCCTATGATTCAATAATTCTATGTTCCATTACAAAAAGTAATTATATTTGTAATAAAATTCACAATTAAAAGTCTTGGTAGAGAATCTTGTCTAGCAGGCCTTGACCTATGTATTCCATTGTGCTTACCAACTTGGGGGTATATCTACACTGTAGTCATTTTTGTGATTGTAGTGTAGTGTGGACATACCTGAACTAGTTTTAAATTAGCAGTTTAATAGTAGCAGTCTAGATACAGCAGTACAAAATGTGGCATAGTCTCCTAAACCACTCAGAAAACTGGGTAAATACTCAGGCAGTTCGACTGGGCTGAGCTTACGACTGTGACTGCACTGTTACCAGTACCTGAGCCACCTTGTTTCAGACAGGCTGGGGTGTGTCTATACTTTACTGCAGTGCCTGCAATCTACCTATAGCCAAAGGGCCTTTGTACATGCCACAAAATTAGCCTTTAAAGCAGCTTAAGTGTCCTTTTGTGTTGTAGCTGTTTCCACTTTCAGCAGAATATCCCACTTTAAACGACTTTGGTACGTAGCAAGATAAAACACCCCTGAGGTGTTTTAGTTCGCTACCTAACAAAGTGCAACAGTACACTGGGACTGGAAGCTGATGTGCTTGGGGCTTGGCAGGCCCCATGCAGCTCAAGGGCTTTGGGACTCGGTGCCAGCCCGTGCAGGAAGGCTCCACTGAAGAAGAAAAAAAGTGGCAAGCCTGATCATTTTTTTTGCTCCCCACAGCCTGCCTGCTGGCCTGAGCTGTGTGGGGGTCCCAGTACTTCCCTCCACAGCTATGGGGCAGGGGCAGTGCTTCTCTTAATGGCTGCAGTGCCTCCCTGGGACCACCCAGGCTGGGCGCCAGAGGCTAGGTGCTGCCTGGGGGGTCCCTGCACAGCTCGGGGACCACTTGGCCAGCCGGCAGCTCACCACCTCCGACTGCCAAAGAAGCAGGTAAGGACCGGGCCCCCACCCTTGTGTACACACCATGGGAGTATAAGCTTGGTTTAATTCTCCCTAAATTGAAGCTTTTTATAAAAAAAATCCCCACCGTTTCAATTTAGGGAGAACTAAACCGAATTAAACCCCTGTGGCATGTACAAGCAGCAGCAGATTGCTCTCCATTTTCTGGGACTCTTTAGGAGTTTAGAGCCTGCTTTATTTGACTTTAGTGGCTTCTGTGACCTCCTTTTGCCTCCCTATAAGTCTCCTGAAACAGGACTTTGCTTTTCAAGGGCTGTATTGAAAACCATCACCTCTTTATCAGGAGCAAACCTATTCCATTCTCCAGCCTTCTGCTTTGGAACACTACCATTTAAAAAGGGAAATAGTGCATTAACAGAAGAAGATTGGCAGACCAGTGAGGGGATGCTTGCTTCATCTGGAAGAGGGGGACTTTTATTTTACAGACAAAAATCAGAATTCAGTGTTAATGGCTGGCCTAGTTTGGCAACTTTCTCTAGTATTAAATTTTCTAGAGAATGAACGATTAATCTGAGCAGGAAATGTTTCATCAGAGTTATCTAAAGATGGCCAAAAAAGCAGTAAAAAGAACATTAGCATTGGAGAAGTTGCAAAATTAAAACACTGTCAGAATTTCCTCAATTTAAGATTTCTTTGCTTCCAAATGAGAGCACTGCGAGTGACTTTGCCATGCAAGTTTTGTTTCTCATTATCTGGATGTCAGCAAAAACACATTAGCAGTGTTTCTTAAAGTCTTGAGCTGAATTTATTGGATTTTTCTGCATGTGATATTGCCCCATATACTTAGAAAGGTCAGAAAAATCATTTTGTCTGGTTGTCAACAGCCTATAAGGATTTGAAGGGGTGTACCTTAGACAGGCAGAAAAGCAGAGAGCTGATCTACTGCCGGCTAAGGCACCGAAGTGGCAATGGCAGGAAGAGAAAATGGCGACTGAAATCTTGGCGTCACTGAAGTTAACACGGTGTGGCCAGGATTTTACTCAAAAGCTGTTAGGGAAGATTTTGCACACCTTGCTTGACGTTCATTGGGTCAGTTAATCCCATTTACTTCCATGGAATGATTCCAGGTATGAGATACTACTGCATGTGAATGAAAGTATCACTTTCTAGTCCAGAGGCAAACAGCCTTTTAGAAGCAGCAGACCGAAATAACACAGCTCACTCCAAGGTGGGCTGGGGCTTCCAACCTGGCTGCTTCTCAGTGCTCATGTGAGTCACTGCAGAGCCCTCTGACCAGCAAAGTGTCACTGAATTGTTCCTCTGTCAAAATGTTGCCACTATCTGAGCTTTGTGTGCTGAATGAAGTTGCTCTGGGCTGGATGCAGCCCATGGACCTTAGGTTGCCAACCCCTGACCCTGTCCATAGAATTTTAAAGCTTGCCATTATGATCATCAGGGATCCTGATTTTCCATGATAAAAAAAATTGCAAATTCTCTGATAAAAAAACCTCCCCCCAAATCCATTATTAAAATGAAAGCCCCCCTCCCCCCCACACACACACCCTCCCTGGCCTTGCTGGTGCCCCAAACTTCCCTTCCCCCCCGCCCAACCCCTCAGTCCTCCTGGTGCCCCTCACTCGCACAGCCCCCTGGCTCTGCTGGTGCCCCTCATTCCCCCCAAACCCTCCAACCCTGCTCCTGCCCCTCATTCCCACCCACAACCCCCTGAGCTCTGCTGGTGCTCCTTGCCCCACCCCACAGCTCCTGCTCTCCCAGGCCCGCTGGAGGGGGCTCCTAGCTGGCCAGGGACCTGGGTCTGCACCTCCCTGCCCCTGGCAGAAGGCAGCAGCTGCCCTCTGTGGGCTTGGGTGGTGGTGGGCCTGTTCCCCACCACAACATACACTCCCGGGGGGGCAGGGGGATCTGTGCCCCCCACATCTGTGCACAGGTGGGAGCTGTGTGCTGCCTGCTGTGGGCTCCCACCCTGCTGCCTCCCCTGGCACCTCCATGGCCTGGTGTGTGTGACCCTGCACTGCAGGAGACAGCAGAGCTACACAGGAAGCTGCCTGCCATTGCAAGCTCCTTGCTGCCCTGGCAAGGTGTCCCCTGCCTATGCAGCTGCAGCAGGGGCTGTGGCCCAGGGTTGTGCACAGCAGCCAGGGCAGCAGGGAGCTTGCAGCAGAGGCAGCTTCCTGCATGGCTCCGCTGTTCCCTGCAGCACCAGGTCACACATACTAGGCTGCAGAGGTCTTGGGGAGGGCAGCAGGGTGGGAAGCCTGAGCCTGCAGAGGGTAGCCCACCCCCACGTCTGCCCCATGCACTGGACTGAGGGGTGTGGGTACCTGCTGCCCCCCAGATGTGTATGCAGCAGCAGGGAGCTGCCCCACTGCCCTGAGCCCACAGTGGGAAGTTCACCTGCACCCACCCCGCACACAGATCTGGGCGTGGGGTTCCCCCCACTGCCCCCTGGGAGCACACGCAGCAGCAGGGCATGAGTCCTAGCCCCAGGCACTACCCAGCTGGGCAATAACCCCAGCCCCAGCCCTGTCCAACTCCCTCCCTCCCTATGGGGGCCTCAATCCCTCCTGCCCCCACTTACCTGTGGGAGCTGCTCTCCAGGCTGCCTGGGGTCATGTGCATATGCATACACAGGGTGCCCCCTGCCTCACTGTCCTCTTCCCGCTCCCTGCCAGCCCTCTACAAGCTGGAACATGGCCAGCCTGCAGAGGGCTCGTGCGTACGTGGTGGAAAGGACAGGCTAACAGGGCTTAGCCCTCACAAATGCAGGGCAGCGGTAGGGCCACAAGGCAGCCCAGCTTCGGGCTTGCGATGCCTGCGGCAGGGGTGGGAGGGGCACGCGTGCAGCAGTGAGGAAGGGAGTGGGGCTGGGGGAGGGGCAAGCGATACACAGCCAGGGTGGGGGCAGAGCCGTGAGCAGCTCATCCAGAGGTGTGGCTCCTGCTGGTTTGTGCACCCTGGGAGGCATGGGACATCTGCCCCTGGATCTGCACAGGGCAGGGTAGGCTGCTACTGTGGGCTGGGGCCAGGGTTGTGCCAGTCTCTTCCCAGTGGGAGCTGGGCTGGATTGTGCTTGGGGCGGGTGGAGACAGAGCTGGAAGGAGGGCTACAGGGGTGGGGCTGCAGCCACCCCAAAATTTGCTGTAGCCTCCCCACTCCCTTCCTCCCAGCACTGCCACCACCCGCCGTTAGCGCAACCTGGCCCAGCCCCCACTGGAACAGCCCTGGCCCCAGCCCACAGTGGCAGCCTGCCCTGCCCCATGCAGATCCGGGACACATGCCCACCATGCCTTCCCAGGGTGTGTGCAGTGGCGGGAGCCACCTCCCGCTCCCCCTAGATGCCCCGCCTCACCTCGGCTATGCAGGTCCTGCCCCAGCTCCAGCCCCACGCCCTCCCCTTCTCCGGTAAAATGAGAAATCCACGTTTGCCTCTGGTAAAAGGTAAAATCCGTGGTTTACTCTATTTTTCCGTGGGAAATGGAAATCCCGCATCCCTGATGATCATCCTGTCTAGGCCTTCTGCATAGTCACTGTGGGCAGAATGGATATAGAATGATTCCATTAT
This sequence comes from Crocodylus siamensis, assembly GCF_052110815.1. Classification (NCBI taxonomy): domain Eukaryota; kingdom Metazoa; phylum Chordata; order Crocodylia; family Crocodylidae; genus Crocodylus; species Crocodylus siamensis. The sequence continues at coordinate 237,595,686 of NC_143397.1, read as the reverse complement.
TTGGATACTTAAGATACATATGCATTTTTTTGATGCTTACCCAGACTTAACCCAGAACCTGTGTAGGATGTGGTTATATCACCAACCAACTTTATTTTTCCACCTAATGCTGTCTGTTGGGAGTTGAATTATGGAGTGTTGTCCATAAAGTTTTACAACATAAACTGAACTGCTGCATAGCTAACTGCCTGTGCAACATTGCAGTGACAGAGAGGAGTGGATTGGACTTTTTCATCTAGTAGTATCTTGGTGAAACACTCTCTTTCTGTGTGATTTTATATAAATCTTTAAAAGTATTCTTATATCTGATTTTGCTGTATTAATCCTGGGACCTGCAAGGTATATTTTATTTTATTATCTTGGAAAAAAGGCAGATATTGCCATAAAAAGGAATATATTTGCATGTTGGGATTCAAACTTGAGGGCTGAATGCAGAAAATGTAGAATACTCCACAGGCCACGAAGCCAAACCAAAGCCATCTCACTTCATCCTGGGTGAAATTCTAAATGCATGGAGATCAATTGCAACCATCCTATTGACTTCAGTGTTGCCAGGATTTCACCTCTCCCTTTCGCCCCCCCCAATCTCTAATTTATATATAGCTTCTTGTGCATATGAAAAAATAATACTTGCATGAGTAGGTAGATGTAATGAAAACTTATAACTGCAATGTTGTTATGAAAGTTCTGGACTCTCCTTCTTTGGAAGTTTTCAGTAAGAGGCTGGGTAGGCAATGACATCTATCTGAGGTGGCTTAGAGATAATGCATCCTGCAGTGCACATGGGTTGGATTAGGGCTGTCTGTCTTTTACAACCCTGATTCTATTAGCACTATAATGCAAGTACAGAAATATAAAATAGGCAGTAATTGGCTAGAAGGGGGACCTTACATTTGAATACTTTTACATTTAAATAAAGAGCAGTTCAGAGATGGTTCCCTGGGTTCACATCTCCCCTTTACAAGCAAGGATTTGAATTTGTTTTTATATCCTAAACCAGGAAGAGTTTTGTAGTAAGTGTGCATCAGACAAGAGTCCTGATAAGAGATTCAAGGTATGTTCAAACTTTCTAGCTTTTTGCTGCTTTAACAATGATGCCACTGGTCCCCAGGTGGATATGGAGCTCTGCTGCCAGTTTTTCTGCTGCCAGAATTATACCAGACCCCCCAAATATCAGAAGTTCTGCTCCACTCTGCTGCCAGTTTTTCTGCTGCCAGAATTATACCAGACCCCCCAAATAGCAGAAGTTCTGCTGGTGGAGCATTATCCACAGCGGGAGTTTGCCAAGATAGCTACAGTGGCCGTGGGGCATGGTCTTTTCATAGCTAGAGCTGAGAGCTCTTTGGCAGAACTTTGTAAGCTTCATTTAGTATGCTGTGATTTTTAAAAGAAAAGTATTATATGTTTTTTTTTGATTCTTCAGATATATATTTATCTTCTGATGTTTCAGTCTTTTGGGTTCATGCTCAAGATTTGGTTTGTAACCATAAATACTGTTTTAAAGAGAATTTCATATTTTTTAAATGAAAACTTAAATTCACATCTAATCACTGGACTCCAGAAGATTAGTACTGTAAAACTTGTGATAAAATACTAGTGAGCAACACTGGAGACTGAACATTTTGCAGCCTCTGAGGATGTTAACTTTGTTGCTTGGATTCAGGGCAGATGTATGGGATTAGAAAGTAAATTTTACATGATAGAGGTCTGTGTCCCCTGACTCAAGTAGTTACAGCATCAAGGTTATTTTCTAGTTCAGTTTCACACCTTGCTGAAGTCTCATGATACTAGTTGGGGGGATTTTAGCATCCTTTGGATTTGGAGTTCAGACACTGCTTAAACTTAATATAGATCCATATTAGAATACAGTCTCCATCTAAAACACAACTTGCCTTAGTGACGAGTTTTCAGTCCACCAGAGTGAAGGGATTAGACAATAAAAATGTCAGCTGTAGTTAGGAAACAAATCCTAACCCTCCATAACAGGTTAGTATTTTAATTTCAACACTCCTCAGTATTTTTCCGTTTTTCTTGGATGCTGCAATGAAAATATGAGCATTTCCCAAGTCTCATTAGCAGAAGAAAGCACCAGGAAGGTCAGATAAATGTTGAAGTCCTAGATTCCACCATTGTGGCTCTTGTTGAGCTTATAATTCTGTTCTAATCTACCTCACTTCTAAACTAGCTCTATATGTTTCCCAAGGAGAATCCACACCTAACTGCTGCAATCTTGCAAAAACCGCAGTGCGTGAACTTACTATCCACCTGCTATGCTTGTATAATGTGTTTAGGCAAAGAACTGTGTCACAGAATTAGATGCCACTGCCACTACCACTGAGTAGCAAGCATCACAGGGACCTGTTTTTTCCCATGTTTCAGTTTCAAAACCAGTTCTCCTTTTATTTGGATATTGTTATTATCTGTTGGAGACTGGTTGGAGTCACTCCTAGTGAAAGGGAAACATGGTTCTCATTCAAAAAGAATGCCGCTTCATCCAAACAATTTATAGCACAGTTGTATTTGAAGTTGAGCCCCACAGTCATGTGGCAGTAAAAATCACTGTGATTTATAAGAAAATGTCACTATGGCTGTCTCCTCTATAAAGGCTTTTTACTACTCATGCCGAATATAAATCAGAGTTATCCGGCCAACAAAATGATAGTTTTGGCAAAATGCTTTAAAGACAAAAAAGAATTGGGTTAGAATTATCTTGGCTCTGTGCTGTGGACAGATATTACTGGAATTTATTGCCTTGCCAAGATCAATATCCATGTCCTTAAAAATAGGTTTGTATAAATTTATGTCTGGATGGGTATCTACATTAATTGGAAATGTTGATTATGAAGTATACCTCCAGCCCACAATAACACTAGATCTTAATAACTTGCAACAGAGCTGACAGAACCTTTTAATTTTATGTGGGTCATATTCTTAGCACCATAATTCAAGCTCTTGTCCATATTTTCTCTTAACCAGAAAAAATGAGATGAAGCTCAGCAGATTTGATTCAAACTTGGTTGATTTCATCTAGAAGTTTAAATAGGAAAAAAACCAAAAACCCTAGCCCGTATTAAATTATTTTGTTAAAATATGTGAAAAGAAATAAATAATAAATGAATTCAGGTAAATGTCACAAGGAATTATTTTTCTTTCTGTCAATGGAACATCTAAGATCAGATGAGTACCAGGGAAAGATGGAAGAAGTAAGAGAACATGATAGAGACCCAGGAAGACAGTAAGAGGAATCAGGAGGGACATCAAAGAGAGCTGAAGTAGTATAATAGGACAAAAAGGAGCCCAGAGAAATGGAGAATACTTGAGATCCAGGAACCACCCAGATTTCTGCAAAGCCAGCATTAGGGTGCAATTAATTCCTGGGTAAAGAATCAGTGCAAGATAGTCACATCTTTGAAGCCCTAGTTTGAAACCTAAGTAGGACTTCAGTATGTACATCCTACACTGGCTTCTGTACAGGGTGTAGTTTCACCCCTTGAGAAGATCTGAATTGAAATAACAAGGACTGGAATAGTAGCAAAAAACCCCTCTGAAATTAGACCCCAGCCTGAATTCAGATCTAAAGTTTTTTTTAACTGTTTCACATTGTGGAGAAAGCAAAAATTTTAGGAACGGATTGAAATTGCCTTACAGTATTAATTTAACTTCTGATTGCATCGTATTTTCCAGATCTAAGCTGACACATTTTACTGTCATTTTTATGGATGCAGTTTCATGTAATAACTGCTTCATATCAGTCTATCAATGAAGAATTGCCTATTCTAATATACATTGAAGACTGTGTACCCCACGGTGAGCACAAATTTATCAGTAACTCACAAAAGGCCTAATTTTTCAACACTTGTTTAGACTGAGTAGCAATTAGTCATAATCCCATTGAAGTCAGTAAGTGAGCACTCCTCACTGTAAATCAGGCTTGCAGAACTGTTACTTCTGTATTAGATGTCCAAGACTGGTTGGCTTTCTAAGGCTAGGGACAGAAATTATACATAAACTGGTATAAGTGATCGGAAACTGGTTCAAATCTGTAACACAATGGGGCTAGGGACAGACATTTAAAAAACTTGGGCCTGAATTGATTCATTCTTTGCAGGTTAGTCTAACCTGGCTAGGCTAAATCAGTTTTGTAACCAGACATCCCAGAAATGCAGGCACATGCCTGCAGTGACTCAGCCTAGAAGCCAGGGGTGCTAGAGCAGCCCTCCCTTCCTTCTACAGCATGGAGCTGAGGTCAGGCTTCCTCTGATTAGCCCAGCAGGGAATTGTTAACTGTGTTTATCACCCAATTAAAAAAACAACAGAGGGACATTACCAGCTACTTGTTGCTTCTACTACCTTTTGATTCAGCAAGGACTGTAGCCAGCATGTGATCTGCTACCTAATATACAGACACCTCCTCAGCAAGGCAGAGGGGAAGGAGGAATTCCTGCTTAGCAAGGAACTGGAGAAGGGAGGGCAGAAGCAGTCCACAGTCTCTGGAGCTGCAGCCAGGGAGCAGAGGGGAAGGGCCAACTTTGCTATGGGGCAGAGAGTCCAACCCAGCCCAGAGAGCATGCTGGGATGTTGGGGGTGTCTGGGTTATCTTAAACCAGCAAGGGGTCTAGACAGACACTGCATAAACGGTTTTGAGCCAAATCAGTGCATACTACATTCAACCAGATTTATCTCAGACCACTTTCAGCCATTCTCAAGCTGGTTTATGTGCACTGAACATCTGTCCTGTTACAGGTTTAAACCACTTTCTGATCACTTAAACCGGTTTATCTGTAATGTCTGTCCCTAGCCAGAAGTTCAGTGCACATAAACTGCTGTCAAAATGGCTGAAACCAGTTTAAGATAAACCAGGATGCATATAGTATCAGCCTTAACTGATTTAGGTTAAATCAGTTCATTGAAGTTCTGTCCCAAAACCCCTCCAGATTCAAGTAAACTCACAGTCCCTCAGCATCCCGGGATGCTTTGCACCTCCCCAGCAACCCTCCCCTTCCCTCCCCTCTCCACTTGTAAATTGGGTGGGCTAGCCTTGACTCAAGCTGTCTGCTCCACCCAATCAGGGAGGCATGCTCTAGTGTCCCCCAGCTTCTGTCTAGGCCACTGCAGGCATGTGACTACATTTCCAGAATTGAAAGTGAATGTTTGCTCATTTGCTTATCAGTTCAATCTACACAGCTTAGACTAACCTACAAAAATTGAATAGATTCAGCCTTGAGATTTTTGACTGTTTGTATTGAAAAGTGCATTAGGTCAACCAAAAGCTATAGATATAATAAAGGAACCAACCATTTGGAGAAGTTCTAGGGCCTGTGTTCTGCAGGAGATTCCTTGATTATAATGGTCCATTCTGTCTTAAACTTCTGCGGGTGGGGGGAGGTGGGGCAGGGGTTGCAGGGGAAAAATCACTTCACAAATAAGAATGTGGATTTTTATTGATTTGCAAATAGAAGAAGAAATCTCTTTGAGAATAAAAACATTGCATATATTTCATAGACATCAGGGCTGGAAGGGACCTCAAGAGATCATTGAGTCCAGCCCCCTGCCCAAAGGGCAGGAAGTCAGTTGGGGTCATAGGATCCCAGCAAGGTAAGCATTCAATTTACTCTTGAAGGTGTTCAATGTAGGTGCTTGAACCACCTCCGCTGGCAGACTGTTCCAGACCTTGGGGGCTCGGACAGTAAAGAAATTCTTCCTTATGTCCAGCCTGAAACGGTCTTGCAGGAGTTTGTGACCGTTCGACCTCGTCATCCCTTGGGGCGCTCTGGTGAACAAACGTTCCCCCAGATCCTGGTGTTCACCCCGATAAACTTATAGGTGGCCATCAGATCACCCCTTAGCCTGTGCTTTTCCAGGCTAAAGAGCCCCATGGCTCTCAGCCTGTCATTGTAAGATCTGTTTTCCTGACCTCTGATCATGCGCGTGGCTCTCCTCTGGACTCTCTCAAGCTTCTCCACATCCTTTTTGAATTGTGGAGCCCAAAACGGGACACAGTACTCCAGCTGCGGCCTCACCAAGGCCGAGTACAGGGGGAGAATGATGTCCCGGGATTTGCTCGAGAAGCATCTATGGATGCAAGCCAGCGTTTTGGTCGCTTTATTAGCTGCAGCATCGCATTTCAGGCTCATGTTCAACTTGTGGTCAATGATGACCCCCAAGTCTCTTTCTTCTGTAGTGCTATCCAACGTAGCACTGCCGAGCCTATAAGGATGCTGCAGGTTTTTCCTCCCAAGGTAGAGAACCTCACATTTTTCGGTGTTAAACACCATCAGGTTCTCATCTGCCCATTTGCTGAGCTTGTCCAGGTCAGCCTGGATCACCTGCCTATCTTCTGGCGTGGATGCTTTGCCCCAAAGTTTGGTGTCATCGGTGAACTTGGCCAGTCCACTCCTGACTCCAGTGTCCACATCATTAATGAAGATGTTGAACAGTATGGGTCCCAGGACAGAGCCTTGAGGGACCCCACTGGTCACAGGGCACCATGATGAGTGACTGCCATCAATCACAACCCTCTGGGTCCGACCACGGAGCCAATTTCCCAGCCAGCGGATTGTGGTGGAGCCAAGGCCACAACTGGCCAGTTTGGCCAACAGGTGATCATGGGATATCAGGTCAAAAGCTTTTTTGAAGTCAAGATATATGACATCAATCTCTTCTCCCTGGTCCAGGTGATAGGTCACCTGGTCATAGAAGGAAATGAGATTGGTCAAACAAGACCTACCCGCAACAAACCCATGCTGACTATCCCTTAGGATGTTAGCCTGGACCAGTCCATCAAGGATGGCCTCCTTAATAAACTTTTCTAAGATCTTCCCCAGGATAGAAGTCAGGCTAATGGGCCTGTAGTTATGTGGGAAAAAAATAAACTTTTTTTATTTGCAAAGCAATGGTAATACCTAGTACTTGCATTATCTTCTGCATATTCAAAGTGATAAAAAATATTAGCTAATTAATTTTCTCAGCAACACTTTGAGGAAGACAACAAGATATTCATATCTGTACTTCTCAGATGGGAAAACTGAAACAGAAAGACTGAAAGACGTGATGATGGTCACATAGCAACTGTGTTGCCACACTGGGTTTCAAATCCAAAAGTCTCTTCTACGTGTCTTCTGATTTACATTGCCAAAAAGCTGCAAGGCTACCCCTTCATAGTTCAAGTGGACTAAAGCTTTTTGTATTCAAATCTGCGATGCATTTCTACATGTTGTTTGAAATTAGAGTCCTTCTGCCTAACGTGAGATTACAAAGAGGACCTCTTATCAGTTACTCAAAAAAACCTTAACAAAATTATAATGAATTAGCAAATTCTGTCTATTGTCTGCAAAAGATGAGAGGTCATGTAAAACAGGGCTATCCAACTTTGGTTCAGCTTGGGGTCACATGCAGCACTGGCTGCACACTGCAGGAGTTATCTCACTGGGATGTCCATAGGCAGCAGAAGGCCAGGGCTAATGGGGCTTAGCTCCCCCAAACTTTTTGTGGTGGCCGGTGACGGCAGCAACACTACACTGCAGTCCTACAGCACTGCTCAGCATGCAGTTGCTCCTCCACCACCATGTACAGTACCAGCACACACCAGCTCTGCTGGAGGGAGAGGCAGGGGTCAAGCAGGTCTCAGCCACCGCAAATATTCCCCCCCAACTTATGGGGATGTCCCCCACTGCATGGATTGCACCCACTGCTGTCAGCTCCCTGTCAGGAGTCACAGTTACTTGTTACCCAGGATGAGCACATAGCACCCGGACCTCCAGGTCCTCCCCAGTCACACAGCAGCAAGAGGTGGCTGCCAGGGCCTGTGGGCTATATGTTATCTGCTCATGGGTCACCAGTTGAACAGCCCTGTGTATAGATATAGATATAAATAGATATAGGAAGAAATATAAGAAAAATATTTATGTATATACACACACACAGAGTGAAAGGTACTTCCCTTTGCCCCTTTTATTTGAAGATTACATGTCCATGACATTCAGCCAAACTAGGCCCAGATGTTGGACTACACCCACATATTTCAGGAGGTTTTGGTGATAAATATTCAGTCTGCATGCCTAAGGAATAAGCATGTAATGGTTCATATAAAAAAATGAAGATATGACAACTTAAATGAAAAGCTGATGAATTGTATCTACCTCCCCTCCAGCTATGTACTGCCCTAAGAAAAATGTTTAATTTAAATCATTAGCCTTACTTTTGCTTCTAGACGTAACACATTCTTATTTCACATTCCATACCAGTGAGTTTCAAAATGTCAATACAATATCTTTCAAAGTCTCTGAACTAGGATCACATACTTGAGGCCTAAATGGACAATGAAAATGGGATGGGAATTGCTTTACAATATTAACAGTATTGTGAAGCTGGAAACTTATATGGATTTGTGTTCAGCTATCTTGCTTATCTCAGAAATGCAGCGAGTATTGTTTATAAGCCAGCATTTTTGATGGAAAGCATTACAATATGTAAAACAATGAAAACTATTTAGTAGAGTTTTCAGAAGCAGGGTCAAAGCAAAGTTGTAGTAAGTTGAAGCACAGTGACCTACATTTTCCAGTGTGGGCTACTAAACCAAAAGTTAAGGGCTTAAAAATGCACAGACCTAAAGTTGTTTTTAAAACAACTTTTATTGATTTCAGTGGGATTTGCAATTGCCAACATCTCTGCAAATTGGAAGGCAGAGGCTGTAGGCAGGAATCTTGTGTATGAATTTAGGGGTCTAATTTTTGTCACCAACGTTTGTAAAGTTTGGTTGTAATGTAAAATGCATAGTGGTAGATTGTGCACTGTTCCATTTGCTCTAACACCGCATCAGTGAGTACCCATTGCAACAAATGAAGTGAAATGAATCTTCTAACAAAATAATTTTGCAATCATTTGATCCCAGATTGCGTAGTCTGTGGTTAGACCTCTGTGTCCTTATGGTTTGGGGTCTGTTACAGCCAAGCTCTGCAAGCTAGATGCTCACCAGGCTGTTTGGTTTGGGTGACAGAAATTGAAACCACAAGCTTTAAATTTTGTGAGTCTGGACAGATCCCAGATACTACCTCTGAGTTTCTAGACATAGTCCCAGTATGTGTAGGTCCTCTGTCTAGTACCTCTTTTTAACAGCTTAAACCTGCTCCTAGGCTCTGTGTTGGTCCCCATAACAGGGGCCCCTAACCCCTGTTACTGGAGGTGAACGAGTGCAGTGCTGAAGCAGGCTGTGGGATACAGTAGGCGAGGAGGCTGGCTGCAGAGCTGTGAGCTTGCTAGTGAGAAAGGCAGGTAGCAAGTACTGGCTGGAGAGAAGAAGGCTCCAAAATGGTATGGCTGCTGATTTAGTGAAGGAAAACCCATGGGCTTGGCCCTGAAGATCAACGGGTCAGATGATTGGAAGGGGGTAGAACATAAGGTCATATAAGCCTGGCTTCTAGGTGGGATCTTCAGACTTGGCCCATGCTAGGTTCAGAGAAGGAGCTTTGCAGATCCTGGAGACAGAGAAGCTCTGCAGAGAATCCCAAAGGGGGTAAAGTAGTTTATATTTCTGGTTGTATATGCTGTTGTTTAAGCCAGGAGGCACAGGAGTGCCTGACGGGGAGATGGGAAGCCACAGAAGATACCCAAAGGATGGAAATAGCTTCCATTATTGAATTAGCAAGCTGCTAGAGGCCCAGTGAACAACTGTACAAGACATGAGAAAGAGGTCAGTAAACTGTACAGAGGGTAAGCTTGCCAAAGAAACTGTGCAGAATGGAGCAGGGCACCTAAGGCCATAACTCATTCCAGGTCTCTGAAAGCAGCCTCCCAAAATTGCTGACATCAAAAGGCATGACAGGTAAAAGGCATGACAGGTGCCCTGTGACAAGTAGGGTCCCCAAAGTTTCTGTCCTTGGACCCATATTGTTCAACATCTTCATTAATGATGTGGACATTGGAGTTAGAAGTGGACTGGCCAAGTTCACCAATGACACCAAACTTTGGGGCAAAGCATCCACACCTGAAGAGAGGAAGGCGATCCAGGCTGACCTGGACAGGCTCAGCAAATGGGCAGACAAGAACCTGATGGTGTTTAACACTGAAAAATGCAAGGTTCTCCACCTTGGGAGGAAATCATGCGGCATCCTTATAGGCTTGGCAGTGCTACTATGCTGGCTAGTACTATAGAAGAAAGAGACTTGGGGGTCATCATTGACTACAAAATGAACATAAGGCTGCAATGCGATGCTGCGGCAAGTAAAGCAACCAAAACACTAGCTTGCATCCGTAGATGCTTCTCAAGCAAATCCCGGGACGTCATTCTCCCATTGTACTCTGCCTTGGTGAGGCTGCAGCTGGAGTACTGTGTCCAGTTTTGGGCCCCACAATTCAAAAAGTTTGTGAAGAAGCTTGAGAGAGTCCAGAGGAGAGCCACGTGCATGATCAGAGGTCAGGAAAACAGACCTTATGAAAACAGGCTAAGACCTATGAAGCCCTTTAGCCTGGAAAACTGCAGGCTCAGGGGTGATCTGATGGACACCTATAAGGTTATCGGGGTGACCATCAGTATCTGGGGGAACGTTTGTTCACCAGGGTTCCCCAAGGGATGACTAGGTCGAACGGTCATAAACTACTGCAAGACCATTTCAGGCTAGACATAAGGAAGAATTTCTTTACTGTCCAAGCCCCCAAGGTCTGGAATAGCCTGCTATTGAAGGTGGTTCAAGCACCTACACTGAACAACTTCAAGAGTAAATTGGTTGCTTATCTTGCTGGGATCCTATGACCCTAGCTGACTTCCTGCCTTTCGGGAGGGGGGCTGGACTCGATGATCTTCCGAGGTTCCTTCCAGCCCTAATGTCTATGAAATCTATGAAAAGTGAGGGAGGTAACTGATAGAGGGCACAGACAGAACTTCAGCTCCTCGTTGTAACTCAGAGTGCCTTGCAGGAAGCATTCTGAGTTACAACGATCCCCCGCCGCAAACAGAAGTTCACTGTTGGTTCCAGAGTGGACAGGAATCTAGCCACTGGCTGGAGCCTGCAACTGGTTTCTCCTAGCAATGTTCAAGGGTACTTCTATATAAATAGAAGATTTTCAAGGTTTCATGAACCTCCGTTTACAGGATATGTCATTGCCTGTTAGAATGTTAGTCCAATAGAGAGTGAAAAAAGACAGCAGAGTAAAGAGACAAATCACATATTCAAAATGATAAGAACAGATACAGAGATCATAAACTCAAAATAGAAGTCATACATTGTACATAGAAACATTCCCCTAGTCACCACAGAGTCTGTGAATTTCTTGGAGCAGGCATTATTTCTTCTCTTGTCTCATGAACAATGATAACTACATTATGGCTGATTAAGAAATAACAAATAATTGAAGCATGTAATACTATGGCAAACTACATGCATCCTAGTCCTACCTTTTCATCTCCCAAACTCCAAAGTATGATTGCTTCACTCTTAGTATATTTTCCAGGTGTGTATGTGATGCCTCTTCTTTAAGTGGGTAAGCTTCCAGACTAGAAATTGAACTGTGGCACCTCAAAAGTTGAAATGTATGGGTATCTACAACTTGTATGGAAAGGGCATGATTTTCTGACAGAAGCTGTGGCAAGTCCTTGGCTTCTAAGTTTGTCTACAAGGTGGAATGCATATCCTACCAGGGTTGCCAACTGCCAGTAAAAAATCAGGCTAAAATGGCTGTCAGTAGAGTTGGTAAAAAAAAACCAAACAACTTTAGCTGTCAGTAAAAACACTAAGCAGTCACAGCTTTATTGAAGTTCTGACAGACGGAGCATGGCATTACCACCTGGTCTTTGTGTGGGAGTGCAGCACCCTGCAAAGAGCATTCTCTCAGCCATGTGTTGCTGTGCTGTATCCTTGGCTGCTGTAATACTGCTGGGTCACACATTGGCTTTTTCAGGGATCCATGCCAGGATTGGGAGAGCAAGACTGACAGGTGAGAAGTATGGTACAGGGTGCATTTAGGGGCATCAGATTGTGGGAGTGAGTAGGAGGCCCCTGGCAAGGAAGACAACATAATGTAAAACCACCTCTGCAGTCAAGCAGGGTTGTCAACCCAAGACACTTTTTAACTGCAAACCTTTTACTGACAATTTATTTTACTTTTTTTACTATTGCTGATATTAAACTCCTAAATTTGAACCCAGCCCTTCTAACTAGAGGTTGGCAGCAGAGCATGGACTGGCAGAAGTTACATGCATGTATGTAAATCATATATCAGTAAAAAAGTTTGGTCATCAGTAAAAAGCTTGCAGACTATCAGTAAAAAAAATATATCTTGGGTTGACAATGCTGTATACTACTGACCAGTGCTGTACATAGACTTGGGAACTGAAGCCAGTGATAATGCTCATGCGCATATGGTTAGGCATATCCATAAATGATTTACTGTATCAGAGCCTTTGAGGTTAGGAAAAAGGAAAAATACAGTGGGACTTTTAGGCTATCAAGGTATAAGAATAGTTTCATAGTTTCATAGTTTCTAGGGTCAGAAGGGACCGGAGCAGATCATCTAGTCTGACCCCCTGCCATGGCAGGAAAGAATACTGGGGTCAAATGACCCCAGCAAGATGTGCATCTAACCTCCTCTTAAAGACCCCCAGGGTAGGAGCCTGCACCACTTCTCTTGGAAGCTGGTTCCAGACCCTAGCCGCCCTGACTGTGAAGTAGCGTCTCCTGATATCTAACCTAAACCTACCCTCTGTCAGCTTGTGACCTTTACTCCTGGTCACTCCTGGTGGTGCTCGGGGAAACAGTGACTTCCCCAATGCCTACTGATCCGCCCTGACTAGTTTATAACAGGCCACAAGATCCCCCCTCAGCCTTCTCTTTTGGAGGCTGAACAGGTTCAGATCCCGCAGCCTGTCCTCATAGGGCCTACCCTGCTGTCCCCTGATCATACGAGTGGCCCTCCTCTGGACCCTCTCCATGCTGTTGACATCCCTCTTGAAGTGCGGTGCCCAGAACTGGACGCAATATTCCAGTGCGGCCTGACCAGTGCCGCATAGAGGGGGAGGATCACCTCCTTGGACCTGCTCGAGATGCATCTGTGGATGCACGCCAAGGTGCGGTTGGCCTTCCTGACTGCCTCCCCACACTGCCGGCCCATGTTCATCTTGGAGTCAATGATGACCCCCAGATCCCTTTCCGCCTCCATGCTGACAAGAGGGGAGTTCCCTAACCTGTAGGTATGGTGCCGGTTGTTCCTCCCCAGGTGCATCACCTTGTACTTGTCTGTGTTGAAGCCCATCCTATTTTCATCCACCCACCCTTGTAACCTGTCTAGGTCTGATTGTAGTCTGTTGCATCCTTCCAATGTGCCCACGTCCCCCCACATCTTGGTGTCATCAGCAGATTTGAACAGGGTGCTTTTTACCCCCTCATCCAAATTGCTGATGAAGATGTTGAACAGTGCGGGCCTGAGGACCAAGCCCTGCGGAACCCCACTGCCCGCGTCCTTCCAGGTTGAGAAGGACCCATCCACTATCACCCTCTGGGCACGGCCCTCCAGCCAGTTGGCGACCCATTTGACTGTGTGGGTGTCTACACCACAGCCCCCCAGTTTCTTAATGAGAACAGGGTAATTAAACCAGATCATTAAAGGCCACCAGGTTGGTCTGACAGGACCTGCCACTGATGAACCCATGTTGGTTGCCCCTAAGCATGCAGTCCCCTGCTGGCCCCTCCTGGATATGTGCCAGCATAATTTTCTCGAACAGCTTGCCTAGGATTGAGGTGAGACTAACCGGCCTATAGTTTTCCGGGTCCTCCTTCCTGCCTTTTTTGAAGATGGGGACCACGTTGGCCCTTTTCTAGTCCTCCGGTACCTCACCAGAGCACCACAAGTGCTCATAAAGTTGTGCCAGGGGACTTGCAATGACTTGCAATGATGATGTCAAAGTATGGCATATTTCCATTTTATTCTGAAAAGTTTAACAAATATGGGCATGGCACTGAGCAGCACACCAAGATCTTCCAGCTAAGCAGAACATATGTAGCAGGGGATAGATCAGACTCAGGATAAAACTTTGGAAATTCAGCTGTAAAACATCAAGATAAGAAAGACTCTTATTTTAAATATGGAGAAGTTACTGTTGTATTTCAGCTGTGTCACAGTGCAGGCACAGTAGATAAACACTGACTGGTTAGTGGTGAATGTTGTATGTATTTTTCTTTGTACCTTTAGAAGGCCACATAGTCACCATCCTGGGAGCTGTCCTCAAATTCCCTTCAGGACTGGGTAGGGCACACACATGCATTGCCACTAAAAACATTCTTATAAAAAGGAAAATAATATTCTGGAATCCAAAAGGAAAGAAAAATACATTGTTAGGCCATTAGTCAATATGATTTGGCCATCTTATATTAATATATCATCAATCAAATTCTGTAAATAGAATTGCCTGTAAAATGATTATGTTGGTCAAGCTCAACCTGTTAGCTGCACTTGCCCAGAACAAGGCCCGGGGCTCCACACTGTTTCCACCTTACAGGATTGGGCTCTGGGAACCCACTGTGTTTCCACCTGGTTCCACATATCAGGATTGGCCTTGGGGACCCTGCATCACCCCTTGGCCTCATGTGCTGGGATCAAGCCATATACTGCCTTGTGCACTCAATCTAACACATGAGGCCATGGTTTGTGGGGCTCCCCATGGACCCAGGGATTGAGCACCTCTGGACTATGCCATAGACATGAAAGGTGCCTAGGCCTGTTTTTTTTGGTTTTTTCCTTATTTTAAATCAATGTTCTTTATTTTATTTTATTTTATTTGTCAATGTTATGAGTTCAAATTGGGTAATTTAGGGCCTGTTTATGCTGATATATAGTGTGGACCCTGGGAGTCACCTTCAACCAGCCTGAACCACCTGTCCTCATCTTGATTATGCTTTGGCCTGAATCACATCCATAAGCACAGTGCTTTCTGTTCTCTGAATTGAGTCTTCTTTCCCCTCCTGTTCTTGACTCTAATATCTGCCTGAGTAAAGCCAGGAAGTAGACTGCACAAGAGCTGGAACTCAGAAACAAGAAACTGTGGCATTGCAGATAGCACACTTTCTATACCCGTGACCTGCAGTGCTTCAGTGAATTCTGAAAGCTTTGCAAGGAGTGAGATGTAGGACGCAGATCAATCTCAAATCCCAAAGTTTAAGAAAGCTTCCTGGTAACTACTAAAAGAGGTCAGCTTAGGGGTTTTCAGTGTACGTGGCTGGTGGGTATGGCCATGAGGGTAACCAAAGGGTCAGCCCTAACTAGCAATTGTGAGTCATCCAGAGCCCTGTTGTTATGGGCATCATGAAGTACTTGAACATTTAAAGTGCCTCTGTAGACAATTGTGGACCCAGCTACATGTACATCTACTTCTTTCTGTTTCATATTGGAGGCATAAGATAGCAGGCCACAGGGTGCTTTGGCCCTGTGCCTATTTTTGTAAGTAACATGGCTTTCATGGGTGGATCTAGGATTTACCAAAGGGGGATGTGGCTTGCTTGACAGAGGAACTTCCATGTCCCTAGCTGAGTCCCTATGCATATGGCTGGAGCAGGGCTGAACCGGCTCTGGGGCTCCCCCCATGCTTGTGTCAATGGCAGTGGTGGAGGGTAGGTTCCTCCTTCTAGCTCCTCCTGGCCAGCAGTGAACAACTGGTATGGGTGTCAGGGAGCAGGTGTAGAAAGGCGAAACCTGCTTGCTGCCACTGCTGATCTCTGCCAAGCCTGGACCCCCCGCAGCTGCAGCCCACACCTAGAGCAGAGCAGGAGTGACTGTGGTTCCCCTTGTGCCCCAGTCCACCAGGAGCAGCTGCAACAGAATGGGAGTGCAACCGCACCACTGCACCTTCCCCTACTCCCCTGATTTGCCTCTCATGCTTTTCACTCATGTTCTTCAAGGTTGACTTTGTTGCCGGCACAAGGTGCCCGAGGGAGGCAACAATTGGGTTCGTTGCCTGGTGTGCGTCGCGCCAATAAACACACTGCGGGGAGAAGTAGACAGAGTTTATCTGAGCTCAAGTAAAAGGCGCAGGGAGACTGTATGGTCTCAAATCCTGTGCCCCTAGTCCTGCAACAGTGTATATTTATATCCTGACCACTAGCTGCCCCCCACCCCTTTCCCTCCTCCCTTCTCTCTCTGAGCGGTGCCCTTGCATTCCACAGATAACAGTTTTTAGGGAGTTTCAGCTTGCTTGCTACTCGTTCTGTTTTCCAGTATTACAGGAGGTTACAAAAGTTCAAAGAAAGGGTTACAAAGGTTCGGGGGGGGGGGGCCCTGGCTCGCCTGGGCCTAGAGCAGAGGGGCTTCATCGACACTCATGGGCTTCCATCCCTCTGAGTTACCTAGGGTTATGCCCAGTGACACCAAGAACTCCCCCCTTTGAGAATACTCAACAAAGTTTTGGCTGAGTTTTCTCATATTCTGAAGATAAAAGGCGATTAAGTGTTTGGGAACTGGGATCTTCAATGCAGGGGTATAGTGAAGCGCTCAGGTAGGGGGATTCACAGACTTTGCGTAGGAGGGCATTACAGCACGCAAATAAGAGGAGGGTAATTAAACACAACACAACACCAGTGACCGGGAGGTGAAGGATGCCCGTTCCTAGGCCTCCGAGGTTCGGCAACCAGCTCCAGAGAGAATCGAAAACAGTGGATTCACGTTCCTGACTTTTCCACTGCTCAAAAGCCTGTTTGGCCAACAAAATGTGTTTGTTAATATCTTGGGAATTTTCTGGGATATAAGTACAACATTCGTTTCCAATTAGAGCACATACCCCCAGCCCTGAGATGCTAAAACATAATCTAGAGCCTGATGGTTTTGAAGAGATAATAAATGAAGTTGATAAATCTCGGAGTTGAGGCTCTTTTCAATAGCTAGAGTGTCATTGGCAAATTTTGTAAGAAACACAGAAAGTTGACGATACAGCTTGGCTAACCGGCCCACTCCATATGACGGGAGAAGGATCATGCCAAATCTGTCTTCCTCACTAATAGGTGGCGGAGTTGCATAGAGGGATCTTTGTCGTCTTGGGCGGCCAGGTGGGAGGTGGGTTAGAACTCGAAGGGGAGGGGCAAGGAACCCTATGTAGCAACTTCCATACCAGCCATCAGGTAGCCATTTGTAGGCCGAGGTACCACAAATCCAAAAAGTTTCCCCATTTCCCGCCATTCCATTAAGCCACTCGCATTCAACTGGATAGATCTGGAGTAAAGAAAAACAAGCCTTCACCGGTGTCATGACCAGAGCTATTATACAAAGGCATGGATATGTTTTGATTAGGAGAGAGATAATATTGGCATGAACTATTGCCGGTGAACCAGGTATGGTTCATGGTTTCATTTTGAGCATAACAAAGCAGCCCAGGGGGAACTGAACGTAAGTGGATAGGCTGGGGGATATAGGAGTCATTCCACTCTGGCTCCCATGAGGAACTAGAGAGGCTGAAGGGAGCCTCTTTGGTACAGTTGTCGGCTAAATGTGGCCACCCAGGAGCGATTCCAGGTATGGAGGGGTATGCTGAGGGGTTAAAGATAGAGTCATGATATTTCATAGTATTAATAGCTATTTCTTCCTGACAGATATCTGACCAGTTACTAGGAATGGCTCGCCATGGGAGTTCTGCAGCGTGATAAGGGATTTGGGAACATATCCAACAGTTAGATAGGTTAAACTCACGGGCAAAAGTAACCTTCAATGCTTCGTAGGTGTTTGTAACGAGGTCTGCTGGGTCCCCTTCCCACCCTGCATGTAAGGAGAATGTAGTAAAAGGTAACAGGAAAAGAAAGCCTACAGTAAACAAGAAAAATGTTACAGTAGTTTTGAAACTTAAACTAGAATTCATACTGTTAATTCTAAACTTTTCCCCTTTTAAACAGCAACTTTAGTCGGTGGGCTGGACGGTCCACTGTTTCACGGGTGGAGTAGGCACCGGTTTCAGATGAGAGTGATGAATTCAGTTCTTGTGTCCGTCGACCTTTGCCACTGTGTGGGAAACTAGTAGGACAGTGCGAGGTCCTTTCCACTTTTCTTGGAGGGGCTCATCCTTCCAGGTACGAATGAGCACGGAATCCCCCGGCTGTAACGAGTGGACTGGAGCATCCAGCGGAAGAGGCTGCAAGTCTTTAGTGTACCTATGGAGAGAAGAAAGAACAGCAGACAGAGAGCACATATACCGTGACAAAATATTACATCCTATTTCCAACTCCCCTGCTAGAACCAGCGTCCTGTTCATAGGCCATGCCCTTCCAAACATAATCTCAAAGGAGCTAAGCCCTAATCTTCCCTTGGGGAGGGCACGGATGCGAAGCAGAGCAAGGGGCAAAGCATCGGGCCATCGCAGAGAGGCCTCCTGGCAGATCTTTGATAAATGACGCTTGAGGGTCTGATTTGTACATTCTACTCCACCACTAGCCTGTGGTCGCCATGGAGTATGGAGTTTCCAGGGGATCTGTAAGGCATCTGAGATGTTTTGGATGATCTTTGAAGTGAAATGTGTTCCATTGTCAGATTCCATCCACTGGGGAAGTCTGAAGGGGGGAATAATCTCCCGGACGAATTTTAGAGCTACAGTTTTGGCTGTACAATTGCGACACAGAAAGGCTTCAGGCCATCCGCTGAATGGATTTACTATAACAAGGAGATACTTGAATCCTTGAGTTCGGGGGAACTCAGTAAAGTCTATTTGCCAAACCAGTCTTGGGCCTGAGGTAGGTTCCAAAGTGGCTGGAGGTACTGAGAGACCAGGTCGAGGGTTATTCTTTTGACAAATCGAACAGCTGGCCTGTATCTGGGAGGCCAGAGGTCCAGGTTTAGAGGTTAGAAAATATTTGTTCATTAACTAAGTGAGAGCTTCTCTTTCGGCGTGAGTAGTTTGATGTAGCCGTTGCAGCACCGGCCAGGTCAGGCTCTTTGGTAGGAGGATCTTCCCGTCAGTGGAGCAGAGCTATCCCTCCTTTTCTTGGAGACCAAGCTTATTGGCTAGTTTTTTTTCTTCATACAAGTACTCGGGATCCCGGAGCTCCCCCACTGATGGAACGAGGGCATGCATATGGGTGTCAGCAGGTCTCGGCATCCTCAGGGTGGCAGCATTTTTAGCTTCTCTGTCCGCCCGGGCGTTACCCCTGGCTACGTCTTGATCCTCTTTCTGATGCGCCTTACAGTGCATTACTGCCACTGCCGAGGGAAGTTGAACAGCTTCCAGGAGTCGGAGAATTTGGGGTCCATACTTCACTGGGGAGCCTTGGGCTGTCAGCAGTCCCCTTTGTTTCCATAGACCAGCATGGGCATGCAGTACTCCAAAAGCATACCTAGAGTCGGTATAGATGTTGACCCGTTTCCCTTTTGACAGTTCTAGCACCCGGGTCAGGGCTACCAGTTCAGGAAGTTGAGCAGATGTTCCGGCGGGCAAACCCTTGGCCTCAACAACATCATAGAGGGTCACAACAGCATAACCTGCCCTCCTCTGCCCTTCTACAACAATGCTACTGCCATCACTGTACCACTCACAATCAGCATTCAGAAGTGGCTGATCCTGTAGGTCTGGACGGCTGGAATACTGTGCATCTATGATGCCTAAGCAATCATGCTCTTGTTCTTCCGTTTCAGGTAAGAGAGTAGCCGGGTTGAGGGAGGGGCAGGTTTGCAGAGTCACTTTAGGGTTCTCCAACAGCTTAGCTTGGTACCGAGCCACCCGAGCCTGGGTGAGCCAGAGACCCTGCTTCGCGTCGTCTAGCAGAGCCTGGACCATATGTGGGGTATACACCTGCACGACTCCTTCCAGCGTTAACTTTTCAGCTTCCTCAAGTACTAGGGCAGTTGCCACAACTGCTCGTAAACACGCTGGCCATCCCTTGGCAACTGGATCAAGCTGTTTGGAGAAATAAGCAACGGGACATTTTCACGCCCCCAACAATTGAGTACAGAGCCATCCCTTTTCATTCATGCACATACAATTGGAAAGGTTTAGAAAGGTCTGGTAAACCCAGGGCGGGGGCTTCCATTAGTTTTCTTTTTAGTATTTTAAATGCCTTGTCGGCTTCTGGAGTCCAATAAAAGGGGTCATGGTCTGCCCCTTTTACACAGTCATATAGTGGTTTTGCCCATAGTTCAAATTCAGGGATCCATATTCTGCAAAAACCTGCCATGTCGAGAAACACCCTGAGCCGCTTATGGTTGCTTGGGGTGGGAACCTGACATATAGCCTCCTTTCATTCACTTGAAAGCTGGCGCTCCCCCTGTCTTATGTGAAATCCCAGGAATCGTACTTCGGGGAGAGCAATTTGAGCTTTATTTCGAGCCACCCGATATTCTCGAAGTCCAGTAAAGTTCAGGAGGCTTACAGTGGGGTTAAGGCAAGAGATTAAATCTACAGCAGCAATTAATAAATCATCCACATATTGTAACAAGAGGACTTCACGCTCATTATTTCACTCCTCCAAGTCTTTAGCTAAGGACTGGCCAAAAAGGGTAGGAGAGTTCTTAAATCCCTGGGCTAATACTGTCCAACAAAGTTGTTTCTTAACCCTTTTTCTGTCCTCCCATTCAAAAGAGAATATCTCCTGAGAGGGGGTGTCAACTAGAATCGTAAAGAAAGCATCTTTCAAATCAAGAACTGAGAAATTGGCTCCGTGGTCGGACCCAGAGGGTTGTAATTGATGGCAGTCACTCATCGTGGTGCCCTGTGACCAGTGGAGTCCCTCAAGGCTCTGTCCTGGGACCCATCCTGTTCAACATCTTCATTAATGATGTGGACATTGGAGTCAGGAGTGGACTGGCCAAGTTCACCGATGACACCAAACTTTGGGGCAAAGCATCCACGCCAGAAGATAGGCGGGTGATCCAGGCTGACCTGGACAAGCTCAGTAAATGGGCAGATGAGAACCTGATGCTGTTTAACACCGAAAAATGCAAGGTTCTCCACCTTGGGAGGAAAAACCTGCAGCATCCTTATAGGCTTGGCAGTGCTACGTTGGATAGCACTACAGAAGAAAGAGACTTGGGGGTCATCATTGACCACAAGATGAACATGAGCCTGCAATGCAATGCTGTGGCTAATAAAGCAACCAAAACGCTGGCTTGCATCCATAGTTGCTTCTCGAGCAAATCCCGGGACGTCATTCTCCCCTTGTACTCGGCCTCGGTGAGGCCGCAGCTGGAGTACTGCGTCCAGTTTTGGGCTCCACAATTCAAAAGGATGTGGAGAAGCTTGAGAGAGTCCAGAGGAGAGCCATGCGCATGATCAAAGGTCAGGAAAACAGATCTTATGATGATAGGCTGAGAGCCATGGGACTCTTTAGCCTGGCAAAGCGTAGGCTCAGGGGTGATCTGATGGCCACCTATAAGTTTATCAGGGGTGACCACCAGGATCTGGGGGAATGTTTGTTCACCAGAGCCCCCAAGGGACGACGAGGTCGAACGGTCACAAACTGCTGAAAGACCATTTCAGGCTGGACATAAGGCAGAATTTCTTTACTGTCCAAGCCCCCAAGGTCTGGAGCAGTCTGCCAGCGGAGGTGGTTCAAGCACCTACATTGAACACCTTCAAGAGTAAATTGGATGCTTATCTTGCTGGGATCCTATGACCCCCAGCTGACTTCCACTTCCTGCCCTTTGGGCAGGGGGCTGGACTCGATGATCTCCCGAGGTCCCTTCCAGCCCTGATGTCTATGAAATCTATGAAATCTATGAAACCTGTCCCCGTAGTCTTTCCTGCCCAAGCGCAGCGGGGCTGGACCTGATGATCTGGAGAGGTCCCTTCCAGACCCTGACATCAATGCATTTCCAACCATTTCCATTTTAAGAAACCACTAAGAAATGAGTATACTGCCCCCCTATGGAGGCCAGCAAGGTACGGGTTTGGGACGAGGGGATGAATAGTTTTAACCCATTCATTAACCGCCCTTAGGTCCTGCACCAGTCGATATGTGCCATCAGGCTTTAGTTCAGGCAAGATAGGAGTGTTCCAGGCTGACTGACACTCTCGCAGTATGCCATACTTTAGGAAACAGTCTATAGTCTCCTGCAGTCCCTCTCTGGCTTCCTTTCTGATTGGGTACTGCTTGATTCGTACCGGACCTTTTCCCGGTAGTAGTTGGATATTAATGGGGGTTTGATGTGTAGCCTTTCCGGGGACCCCCCTTGCCCACACCAAAGGGTATACCTGGTCTTTCCACTGGTTCCACTCCGGGGGGGGCGTTCATAGCTGAGGGTTTAATTGCGAGGGTCATTATCCATGCATTTTCAGGGGGCAATGTGAGGGTTATTTCATCCTGGGTAAAATGCAGTGATGCACCTAATCGACAAAGCAGGTCTCGTCCTAGTAGGGGTGCTGGGCAATCTGGAAGGTAGACCAATTTGTGAGAAAGAGCCTGGTCTCCCAGAGCACATTCTGCAGGAGCATACACTGGGCACTAAGTCTTTTTTCCCGTGGCACTTACCACAGTGAGAGAGTCCGCTACAGGAAGTTGAAGAGGTTGATTTACAGCGGTCTGTGCCGCCCCGGAGTCTACCAAAAAATCAATTTCTGAATTCCCCACCCGCATTTTTACTCAGGGTTCCGGGGGTGGGGTGGTCCATTTCCCCTGACACCCCTACTCCTGTCCTTCCGCTGCCATTACAGGAGTATAGTCTCTCCCTTTCTCTGGGCATTCATTCTTCCAGTGTCCCTCTCGCCGGCGTAAGGCACACTGGTTCCGTCCCAGGCGTTTTTCTTGTGGGCCAGGGCGCCCGCGCCCATAACCCCTTATACCTCTGCCTCTCCCACCTTCTTGTGGCCTTTCTATGACTCCAGCCTGTACTGCTGCTACTAGCATTCTAACTTGTCTCTTTTCCTTTTCTTCCTTTCTGAGGGTATACGCCCTGTTTGCAGTCTCCAGGATTTGTGCTACAGACATACCCATTAAGTCTTCCTTTTTTTGTAAGAGGTAAGACGGGTATGATCCACAGGGTTGTTAGGGTCCCATCTAGGGTCTGCTAGGGGAACCACATCTGCCGGACCAGGAACATTGACAGGATCCCTTTCATGCCTTCGCTGTGCTTCCTCCCTTGCTTTGGAAATAACTTGATTCCGCTCTACTTCAGATAATCAGGTTCGCATAAGGATATTACAATTGTCCCAATCAGGCTTTTGACTAGCTAAATATTCCTCAAAGACAGAGATAAACTTACTAGGGTTAGTTGAAAATTCTCCAGCCTGTGCCTTAAAAGCTGCCAGGTCTACCAGATTAAAAGGTACATGGGTGTATACTTGCATGGTCTGGGCTGCATGCCCATCTGCCCCAGGCTGAGCTATTACAGTTTCAGTAAGTAAAGGATAAAATCTCACTGAGGGAGGAATCTCTGGAACCGGGGGCATCTGATCTTTATATGGTGGAGGTGTTAAAGCCGAAGGGGACATCGAATCTGGCATTACAGTGGTTGGGGGGGAATGCTGAGACTCAACACTGACAACTACCGATCCTGTCAGAGTCAAATTACACTTCTGCAAAATATCTGTCTTATTTTGTAAAGCCATAAACAATTGCGCATACAAATGTTCATTCCACTTACCCGTCCGCTGACAAAACAGGAGTAATTGGAGGATTGTATTATAGTTAATTGACCCTTCCGGAGGCCACCTTTCCTGATCCTCCAGTTGATATTGAGGCCATTCCACTGTACAGAACCTTTTAAGATTATTTTTAGTCATTAGATCTGACTTAAACAGTTTCCAATTAGTCAGAATGCATTCTAAGGGTGTACACCGTGCCCTGCCAACCGTACTCTGTCCCTGCCCCATACTCCAGGGAGACATTGGGCGTCCCCAGGTCCTAACAGGGAGACACTGGGCATCCCCAGGTCTTAACGGGCAATGCTCAGACTGCTGAGCTTATCCTACCTTGTCCGAGGGACTGGTTCCACACCGTCACTCACGATCACTTCTCCACTATTTGAGCACGTTGCACCGTTGTGCCCTCCGGGGTCGATCAAACCATGTCTCTGCCGAGGCCCCCGATGAAACCACCGGTGCGCGCTGGGCGTCGGTCGTTGCCGCAAGTCGTCGACCCCAGGAGGGATCCGGGCAAGGTGAAATGTTAGCCTCGAGCCCCACATTGGGCGCCAAAAACTGTTGCCGGCACAAGGTGCCCAACAATTGGGTTCGTTGCCTGGTGTGCGTCGCGCCAATAAACACACTGTGGGGAGAAGCAGACAGAGTTTATTTGAGCTCAAGTAAAAGGCGCAGGGAGACTGTATGGTCTCAAATCCTGTGCCTCTAGCCCTGCAACAGTGTATATTTATATCCTGACCACTAGCTGCCCCCCACCCTTTCCCTCCTCCCTTCTCTCTCTGAGCGGTGCCCTTGCATTCCACAGATAACAGTTTTTAGGGAGTTTCAGCTTGCTTGCTACTCATTCTGTTTTCCAGTATTACAGGAGTTACAAAAGTTCAAAGAAAGGGTTACAAAGGTTCAGGGGGGGCGGGCCCTGGCTTGCCTGGGCCTAGAGCAGAGGGGCTTCATCGACACTTGTGGTCTTCCATCCCTCTGAGTTACCTAGGGTTATGCCCAGTGACACCAACAACTTGAAAAGGAGAGATTAACTCTGGAAAGATGAGTGTAGAGAGAAAACTATTAACCACCATAATGTGACGGTAGACTCTGGCTAAGGGACAGCTTGTAACTACCCATCCCAGGAGGATCCCAGAGAAGGAGCTGTGTTCTCTGGATCTTCCTAGTGACAGTTACTTTTTCAGCAATGCTGATGTAACTGCTGTAGCCTGGGACTGGGAGGGAAAGAAGTTTGTGATGGTGGTTGAAGCTATCACCCCCAGCTGTCCAACCAACAGATAAGAAAATGGGAAGAGAGGAAGTACTTCTCATATATCCCCACCTCTCTCTCCCTGCTCCCTGCTGAGATGTGGAGAAGCTCTGCAAGGGAGTGGCTGTGGATTAAATGGTGTCCTTATTGGGTTTCAAAAAGGAGAGCCACAATCTGGCTGTACAGGAAGAGATGAAACCTGTGTCCCAGTGGCATGGAGGAGGGGATTCTTGGATACTCCTGGGAGACCCTGGCTATAATTTTACCACCAAATAGAAAAGTGACTCCCCTATTGGAGTTCATCTTCTTGCTGGATACTGCTAAATAATCTCTGCCAGAGATAATTTATCCCTGGCTATCACAAAAATACTTTTGAAGAGCATGTTTCTTCCTTTCTTATTGTTGGATTGGACCCCAAAAAAATGGGAAGATTTTTTTAAAAATTCCCAGAAGTGGATGCCAAAGACACTACCCACCCACTTTCTTCATAATGCTCTCCTTCATGCCTTCCTCAGGATGTATAAACTGAACATGGTGCTATACCATCCATATCCTTAGTAATATTTTTCAGGAACAAAATATAAACATTTCCAGTGAGGTGCCTTTTGTACACACACCTGCTTCCCATGTAATACTAGTGCCATTTTGGTAAAAGGAATGAGAATATGTTTGGATTGCACAGAAAAGTGAATTGATTCCCTAATCTCCCAGCACTCCTGTCTGCAAGGCTGTTGACACCCAGGGCAGATGAAGGTGGATGTTTTTGGTGGAAACTCCCTTGTTTCAATATTGACAATGTACCAACCCAATCTTACTTTCAAATCCTTTTTTTCCCCAGAAATAATTCTACCTACTGATCAGGCCCATTTTCCTCTTACCCACACCCTAGACTTTGTGCTCAGAGAACCATAGAGATTCATAAATTAAATATACTTAAACATGGAGGCTTCTCACAATGGGTTTTCTTGGTAACCCTAGGTAGTAACCAAAGCTAGCCTCCATTTGTCAGAAAGGTTGCAGTATGAATATCCCTTGAATCTTCCTGAAATGGGAGAGCTCTTGTAAATTTTTAGTGATTTTATTTTTTCTCATCCTGTATTCGTATGTCTGCCTCAGACCTGTCTGTAGCTTGTAAGCGTGCATAGAACACTTACCCACAAACCTGGATAAAGTACTATATAGTTAGATATACAGTGACTGAAAAAAACAATTAACAAACAGTAGATGAAGAAAGACTGTTAATGAACCTTCTTTTGTGCCCCTTGAATAAAATAAGAATGGAGGAGTTTTTGTGAACCACTACCAAACTAACAGCAATCATTTGAAATAAATTAATAGTAAAGGACTATACTGTTAGAGGTTTAAGAAAATAAGTGCAGAACATTTCACAACTTCATTTTTAGGGCTCAGTTCTGCAAACCCTTTATACAGATAACTTTCCATATTTTAGTGGGATATGTCGAATGTGCTATCAGAAACTATTTGTGTTTTATACAGGATAGAAAGTGTCTACTCTGAAAAGAGAAAAGACCTCCAAAAAATAGATATGTCCTTTTCTTTCTTCAGGGATAAATTCTTTCTTCAGATTTTTCAGATCAGATTCCTTAGTTCTAGATAACGCACCTAATTTTTTCCTCTATTTTATCTATATCCCATGGGTGGCAATTGTAGTAGTAAGGGTTAACTCTCTTACTAAAGAGTGATGTCATCCACAGGAAGTGGTCAATCAATCATTTTGGGTCAGGGATTAGTTGTTACAATAAAGGCTTAATGGGAACACAGAGTCTTCCTGCTTCTTCCAAAACCCATATAACATACAGTGTAAGGAGTGGTGAATCCTGCCACTAACAGGAAATCAAACAGGTGATTCCCGACTGATGAATCCAACTTCAGCAGGAGCTGACTCCAGCACAGAGCAGGGCTGGGCGCCTCTACCTGCAGCAGAGCCCAGCACAGCACTAAGGCTGGCTCCAGAGACCATGCAGGCACTCAAAGCTGCACCACCAGAAAAGTTTGATTTCCATTTCCCTGGAACGTAGCCTCAATGAATCAGGCATTTTAATTGCTTCAGGGAAGTGTCAGGCCTAGACAAACAGCTGGAAGCTTACCAAGTGAGTACTCTTATCTACTCTATGGGATATCAGGCGGATGAAATTCTGTTATCACTGCCTCCTACAGATGCTGAGAAAAAGCAATATGCCGCAGTGATAGAAGCATTAACTGATCATTTTCTGGGCAAAAGAAATGCGATTTATGAACGAACTAGATTCAACTTCTGTAACAGGAGCCTTCAGAACCTGTGGACAGATTTATCACATCTCTGTATACAAGGGCTGGATCCTGCCAATATGGGGAGCTAAAGGAAGAGCTAATTAGGGACCGCTTAGTTGTGGGGGTTCGTGATACAGAGCTCTCACAAAGATTTGAGTTGGACCCTGATTTAATGCGTCAGAAGGCTATTACACCGGCTCACCAATTAGAGCTAGTTAAGCAGCATCAGTGAGAAATCCGGAATGATTCTTAGTCCTGTCAGGTATTAATTAATATGGATGCAAGATATGCTATAAAGAAACTACAAATACAAATACAACTGACAGGCACAATGAATACAGAGAGTGGCCTCCCCAGCGCCCACAGCAGCAAACAAGTGGGAAAGGAGGCCGATGCCACAGGTGTGAACAAACTTCAGGACGTAGTCATGCTCGGTGTCCTGCTATGGAAGAGCTATGTCGGCGATGCAAAAAGAAAGGTCACTATGCTTCTGTTTGTCACTCAACCATTGGAGTCTGTGAAGTCACAGAACAAGATGCAGAGGATTGCACCGTACTTTTAGATGGAGTTACAGAGTCTTCATCAGATCCAGGAGTCTGAATGACAGAAATTGATCTCAATGGACAGCCAATACCATTTAAAATAAATACAGGAGCAGCAGTCTCAGCTATCCACAATTCTTACTACATCCCACACATCTCCTTACCCCTACTAAACAGTTACAGGGACCAGGAGACACTACCCTCAAAGTACTGGGATCTTTTAATGCAAAGATGACACTGGCGAAGAGATGTATAGACCAGGAAGTTTATGTGATTGGTGATCTTGGTGTGCCTTTACTTGGATTACCAGCTATACAGGCACTGCAACTTGTCATCGGCTAGATGAAATAGCAGACCAGAAATCCTTGGAGCAGTACCACAGAACCAAATACCCATCAGTTTTTTTCTGGTCTGGGAAAAATGTCAGGTGAATATCAGATACGCCTAAAAGCTGATGCCAGTCCATATGCATTAACTACTCCAAGATGGGTACCACTGCCACCAATGGACAAAGTTAAAGAAGAGCTAACATGCATGGAGGAAATGGGACTAATTAGAAAGATTGAAGAACCTACTCCTTGGTGTTCTGGGATGGTGGTTGTGCCAAAACCAAAAGATAAGATTAGGATATGTGTTGACCTCACAAAGCTGAACAAGTATGTGTACAGAGAAAGACACATTCTTCCTTCTGTGGAACACTGGCTCAACTTGCAGGAGCCAAAGTTTTCACAAAACTGGATGCTCAGGCAGGGTTCTGGCACATTCCTCTAGACACTGAATTTTGATGCCACTGGTTTAAACGACTACCTTTTGGAATTTCATCAACTCCTGAATTCTTTCATTTTCAGATGTCACAGATATTGGATGGCCTTGAAAGAGTTCTTTGCCATGCCTATGATGTTTTGATTTTTTGGGACTACCAAGGCACGACACGATGCAAGAGTGGATGCAATGCTCTGAAAACCCCAAGAAGCTGAAGTTACACTTAATGAAAAGTGCACCTTTGCTATGTCACAACTCATGTTTGTGGGACACTGGATTACACTGCAGGGGATTCATTGAAAGTTGTAGCCATCAAGGGGGTTCCCAGAACACAAAGATGTCCCTGAATTATGCAGATGTTTAGGCATGGCCACATAGTTGGGCTGTTTTGTGCCAAACTTGGCAACAATAATAAAGTCTTTAAGAGACCTTTTAAGTGACAAGAACATATGGCTCTGGGGACTGCAGTTGGCTTTTAATGAGATAAAATCTATAATTGGTTCATTCCTGATACTGGCCCAATATGATCTAATATGAGTGTGGCACGGCGCTTTTGGGCTAGAGCAGGCAGCACCAAGGTGCTTGAGTACAGAGGCCATTTTGAGACCCAGGAAATATATATAAGGTGAAGCAGCAGTTTGCTGCTGGCAGTCATAAGAAAGACATCAGCCAGGGGAGCTGAGGCTAAGAAACAGCTTAGAGGTAAGGGCAGGAGCTTATGAGGATGGTTTGGAGGTTCCTGGTCCTGGGCATGACCTAAAACAGCACCCTGCCAAGGATGGGTGGCCTAGTGGGGCTGTTCATGGTGGGACAGCCTCCAGGGAATGCCAAGTCAGTTACCACTCCACTGAAAGGTGGGTCGAGGTGCCTTAATAACCCCAGCCCCCACAACCAGGTGGGTAACCTCGTAGTAGGGCCTGAGAATAGTGGGTTAGTTGCTCAGAAGCCTGACTTGAGGCACCCTTGACTGGTTAATGCTGGGGCTAGGACCAGAAGGGTCAAAAGGGTCAGGGGCCCACTGCAAGGGATGCCCAGAGCCAAGGGCCTGGGGTTCCAACTGACCTTGGAGGTGAGGCCAGGGCCTGTGTGGCCAAAGGTCCTGGGGGGAGCCACACCCAAGATGGGGAAGACTGCAGGGAGCTAGGCAGCCCAGAATGAGGGTGGAGTAGGCTGCCTGATAAGGGGGGACCAAGTTGGGGTCCAGACTAGAGTGTTATGGGGCCCAATGTGGGGCCAGAGATGGTAAGAACCTGCGAGGCATGGGCTGCAGTGTAGGGCAGGTTTTGGAGCCGCAGATAATGGCCTCTGGCATTGGGGCAGGAAATGGTCAGCGTCCTTCCTGGGTAATATCTTAATCATTTTCCATCAAGATGTGGCAGGAGAGAGAGGCAGGCAGTTAGCTCAGAAATAGGTGGGCAGACCAACTTCTAACCCGCCCTGGGAAGGCCCCCTGTTACAATGAGGAACTCATATTGCAGCAGATGCTTCATCGTATGGGATTGGAGGAGTGTTACAACAATGTCAGGAAACAGGCCACTGAGCCCCTATTGCTTTTGTGTCAAGAGTGCTTTCTCCACCTGGAACTTGATATGCACAAATAGAAAAAGAAGCACTAGTAGTTACATGGACATGTGAGTGATTCAGAACTTTCCTTGTGGGCCTGACTTTCACTTTACAAATTGAACACAAGCCACTTGTGTGTCTGGTAGGAGACAAACCTGTCGACGAACTTCCACAGAAAATCCAGTGATTTTGCCTCACAGTGCTGGAATTCACCTACAATATAGTACATATCCCAGAAAAAGAGTTACAAACAGCTGATACTCTTTCTAGGACACCATTACAGACTCCACTGTCTCCAGAGGCGCTCCACCAGGAACAAGAGATTGCTGTTTACATGGACGTTATTTCGGATGGGATACCCATATCTGCTTCACAACAAAAGAGAATTCAGGAAGCTCAATAAGCTGATTCCTCTTGTCAATAGATAAAGAAATACTGCTTGGAAGGATAGCATCAGGTAATATTCAAGGGCTGTGACCTAGCAGAGTACCAACAAGAGAGACTCAATCTCCATGTTGTCAGAGACTTAGTTATGTTCCACAACAGAGTACCTATACCTTCTGCACCACACCAGGAAATCCTAGAGAAGATTCATGATGTTCACCAGGGCATTACAAAGTGTCAAGCCAGGGCTTGTGAGACAGTATTGTGGCCCTCCATCTGTGATGAAATACACAACTGGGTGGCCAGTAGTAAGGTTTGTGCCCAACACCAACCAGTCCATGTGGAGTCATGCCTGACAACTGATTTATGAGATCATCCATGGGAGATGTTGGGGGCTGATTTATTCACCTGGAAGGGTTCTGTTCACCACATTGCTATTGATTATTATTCCCATTACCTGGAGATGGTGCAATTACAGAACATCACAACAGAGATAGTTATAATGGCACTGAAGAGTATATTTGCACACCATGGCACACCTTCAGTTTTAAGAACTGATAATGGCTCACAGTTTTATGGAGCCATGTTTAAGCAGTTTGCAGCCTGGTATGACTTTCAGCATATCACCAGCAGTTTACATTTTCCCCATAGTAATGGAGAAGCAGAATGTATGGTGTGGGCTGTGAAGGATTTGCTCCAGAAGAATGAAAATCTCTATAAGGTACTCTTGATCTACCATTCAACACCACTGGCATGTGGGTGGAGTCCAGCTGAATTGCTTATGAGTCATTGACTCCATACAACCCTCCCAAGTATGAGCAATGCCTTGGTTCCAAAACTTGTCAATCCGCAGGCATTTTGTGAGAAAGACAAACAGATAAAGGACCATCAGAGATGTAACTATGACACCCAGCATGCTTCAAGACATGTATGTGCTGTTTCCCACCAGCAGGAAGTTTGGATCCCAGAGCCAGGGATCAAAGGCACCATCCAGGGTAGGGCAGATACTCCTCGTTCGTACTGGGTGGAGAAATCTAGAGGTCTTCTCCATAGGAATCAAGAACATCTCCACCAAATCCCACCTGTTTACCACACTAGGTCTGGATGCACCTCAGTTCCACCAAAGAGATTTGGTGGTCCTTGGGCTCGGTCCTTGGACCAGTACTCTTCAATGTCTTCATCAGTGACTTGGACGAGGGAGTGAAGTGTACTCTGTCCAAGTTTGCAGATGATACAAAACTGTGGGAAGAAGTGGACACACTGGAGGGCAGGGAACAACTATAGGCAGACTTGGACAGGTTGGACAAATGGGCAGAAAACAATAGAATGCAATTTAACAAGGAGAAATGCAAAGTGCTGCACCTAGGGAGGAAAAATGTCCAGCACACTTACTGCCTAGGAAATGACTTGCTCAGTAGCATGGACATGGAGTCATCAGTGTGACAAAGTCATCAGAAAAGCTAACTGTACTTTATTATGCATCAGCAGATGTATGACAAACAGAACCAAGGAGGTGACACTTCCCTTCTATCAGGCACTGGTCAGATCACAGTTGGAATACTGCATGCAGTTTTGGGCGCCACACTTCAAGAGGGATGTGGATAACCTGGAGAGGGTCCAGAGGAGGGCCACTCATATGGTTAAGGGCTTGCAGGCCAAGCCCTACGAGGAGAGAGTAGGGCACCTGGACCTCTTCAGCCTCCGCAAGAGAAGGTTGACAGGCGACCTTGTGGCTGCCTATAAATTCATCATGGGAGCACAGAAGGGAGTTGGTGAGGCTCTACTCACCAAGACATCCCTGGGGGTCACAAGAAATAATGGCCATAAGCTAGCAGAGAGCAGATTTAGACTGGAAATTAGGAGGAACTTTTTCACAGTTAGAGTGGCCAAGGCCTGGAATGGGCTCCCAAGGGAAGTGGTGCTCTCCCCTACCCTAGGGGTCTTCAAGAGGAGGTTGGATGGGCATCTGGCTGGGGTCATCTGAACCCAGAACTCTTTCCTATCTATGCAGGGGGATGGACTCAATGGTCTACTGAGGCCCCTTCCGACCCTAACATCTATGAATCTATAAGATTAAACTTGTGAATTAGTCGGGTTTAAACAAATAGACTTACTGATGTGTTTGCTTTGTTTAGGTCCATTTTGTAACTAAGAGTGTATCAAGTTATCCCCTGAGAAAAGGGGATGTAGTAGTAAGGGTTAACTCCCTTACTAAAGAGTAATGTCATCCTCAGAAAGTGGTCAATCAACCATTTTGGGTCAGGGGTTAGTTGTTACAATAAAGGCTTAATGGAAACACAGTCTCCCTGCTTCTTCCAAAAACCCAGGATAACACAGCAATGAATAAAGAGAAGTGGTTTGCTGTGTTAGTCTAAAGTCAGGCAGAAGAAGGCTGAAAAAGGGTGTTACCTTAGAGACTAACTTGTTTGGAGATGTATACATTTTCATATGTGACAGAATTTGAAGAAATTGGCTGTCTCGTACAAAAACTCACACCTCTCTGAACAAGTTAGTCTCTAAAGTGTCACCATTCCTTGCCTTATGGAAAAAAATAGAGCCTTATAGTTGCAAGAATCTATACTTTCAGGTCTCATCAACATTACACCAAAAAGCCTTTTTTTAATAAGCTAAAAGGGTCCAGTCCTGCCAGGCCTCTGATTATACAACCTACTTTGATTTAACCTTTTTGGAACCTTAGGAAATAATGGTACCTTTATGCAGGTCAAAATGGATAAAAATATGTTTGCAATTTTTGAGAAAATTAATTTTTTTTAAAATAACATAATCTGTGGAATTTTTGCTGTTCCTAAATGAATAAGGTTGGAGTGTTGTTGTACCCATGATCATAAAATCATAGAAAACTGGGGCTGAAAGTGACCTCCAAAGGTCATGTAGTCCAACCTCCTGCCTAAGTCTGGATCCTTCTTATCCAAAATCATCCCATTCTAGTCCTCGTTTAGCTTATTACAAAATTACATGATCAACCCTATTACAGAACTACAAGACATAGGACCCTAACCTGCCACAGGTTAAGCAGGGAAATGAGGGCAGTCAGTATCCTGTAGCTGCAAGGTTTGTTAAAATATACTTGAGGGATCCAAGTGCCTTTCCTCAGATCTATACAGCTGGTCCAATAAAAGAGATCACAAAAAATCCTTGCTTTTCATACAGGTAAATAAGTTAAGACTTAATTAATGTAAAATATATCTTAGAAGAAAATACAAGTATGTTGAAGGAAACTTGAACTTCCTGTGAAGTGGAAACAATCTGAAAGCAGAACATTAAGAACATTCATTGATTATATTCATTGGCCTAAGTCTTCTTATTTATGGACATTTTAAAAAAAAGTTAGGAGGGATGCTAGACAGCCCCTGATCACAGTACATAAATTTCCATTATTGATACAAAAATGTGAAGGTTTTTTTTTAAGAGAATGGTGCCTTTCTGCTTTTAATAAAAAATGTGTTTTCTTAGAAAAAGTAATAGTGAACTTCCTTCATGCCTTGAGATTTTGGACTTTGATGAAAACTTCAGTATTGGAACAGGTACAAAGTACAAGGTATGGGTTCTTAATCATTGCTTTTATTCGTAGCCATGGTGGTATTAACATGTTCCGTTTAGTATGTAGCACTTGCAGGATACCATCCATAATTTAACAATTAGGAAAGTATTCTGTGTGTTATTTATATGAAATCGATACACTATGTGCACTATGTATGTAAATCCAAATCTACAAGAAGTCAGTGAAAAAATTACCGTTGTCTTCAGTGTTGTTTGGATTTCTTTCTTTCATTGGATTGGATTTCTTTATTTCATTGCTCAAGAAAGAAATGAGCAAATATCTTACGTGCCACAACTTCACTGTAGTTAAGAGTTTGCTAACAGGGAGTTTGGCAATTTTTATTTCTTGATGTGATCCATATTTAGGGCACCTGAAAATGTTATGGTAAGGACAAATTAGCAAATATTTAAATATAAAGAGAACCCAACTGGTTGGGCAAATACAGTGTTCAGCCAAATAGCTTTGATACAGGCACATATGTAGATCCTCCAAAGGGATGAATCAACAAGTTGGTGGGGGGAGGAAAAGAAACAAAACCAAAAAACAAAAAAACAAAAAAAGAATTGCTCAAAGATAAGATAGCTGAAATACAGGGGGATTGTAATGCATCTTAAAGAAAACATGTACTGTGTTATCTACTAGAAAAAAACTCTATCCATGAACTCCATGCATGGGTCTCTGGTTTGAGAAAGACCTGCTCGCTCAAATATATTATTTGAACTTATGTCATGTCTTGATCTGTGGAAGATTTTGTATACTGCTCTTTAGTTTTACCTTTATGAACCCACATAGTCCTAGCACAGAATGATATGAATGGCGTGAGTGGCACATTGATGAACTGGTTTAAGCCTACTGGTGTAATTTATACAATGTGTATGCTGGGAGGATAGGGTTGAGATAGAAAAGCAATGGCTGGAGGGTGTAGGAAAAAAGATAGAAGGAGCCTAAACTGACTTGCATTGGTCTTTTGATTACATAATTATTCCATCTCTGAATTCAGCCCAAGCTGTTTAATAAGCATTTATGGGTCCAGTTTTGTTCTAACTCCATTGACTTATTGGGTTACATGTGGTGAAGGTCAGCAAAGAAAGTGCTAAGCCTTGCACTGTTAGTTAGGTATTAGTTAGACATCCTTGAATATTCATCCATAGCAATTCATGCTCAGGAATTTTACAGTAGTGCTCACCAGCCCCTACGCTGGAGATCTCTTCTGGGTGAACACTACGGGTATGCCCATGCCCAATCCCTCACAGCCCTTCTCATTCTGTCATAGTAGAGCTCACATCTCCAACTAGACTGGGATCCTTTTCCCTTTATATATACTCCTTCTTTGTAGTGAATGAGCTAACAGTGTTGTTGCTTTTATGGAACCTTGATTGGATATTGTGTTTTCACTGTCCAAAGGCCATTAAGAATATGAGAAAACAAGCATGGTACATTTGGATCACAAATAAGCACGGACTATATTATGTATGCATAATATATTCTAGTTATGTATGAACTCTGCTCCTCTGGAAAGCTCTGGTAGCTTCCGCAGAAGAAGACGGAGAAACCCACTAGAACACTCTTGCCTAGTTCCAATGCATACTTGACACTAAGACACAATTCAAAAAGCCTTTCAGGTAATTAACTGTTTAAAATAGGTTCCTGTATTGCCTCTGTTTTCAGGAAGTAGAAATGGTAATCACCCTTGAAACAAGTGTCAGCACGGTGAGTTGCACTTGGTCTCTGTGTCTTCAGAACAACTCAAAACTTAATATGCTCCCAAACTTCAAGCCTTCAAACCCTTCCTGTAAAAGCTCAGTGACGTTCTAGTCTCATATTTCCCGAACTGCCAACAGGATCCATTGATTATTGTTCTTTTCTCCGGTTATTTTCTTCTGCACTTGTCTATTTTTTCCTCTTCAAGGAAAGGCTCGCGTCCTCCCACTGTTTCGCTGTAAGGAATGTTGTGGCATCAGCCGGACTGAGATGTGTCCTGGCACAATTGAGCCACTTCATCAGCAGAAACAGATGCTGCCAGGGCTGTTGTCACGCAGGTTTGGGATCCTGCTGCTCCTGGGAATTCAGGGGCCCAATCCTGCATTACAGTGGACCCGGGTGCAACTGTTGTGTCTGGGGCATGCGTTTGCAGGCGGGCAGAACCCCTGTACAGTAGTGTGCCCCAACACATGAAACACATGGCCCGGGAATCCCCTTCAGGGGAATTCTTGGTGTGCAATAAATGAACAAACATCCTCCCCTGTAAATAAACTTGGCAGAATTGCATTTTTGGGGGGTTTTTTTACAATTTTGATGGATAATATCAATCTTTATTTTTAAGCATTTATTTTGATTTTTATTCATTTAAATTTTTAGGAATGTGCAAAATTAGAGGTGGGCAGGAGGGGTGGGGCAGACAGTTGATTAATGACAAATGTAACTACTATAGGACTGCTGCCAGCTGGGCAGCAGAGCTGCAATCAGTCCCAGCTCCACTCACCTGTCGCTCCCTCGTGTACTCTGTCACTTCCTTTTCCTTTGTTCCCAGTCCCCTGGGGTATCTGGGAGCTGCAGTCCAAATGACAGCAGTCACACACTCCACCAGCCATCATTTCTCTTATTTCCCTTTTCTATAAATTTTGATTATTAATGATGGAAATATTTTTTGTTGGTCTGTGAGTGTGAGGTGAAATCAATGTTTATCAACATTTACCAATAGAAAATCTAAACCTGCCTAGCCCACCTATAAGAAGTCACAAACTGTGACTAGTTTTGGTCATGCTATCATTTTTTGGGCAGTTGGGGCTTGACAAGGGGCAGAGACCTCTGTTCGCTCACAACTTGTGCACCATAAAGTATTTTATGGCAGCAAAAGGTGATGCCTTTTGGTTTTAGCCACTAGTATCTAAGGCAAGATTAAGTAGAAAAGCTATGTTCTTCCTGCCCACTGTGTTCTGCAAAGCTCATTTAATCATAGAATCATAGAATCATAGAAGCCAGGTCGAAAGGGACCTTGCAGATCTTCAAGTCTGACCCCCCGCCTGGGCAGGAGAAAAACTGGGCTCAAATGACTCCAGCCAAGTAGGCATCAAGCCTCTTCTTTAAGACCCCCAGGATAGGAGCCAGCACCACTTCCCTTGGAAGTTGGTTCCAGCTCCTAGCTGCCCTGACTGTGAAGTAGTTCTTACGGATGTCTAATCTAAACCTACTCTCCAACAACTTGTGGCCGTTATTCCTTGTTATGCCAGGGGGCACAAGGGGAAACAAGGTCTCTCCCAAACCCTTCTGGTCCCCCCTAGTGAATTTATAGATGGTCACCAGGTCCCCCCCTCAGCCTTTTCTTGTGAAGGCTGAACAGGTTCAGGTCCTGCAGTCTCTCATTATAGGGTCTGCCCTGTTGTCCCCGGATCATGCGGGTGGCCCTCCTCTGGACCCTCTCCATGTTGTCCACATCCCTCCTGAAATGGGGCGCGCAGAACTGGACACAGTACTCCAGCTGTGGCCTCACCAGTGTCGTGTAGAGGGGGAGGATCACCTCCTTGGCCCTACTCGAGATGCATCTGTGGATGCAGGACAAGGTACGGTTAGCCCTGCCAACCGTGACCTCGCGTTGTCGGCCCATGTTCCTCTTGGAGTCAATGACTCCAAGATCCCTTTCTGCCTCCATGCTCTCAAGAAGGGAGTTTCCCATCTTATAAGTGTGCTGCTGGTTATTACTGCCCAAGTGCAGCGCCCTGCACTTGTCAGTATTGAAACGTATCCTGTTTTTGTTAGCCCACCCCTGTAACCTATCCAGGTCTTGCTGCAGTCTTTCCCTCCCTACTAGTGTGCTCACCTCACCCCAAATTTTGGTATCATCAGTGAATTTAAACAGGTTGCTTTTCACCCCGTTGTCCAAATTGCTGATAAAGAGATTGAACAGTGTGGGCCCAAGGACTGAGCCCTGGGGGACTCCGCTGCCCACTTCTCTCCAGGTCGAATATGATCCATCCACCACCACCCTCTGAGTACGACTCTTCAGCCAATCTGCAATCCATCTGACTGTGTAGGCATCAATGCCACAGTCGCCTGATTTTTTAATGAGGATGGGTTAGGAGACGGTGTCAAAGGGCTTGCTGAAGTCCAGAAAGACTACATCCACGGCAACACCTGCATCCAGTGCTTTTGTGACATGATCATAAAAGGCAATCAGGTTGGTCTGACACGACCTGCCCCTAAGGAAACCATGCTGGTTGCCCTTGAACATCATCCCTGAAGCCGGCCCATCTCAGATGTGCTCCATGATGATCTTCTCAAAGAGTTTCCCTAGGAGTGAGGTAAGACTGACGGGCCTATAGTTGCCCGGGTCCTTCCTCCTCCCTTTTTTTTTACTAAGAGGATAATACAACCACTGGTATGGCTAGCAGAGAATCTAATATCTAAAGCTTTCCCAACTTTACTATCTACTGGGCTTGTTCAATGATAGCTCTATTTTTATAAATGGGAGTTTGGCTTTCATTCTATTAATCATTGATTAAAAAATTATTTTAATTAACTTTGTAGGGGTTTTGAAAGAATCACTGTTATGGTACCCAAGGGCTCTCTGATTGCCCAGTTCTCATTTAGGTATCCAGAGTTGGGAAGCTACTCAAATGTTGTGTTATATGGCTGCCAAAGTCAGGCACAGACCTCATTAAAACAAATCCATAAGTTAAACTTTTTCATTCAGGATCAGCAGTAGGAGCAATTAGTCCTGTTTATGTAGTAAAAGTTGCTGTGGACAATGCTAGAGATGACCCTGGGCCAGGGCAAGGCAATTTGTGCTGGAGGGCCACTTAAGGAGTTATGGTGAGCTGTTGAGGGCAGGGCCTCAACAGTCAGCCTTGGCTCCCCATCACGGCTGTTTGCACTGCCTGGCATGATGGGGGGTAGGGAGGGAGGAAAAGCTGGGGTGATGCCAAGTGATCCTATCCAGCCCTGGACCCATCCACCACTGAGGGTGTTTGGGCAGGCAGGGAAACCAGCCCAGGACCCATGCAGGCAGGACATGCTTAACTGGGTGGTTGGGGTGGGGTCACAGGTTCTACCCTAGGCCCTGGCCCTGCTTTGTCACCACACCACGATCCTGGACCTGGCCCCGGATGTCACTTCCTACCTACCTGGTGTCCCTGGCTGTGGGTGTGGGGCAGACAGGCCAGGGTGCCCAGGCAGTAGGGCTGGGTCCATCCTTGACACTGGCAGCAACAACCAGAAGTGGGAGGGCAGAGTGAACCACCACTATGGGGGCTGCTGGGCAGCCAAGTCCAGCCACCATACTGCCCCCATCCCACTGCTCTGCCACCCAGCCCATGGGCTACAGCTCCTGGTGTGTCAGAGAGCTGCACATGGGGATGGGGCAGGCTGTGCTCTGCACCAGGCGGCACCTCCATGCTTGGGAGTGGCAGAAATGGCCACACACACCATGACCCAGGCTACTCCCTGTGCCTGGACTGGGCAGGGCCAAGGGACCTGCCATGGGCTAGATAGAATCACTTGGCTGGTTGGATCTGGCCCGTGGGCTTTGTTTTGCCCACCCCTGTTCTGGGTGATAGGCCACATGGTAGGGGGAAGCTAGACTAAGTAGATTATTAATAGGGTTTTTTGATGGGAATATACAAGGGCTAGAATTGTGTGCATGCTAAGTATGGTGGCTGCAGAAAGCCAGAGGGGGATTGTGAGAGAGAGACTGAGAGGAAGGAATAGAGCTCCTGGCACAGCTCACTGGAGAGGCAGACTTGAGGATCTATGAGCAAGGGAACTGCTTGCTGCTCATTGTTTCTGTGCTTTTCAAGAAAATAGAATTTTGTACACTTATTCTTATTTAATACATGCCCAGAGTTTCCTAGGAAAAGGATTGAAACCTCTGCCCCAGGTCAATATATTCACTCAGAATAACAATCACCTCATTCTCTCGTGTAATATCAATCTCTAGGGTGTTTGGATTACTGAATAACCCATGCTGAAGGATCTCTGGCCTTGTGTCACATCACGCAAAAAGTTATTTTACATCAACTGCATTTTCTGTCAAGGGAAAGGGCTGGCAACCATTACGAACCCAGGGCTGGAACAACCCAGTCCCAGTCCAGCACACATCAGCAATGTGGTTCAGAGGGAGGGTAGGAGGGGAGAGTTGCCTGCACCCTCACCAGGGCCAAGCAGCTGGGAGCTGTGCCCTTAATGCCACTGCTTCTCTCAGCCCCCAGTTCCTTGGCTGGGGGACAAACACAGCTTCCAGCTGCAGGGGAGCTGAGCGAGTCACATATTTGATCCCCTTTGGCAAGGTGCAGAATCCAGGAGCTGGATAGTTGCTATTCAGCTGATGCTGAAGTGAGTTCCCCGAAAGAAATATGCAGTTTGTATATAGAGATATGGCTAACTCAGAGCTGCAGAACATTGTAAGGCTAGGATTTGCCTTATAAAATAGCATTGTGCTTTCAAATGAAAAGACCCATCTGGCCAAAATTCATCGTGCCTCACTTGAGGTTACAGCATCATGGTCCCCACTGCATTGTTTTTCTCTGCTAAGAGCAGAGAGTGAGCCTGTTGGGGATGGAGTACCTTCCTTTGTGCTCTGTGCATTCTGGCATAGGTAACAGAAACAGAAAACGTACTAAAATCAACAGCTGGGTGTCAGATGTCCCGTTCTGGCAGCCTCCTGAAACATTCAGTTTAACATTAACATGCTGTTCAGAACCAATTCCATTCAAGTAGCTTTATTCAGATGCACTAGTTATGACTGATATAAATCTTGTGTCTTATCAGTTGTAGTTACCATATCTCATAGAAGGGTGCTATGCAATTCAATATGATGTCATCAAACTACATACATGAGCAAACTACATGCTAATGTTGGAATCGGAACTCTATTTCATTTTGACTTGGACGCAGACCCGTTAGTGTTAACCCCTATGTCAGTGCTTGGTGGCTTGTAGAAAAATAACTTGACAATGGCCTGCAGTTTACATCTGTGTATGGTTTAGTGGTTGAAATTTTTGAGTATGATGAGAGCCAATTCATACTTAGCATTTTAACTGAAGGAGTCCTTCACAGAAGGCTTTCTGTAGAGTTCAAATGGTGCTCATCTTAACTCCGTACTTCGGAGGCCCAAGATTTCCCAGTTCCTGATTTATAAGGTCTTGACCTTCCCGGAGCCCCAGCCTCACATCAAGCTGCCTGGCCTCTGGAGGAGCTGGAAGCAGAGCTGGGAACCTCTCAGGTTGCTGCTCAGATCCTTGCTGGAGCTGGGGGAGACTCTCCTGCTAGCTGCAGCCTCTCCCTGGGATCCTGGAGCCCAGTGGGGGCCTCTCCTGCTGGCTGCACGCTGTGCTGCTGAGGGTCCCACTGCTGCCTGAAGGTCCTGCTCTTTCAGGCTCTTCTGCTCGGCTGGCTCAGCTCTTGCCAGCTCTGTGAAGCTCCTTCCTTGTTGTCCCTTGCTGGTCTCTCCCCTGAGTCAGCCCAGGCTGCCCCTTTTATCCCCCTCCAGGTGACCAAAGGGGCCAATTGGGACATGGGGGCGGGGGATGAGTCTTTGGAGCCTGATTGGTGTGGAAAGGGAATCCCAAGTCCTCCAATCATCTTTTACCCCTTCAAAGCCCCTGGGCTGGGTCACTGCCAGGTAGCCCGTCACAATAGTATTAAACTGCTTTAAGGAGTTGGTGTTTAGCTAAGTCCATGATCCCACAACAGTATTAGAAGACATCTCAAAACAAAGTTCCTTTTGTGAAACAACTCAGACCAAGTACCGTGGGAGTGAGGCATGGGAACTGCAAACAGAAGTGGATGCAGGGAATGACCAGGATGTATAAACAGACGGGCTCTCCTTTTTTGTTGGACTTTCTGTGGATTTTTTCCATTCATCTCAGTGGGGCCTAAAAGAATCACTTTTCTGAGTATAGTTCTTTGGCCTAAGGTTTCTGCTCTTGACATAGCCATCTGCTTTTCTCAACTCATATTTTTTAAGAAGAAAGATTTTTTTTTAATATATTGTATTGGGCAAACAGCTGGGAGAGATGTTAGAGAAGCTTTCAGGCCCCAAACGCCCTTCCTGATGCTTGGGATAAAAGTAGACACAGCATAAGCCAAATGCTAGAAAAGTTACTGATACTTTCATGTAATCCAATTATGCTAATGAAAGTGATAATTTAAAATGGGAAATTATTTTAAATTCCTTCATATTTCTTCATATTTTGTATTTGCTTGACAATGAATTAGTTAGAAGTTATAAGTCTGTGAAAGTGGGATGTAGCGCATGAACAGAAAACTAGGCAAGCTCTATAAACGTGGAGACACAGTCTTCTTTCCTGTTCTGGGGCTACTTAATCAGAAGAATAAGCAGCATGAACTATTTCTTACTGCAACAATGCAAGTGCCAGAGTGTGTTATCTTTCTGATGGAGCTTTCTCTTGTACTATCCCTTTAGGACATTTGGTGCAAGAAACTGTGCTGCTGCAAAAACAGTGTCAATCCATGTCAGCTTGTTCTTTGCTGTCAAGGACACAAGCTGCTTTTCGTTTCTTTGGGGAAGTTTATACTATGGGCAGGACATCAAAGGGAATAGTTGGACAGAGCAGTAGAGCAAACCGCAAGGGGCACACTATTACATCAGAACAGTCAATATTTTTGAAATGCTAAAGATAGGACATATTTTAATTCCTTCTTCTTTTATTTCACTGCTATATCGCTCAGCATACTCTGCCCTTCTCCATGCTGCCAGCTCATTTCAAGACCGTACCCAGAGCAGGCCCAGCACACCAGAACAGGATATGCATCAGCATTCTAGCCATGGGAGGAGTGCCAAGGGTGGGGCATGCTAAATTGCAAGCTAAACAGCCCACCTGAGATCACATTATTATGCAGATCTTGGTTAATCCTGCACTACAGAAACAGGAGAAATAGAATCCCTCCGTGTATTGGCTATAACAGGTGTGGTTCTGATTGGCAACAATACTGCTGTATCTGTGGCAATTCAGTTAGTGACAAATGAAAGCTTTATGTTCCACTTAGTTCTTCAGAGCCATCATAACTGCAGGTACAGAGAACTGGAATCTCTTCTTCTTGTACTTAATTGTGTGTGTGTGTGTGTGTGTGTGTGTGTGTGTGTGTGTGTGTGTGTGTGTGTTGAGGCAAAGATTTCCAGAGCTGTTTAATATTTTGGGGTACTCTTTTTTTAAAGCTATCACCTCGACACACCTTAAAGAACACCTCAGGCCAATAAGCTCATTGAATCTGCAAATGGCATGTCACCTACAGCATGGGCTTTCCATTAGCAGAGCACACTGGGATACAATCTTGTTGCACAAGAACTGTGGCTAAAGAACTTTATCCCCAAAACCAGCTTCCACGCCTCAGGATGGCAGATGCCCCTTAAGGCCTGGACTGCTCTTAACCATCTTAGAGCAGGCATTGGACAGTTTAAGGCAAGCGTGCACTCTTGGGGCCTCTCCAGCGACACTGGCTGCAGCTGTGGTGCTCAAGCTCAGATGACCGACCACATCAACTATGAGAGCCCTTTTGGCTCTCCTTCAGGCTCCCAAGGTCTTAGTGGAAATGACCCTTCTGTCTGTTGCTGGCTTTCTGACCCTCGTGCTTCCAACATGAGCGTGGCAACACTCGCTTCATCATCATCAAAGAACCTCTTGTTCATTTGAAAAGTTATCGTCTGGGTTCTTATTATAAGACGACAGGTTAATCCTGTGTTGAAAGCAATGGAACGTGCCTGTGGAATGGAGCAGAATTTGGCTGACGGAGCGTTCTGATAATTGCTTTAAAGTGGAAAAAGTTAAAAAACTAGCATGAGTGTTCTTGACTTTCAAACAGTTAAGACCAGTAGTCTTATTCTTCACTGTCTCACACCTTATGTAGCCATTTATATCTGCGCAAAATGGCTATAACTACTATTACTGTGATAGTATTGACTCTAAATAGAGATAAACAAGTCTTGGAGATGCAGGTCCTAGTGTTGAGTTTGAAACTGGGCACACTTGAATAAAAAAGTCACTGA
Organism: Crocodylus siamensis; assembly: GCF_052110815.1. Taxonomy (NCBI): domain Eukaryota; kingdom Metazoa; phylum Chordata; order Crocodylia; family Crocodylidae; genus Crocodylus; species Crocodylus siamensis. Next base: position 237,551,826 of record NC_143397.1, on the reverse strand, counting down.
AAAACAGTAAAAATGGAAACCCAGGATGCCATTTTTAGTTCCTTTTCTGAATATACCCATACTGATTCTGTCAGACTCTGCAGATTCCTTGTACAGAAATCTCCTGTTAAAGACAAGGCACAGGGAGCCTGCAGTATGCATTGGGACATTAATTACTTGCCTAAAGTGAAGTTGAACCATGAGTTGAATGCAGGTCTCCTGAATCAAGTCCCACTCTGTTAACTACTAAATGTTTATATCACTCCTATTGCATATTCTTTTAAGAATATGCATGAAACATATAGCCAAAAATAGCAATCTGAAGAACTGTAAAGGCTTCCTAGCTGGAGTTTGTCTCCAACCTCTTCAATGAACACATTACCACTTGCCTCCTTTTAAAACGCATCTGATTTTAAAATGTATATGGATTCATTAAATTTGGTACCTAAAGCTGTTTCTTTCTATCAGGCAACTTCTGAGACACTTTGACTTAAAATACACAGGGGCAAAAAGAAGGTACCGGGTAACATGGGGCCCCTGCAAGACACACTAGGAAATTTGGTCATCATACCAGATGACAAAGGTAACCTATTTAACGACTTCTTTGCCTCCTTTTTCCTGAGCAGGGACCGGAACAGTCACCCCACCGCTGGGCCCCCCTCAGGCCCCAGGGGAGGCGCACCGAGGCCAAGGGTCAGTGAAGATCTAGTCAGGGAACTTCTGGAAAGACTGGATGTATTCAAATCAGCTGGTCCGGACGATCTCCACCCCAGAGTGCTGAGGGAATTAGCTGTGGTCACTGCGGGACCCCTGGCATGGGTGTATGAGCACTTGTGGTGCTCTGGTGTGGTGCCAGAGGACTGGAAGAGGGCCAATGTGTTTCCCATCTTCAAAAAAGGGAGGAAGGATGACCCAGGAAACTATAGGCCAGTTAGTCTTACCTCTATCCTGAGTAAGCTTTTTGAGAGAATTATCCTGGCACATGTCCAGAAGGGGCCAGCAGGGGGAGGTTATGCTTAGGGGCAACCAACACGGGTTCATTAGAGGCAGGCCCTGTCAGACCAACCTGCTGGCCTTCTATGACCAAGTCACCAAATCCTTAGATGCAGGGGTAGCAGTGGACATAGTCTTTCTGGACTTTAGGAAGGCCTTCAACACTGTCTCTCACCCTGTTGTAATTAAAAAACTGGGGGACTGTGGTGTTGACACCTACACAGTCAAATGGGTCGCCAACTGGCTGGAGGGCTGCACCCAGAGAGTGGTGGTGGATGGGTCATTTTTGACCTGGAGGGATGTGGGCAGTGGGGTCCCCCAGGGCTTGGTCCTCGGGCCTGCACTGTTCAACATCTTCATCAGTGACTTGGATGAGGTGGTAAAAAGCACCCTGTTCAAATTTGCTGATGACAGTAAGATGTGGGGGGATGTGAGCACACTAGAAGGAAGGAATAGGCTACAATCAGGCCTAGACAGGTTACAGGGGTGGGCGGAAGAGAACAGGATGGGATTCAACACTGGCAAGTGCAAGGTGATGCACCTGGGGAGGAAAAACCAGCACCATACCAACAGGTTGGGGAACTCCATTCTCGTCAGTGCAGAGGCAGAAAAAGATCTTGGAGTCATCACTGATGCCAAGATGAACACGGGCCGGCAGTGTGGGGATGCAGTCAGGAAGGCTAACCGCACCTTGTCATTGAAGAAGCGTCGTGTGCTCATCATTGATGACTCCATCCTGAGAGGTACGGAGGGCCCCATCTGTCTCCGGGACCCCTCGGCACACAAGGTATACTGCCTACCTGGAGCGAGGATTCAGGACGTGAAAGGGATGCTCCAGACCATAATCCAGCCCACCGATTATTACCCCATGGTCCTAGTCCATGTGGGCACTAATGATGCGGCCAGGAGGAGCCCTGATCGCCTGATGGAGGACTACCACGCTCTGGGGTGCATGCTGAAGGAGATGGGCGCACAGGTGGCTTTCTCTTCTATCCTGCCAGTGAGTGGATGAGGCAGACAGCATGAAACGTGCATCACGGAGACCAACTGGCGGCTTCAGGAATGGTGTCTCGAGGCAGGCTTTGGCTTCCTCAGCCACGACTGGCACATCACGACGAGAGACATGCCGGGAAGGGATGGGTTCCACCTTTCCCCTAAAGGTAAGTGTGTGTTCTCTTCTAGGTTGGCAGACCTCCTCCGGCGGGCTTTAAACTAGGCTCGCCGGGGGAAGGGGAAGATGAGGGTGGAAGAACCATCAGACTGCCAGACCAAACACCACCCGCAACTACAGCCCATCCCAGACCAACAAGCAAAGCGAATAAACAGGTAAGAGATAGGGGCCAGGGTAATGCTGGGACTAGGGGGTCAGTACACACACCCACAGGAGGCCTCAAATGCCTCTACACAAACGCTCGTAGTATGGGCAACAAGCAGGAGGAACTCACCCTCCTGCTGGCTGACACCAGCCCGGACATAGTGGGGATTATAGAAACGTGGTGGGACGCAACGCATGATTGGGCGGTGAATGTCAAGGGCTATAGGCTGTACAAGAGGGACAGGATAGGAAAGAGAGGTGGGGGCGTGGCGCTCTATATTAAGAAGGAATACACATCCTCGTTAATTAGCAAGGAGTCAGGGGAGGGGCACTCTGAAGTGCTTTGGGTTAGAGTACAAGGCAGTCGAGGGGAAAGGGACTTAACGGTGGGAGTCTACTACAGACCTCCCAACCAGGGAGAAGAGCTTGACCAGGGATTCTTGGGTCAGCTCACAGAGGTAGTGAAGGATAAGGATGTGGTAGTCATGGGGGACCTGAACTTCCCGGACATCTGCTGGGAAGAGCAGACAGCCAGGTCTGAACGCTCACGTAGGTTCTTGGCCAGAGTGCAGGACCTCCATCTAACCCAGGAGGTGCACAGCCCCACCAGGGGAGATGCCTTGTTGGACCTAGTGCTGGCCATGGGTGATGACCAGGTGAGGGGGCTGCGGGTGCTCGACCACCTGATCATCGCCTGCTGGAATTCACCATCCAGCGCAAGGTGGCAAAGGCATGCAGTAAGGCAACGGCCCTAGATTTTAGGAGGTCAGACTTCAACGAGCTAAGGAGGATAGTTGGAGAAGCGCTGAGGTCCTGGGGGGGAGGGGAGCCAGGTGTCCAAGGAGAGTGGTCGCTCCTTAAGGAGACGATCCTCCAAGCCCAAAGGAAGGTAATCCCAATGAGGATCAAAGGGAGCAGGAGAGCACACAAGCCTCCATGGCTCACCAAAAGCATCTGGAAATGTCTCCTTGCTAAAAAGGAGGCTTACATCCAATGGAAGGAAGGGGTCATCACCAGGGAGGGCTATTCTGTAGTTGCTCGGGGATGTAGGGGGGCAGTTAGGAAGGCCAAGGCAGAGGTGAAACTGGGACTAGCTTCCCAGATTAAGGACAATAAGAAGTCCTTTTTTAAATATGTAGGGGGTAAAAAGAAGATTCCGGGTAATGTGGGGCCCTTGCAGGACGCGTTGGGAAACTTGGTCGTCACACCAGATGGCAAAGCTAACATGTTTAACTATTTCTTTGCCTCCACCTTCCTAAGTAGGGACCAGAACAGCCACCTCCCTGCTGGGCCCCCCTCGGGCCCCGGGGGAGGCACACCTGGGCCACGGGTTAGCGAGGATTTAGTTAGGGAGCTTCTGGAGGGTTTGGACATATTCAGGTCAGCTGGCCCGGATGATCTCCACCCTAGAGTTCTAAAGGAACTGGCTGAGGTCATTGCAAGTCCCCTGGCACAACTTTACAAGCACTCATGGTGCTCTGGTGAGGTACTGGAGGACTGGAAGAGGGCCAACGTGGTCCCCATTTTCAAAAAAGGCAGGAAGGAGGACCCGGGAAACTATAGGCCGGTTAGTCTTACCTCGATCCTAGGCAAGCTGTTTGAGAAAATTATGCTGGCACACATCCATGAGAGGCCAGCAGGGGACTGCATGCTTAGGGGCAACCAACACGGGTTCATCAGTGGCAGGTCCTGTCAGACCAACCTGGTGGCCTTCTACGATCAGATCACCAGATCATTAGATGCAGGGGTAGCAGTGGACATAGTCTTCCTGGACTTCCGGAAGGCTTTTGACACTGTCTCTCACCCTGTTCTCATTAAGAAACTGGGGGGCTGTGGTGTAGACACCCACACAGTCAACTGGGTCACCAACTAGCTGGTGTGCCGCACCCAGAGGGTGGTAGTGGATGGGTCCTTCTCAACCTGGAAGGACGTGGGCAGTGGGATCCCCCAGGGCTCCGTCCTTGGGCCTGCACTGTTCAACATCTTCATCAGCGATTTGGATGAGGGAGTAAAAAGCACCCTGTCCAAATTTGCTGATGACACTAAGATGTGGGGGGACGTGGGCACACTGGAAGGATGCAACAGGCTACAATCAGACCTAGACAGGTTACAGGGGTGGGCAGATGAGAATAGGATGGGCTTCAACACAGACAAGTGCAAGGTGATGCACCTCAAGAGGAACAACCGGCACCATACCTACCGGTTGGGGAACTCCCCTCTTGTCAGCACGGAGGCGGAAAGGGATCTGGGGGTCATCGTTGACTCCAGGATGAACATGGGCTGGCAGTGTGGACAGGCAGTAAGGAAGGCCAACTGCACCTTGTCATGCATCCACAGATGCATCTTGAGCAGGTCCAAAGAGGTGATCCTCCCCCTCTATGCAGCACTGGTCAGGCCACAGCTGGAGCATTGCATCCAGTTCTGGGCGCCACACTTCAGGAGGGATGTCGACAGCATGGAGAGGGTCCAGAGGAGGCCACTCGTATTATAAGGGGACAGCAGGGCAGGCCCTATGAGGAGAGGCTACGGGACCTGAACCTGTTCAGCCTCCACAAGAGAAGGCTGAGGGGGGATCTAGTGGCCTGTTACAAACTAGTCAGAGGGGACCAGCAGGCATTGGGAGAGACCCTGTTTCCCCAAGTGCTACCAGGAGTAACCAGGAATAACACTCACAACCTAGCAGAGGGTAAATTCAGACTAGATATCAGGAGGCACTACTTCACGGTCAGGGCGGCTAGGATCTGGAACCAACTTCAAGGAAAGTGGTGCTGGCTCCTACCCTGGGTGTCTTTAAGACAAGGCTAGACAAACACCTCTTTTCTGCCATGGCAGGGGGTCAGACTTGATGATCTGCTCAGGTCCCTTCTGACCCTATTAACTATGAAAATATGACTTTAGCAAACCTGTGAGTGTCCACAGCTTCCCTATGGCCTTGGAATCAATTTCTTCTGACCATTGTACTTACTAGTCACCCCAGATCAGTCTACCAACAGCACTAATGTCTCCAGTCCCAGCTGATTTTTTCTTTCTTGGGACCCTGCAAACATCAATTATGTCAGCTTATGTTGGCTGATATAAAAGAAGAATAACCAACAAAACAAATACTTCCTTATTTTTAGGATTTAGAGCCAGATCCTGATCTGTTACAAACTCACAAAGTTCCCCTGAAGCCAACAAAGCTGCAGTGATTTTCAAATGCTAAAGACAGGGAATATTTTAATGCCCCCTTCCACCTTTTTTTTGGTTTTTCCTTCACTGCTATATTGCTCAGAACAAACTTTGTCCTTGTCCCAGCACTTCGGCCTTGTCCCAGCTGCCAGCTCATTTCAGGAACTGCACCCAGAGCAGGCCGAGCAGGCCACCAGGTGGAAGTGATACTTGTAGAAACTTTTAACTGAGTGGGCTGAGGCATATTTTGGACCAAACGTAGATTATGTATGTTTGACTTTTAACCCTGGAGAAACAACCTTAGGTGTAGAAGATAGAATTATTCGCTTTCGGTGAAGAGTTGAGCTAAATGACTTACTTGGGAATCCATAAGATTTCTGTGTCAGAACCAAGCACAGAACACAGTCATTTTGGGTGGGTTACCTTAACCATACGGCCATCTGTTTTCTTGTTACAGTTTCCTGTGTTATTCTGGGATCTAGCCCATAATTTCCAAATGTCTAAGAAGGTGAAACATGCAATGGACAGTGTAATAGTAACCAACACTTCTGCCATTCAGACAGTGAGAGAGGCAAATCATTCTCTCACTTACATCACTGTAACACTATTGAGAGTGTAAATGAAGACAAACTTTGCCCCAACAGGGTAAACTCATTACTATAAAAAGCATGACTTAGAAAAATGTAGGTTAGAATATAAAACCCACCTAGATTTTTCCAAGTAGAGCAAGTAGTGCTATGGTTTCTAGAACACTGCTTAATTCAGTGAGATCAAAAAGTGCTATAGACGGGGTAGGAAGTATAGCCTCCTGTTGGCTAACACAACACGTTCCATTAACAAAACCTGTTTCAGCTACTTAATACTGTGCTGGACTGTAATAATTCAGACCGAAAATTCCCATGCTCTTTGTTTGTCTTTGACTGATTTCTTATGAAAGTTTAATAAAAAAATGGTTCAGCCAGTTCTGAGAAGATTAGGGAAAATACATTGGTTTTCCCATGTTAAAAATACTTAGGACTTTTCCCATGCTCTGAGGTTAGTTTCACATGGGGGACGTATGCATTTAAATACCTGTTTTCTCCTCCTAAGTTCAGCATTTAGGTGCTTCTGAGATTCACTGAAATCTTTCCTAACTTTATAGGTTCCTGAACTGTGCTGCTGTCTGCATTTCTCTTGGTAAAGCCACTTAGATGCCTATGTTTCTGCTGCTGGGCATATACAAACCATGTAAATCCTGATCTCATCTATCAACTGGATGTTGAGAGGTTTGCCTAAACTGGGTCAGTGGCAGATTTGGTGTGGCTCAGCATGTCTTGCCTATTCATATCTGCAAAAAGTTTGTCCATGCATCTGCTCCCCTGTGCTTGGTCTCAGCCCCACCAGGGACCAAGAGCATGTGCTAGGGACAAGTCTGGAGCAGGCTCATGGGTGAACTTTCAGCTTGGGAGCACTCAGGTGGGTGGAGTGTGTTTAGTCCATCTGCTGACATGGTATAAACAGATGGTATAAACACACCTAAGTCCTGGGAAACTGATAAATTGTGTCCCTGCACCACCCCCATACAGAATCTAATCCCATAGATGTGCCCAGGCTACATCTCATTCTCCAGATAGGATAGTGAGGGATGTCATGATCCCTAACTTTGTCCCAGTAGCCAGGTGGTGAGAGCACTCACTAAAGACAACCCCTGCTTTTTCTGGAAGGGATTCACTTGCATATCTCCCAGGTGAATGCTTTAACCACCAATCTACATGGTATTGCTGGGTGGGTTGCACTTAAACTCTTCTGCTGATCTGCTCAGTGTTGCATAAAATACTTAAATATTTAGTTGTATGGTAAAGGTTAGTGTACTAGACACTGGGCTAGAGAATCATTCTCTCTTTGCCCAGTAAATAATTATTCCATGCCTGATAGAGTAACTTCAAGACTTGAGAATGGGAAAAATACCCTACCCCCCCAAAAGCCTGTGGCCTTGTGGTTAGAGCAGAGGTGGGAAAAAATATGGCCCATGGGCCAGATCTGGCCTGAGGTGGGTCCCTCAGTCCCGCCTGACCCAGGCACTATCTAGCCATGGCATGTCCTGCTGCCCCCTGGACACACAGCAGGGCTGGGGTGGCTCCGCAGCTGTCCTGCCTTTCTAGGCAACCCAGGCAGCAGTGGCTCCTTCCAGCTTCTGCCACTGCTAATTCCAGCCCTGCAGTACTAGCGGGGACCCAGGCACACAGCCCTGCCTTGGACTGCCCTGCACTTACCCTGAAGGCACCTGCTCAGGCTCAGCAGTGGCAGCAGCAGCATTGCCGGGCAGAAACACAGGGGAAAAGCACCTCCTCCCCCTTGCTACTGCTGGATTTTTCCTGCTGCAGCTGCCTGGAGCCCATGCTGGGCTGCCCTGAGTCTGCTCTGCACTGCCACCACTGCCCTATTCGGCAGCCCAGAGGTGGTGGTGGTGGCAGCAGAGATGCAGGACAGCCTGGCATGGGCTCTGGGTAGCTACAGTAGGACAGGCCTGGCAGCAGTGAGGGGGAGGGACCACTTTTCCCCCATGCTGAGCAAGTTTCTGCCTAGCAGCCACCGCTGCTGCCACTCCTGAGCCAGGGTGGGAGAGTCCAGAGCAGGCATGGGGTGGGCTTGGTCAAGGCTGTATGGCATGGCCTGTGGCCAGCAGCAGTGGCAGCCAGAAGGAGCTGCCACCACCTGGGCTGCCTAGAAATGCAGTCCAGTTGCAGATCTGCCCCAGCCCTGCAGAATGCCCAGGCAGTAGCAGGACACACCAGAGGTGGGCAGTGTGGAACAGGCATGGAGTGGGCTGGGGTTGTGTGCACAGGTTCCAGCTGACCCACTCCAGTGGGGGTGAGTCTCAAGCGAGTGTGGAGTGGGGCTGGGGCTGTGTGCTGTTAGCAGTGGTGGGGAGGTGCCACAGTGTGCACGGGCTCCAGGCTGTTGCAGGGTGGGGGCAGGTACTGACCGGCTTGGGGGAGGGGTGGGGAAGGCATGTGCAGGGGGCTCCCATGCACACCCCCCCATACCTGCAAACCCTCCCCTGCAAACCCCAGAACCACATCCTCCCCTCCACACAATCACACACCCCAGAAACACCACACCCCATCTCCCACACCCCCCACAAATCCCTCCCACACACACACCCATGTGCCTCTGGGGGGAGTCCTGCTCACTGCCTCATGCACACACCCCACCACACGTACTCACACCCCTGCATGCACATGTCCAGCCACCCTCCCCCTCCACACACCCTACATCCCCCCACAAACCCCATACCCGCTGACAGACACACATCCCCAAAAATTTCTGCCCCAAAAAACCCCCATACCCACCCACCCACATCCACACATACCCCCACACCTTCCCCCATGCCCTTCCCCACACCCCACATACACATGCATCCAGACACACACCCACATCCCCCCACAAAACCCATACCCACCCATAACCCCCACACTCCTCCACACCACCTCAATATACAAAAGTAAGACTTAATTTTGAGCTATTATGCAATCACCTGTATATACACTACACAAACACACACAAATCAGGACAAAAATATTTTTAAAAATTAAATTAAAACATGTTATTGTCAATGTTTGATTTTTAATATATAATTTGTTTTTTTCTGGTTCCAAGATGGCAAACCCTTTTCCCAAAAGGAGTACTACTGGGGGCAATAGGAGGAACTTCTGGTGGCAAAGGTCAAGGGTCAGGGGGTGACACTTCTGGTCCCAAGATGATAACCAGGGGGCGGGGCTACATTTGCAGCCCTCAACAGCTCACCAAAACTCATTAAGCATCCCTCCAGGTGAAATAGCTGCCCGCCCCTGGGCTAGAGAGTAATATACATGGGAAATGTGAATTCAGATGGTGGTAAAGTGAGACAAGTAGTCCAAGGATGAGACTGGGGCTGGAGATAGTAAGGATGAGTAGAGAACTGTGTAGTAATATGCATATGTGTATGAAGAAGGAAGGGTAAGATAGAATGAGGAGCTTGTTATAGGAAATATTCAGAAAGACTAAGATCTTTCTGAAAGAAAGAGGAGCAACTGGGGATAAACTAGCACAAGGAGTTGGTGAGGGGATAGGAACAAGGCAGGATGAACACTGCAAATGGATGAGAATCAGCCAGTGGGAGATTTGGACTACAGTGTAGAGTCAGAAGGAGAGACTAGGGCTACTTGGACAATAAGACTGAGACTCAGACCAAGAACTGGAGGTGAAACCGGGGTGATAAATGTGGGATGGGAGAAATCCTAATTTATGGCTGCCTCAGTCATTTAGTTCAAATGGCAGAGATCCACATGATATAGTTGAAGGTTCCAACTAACTAATGTGAGTAGTGATATGATTCCAGGTGACAGAATTTCTCTTTGTCTTGTCTTTTTTTTTAAATTAAAAATGAAAACAACTATGCTAAAGGGATGGTTAGGTTCCAGAGCCAAATACTCAGCAGTTAAGAACTGCCAGAATCAAGATTGCCAGTGCATGTTGATTTCGTCTGAAATTACTTTGATCACATTGCCCTGCCTTATTCAGGGCTCAGAAATGATTTACAGCTGACTTTATAACTCCTGCCTTCTCCTCATGTTGCATTTTTTGGAAAGTGACTAGTAAATAAGGCAGGGAGGGAGAAGAAGGCCTGGTGATGGAGGGAGATGAATGCTACCCTGGAGAACTGGATTCTCTCTTGATCATACCTGCTGAGTCCTATGTGACACCAGGCAACATACCTTATCTGTAGTTTTTGTACAAGGCCATTAATTATTAGTTCCTGATTTTCCAGCTGCCAACTTGAGACAAAGGGTGTAATTTGCAAAAATGCCAAGTATTCACAACTGCAACTGAAGTCAACATGAGTTACACGTGAACATAATGAGCTCTATATAATACTAGCCACTTTGAAGTGAGGCTTTATATAAGCATCCCTCCGGCGGGCTTTAAACTAGGCTCGTCGGGGAAAGGGGAAGATGAGGGCGAAGGAAACATCAGACTGCCAGACCAAACAGCACCCACAACTACAGCCCAGCCCAGACTGACGAGCGAAGCAATCAAACAGGTAAGAGGGAGGGGCCAGGGTAATGTGGTGGGACGAAACGCATGATAGGGTGGTCAATGTCAAGGGCTATAGGCTGTACAGGAGGGACAGGATAGGAAAGAGAGGTGGGGACGTGGCGCTCTATATTAAGGAGGAATACACATCCTCGTTAATTAGCAAGGAGTAAGGGGAGGGGCACTCTGAACTGCTTTGGGTTAGAGTACAAGGCAGTTGAGGGGAAAGAGACTTAATGGTGGGCGTCTACTACAGACCTCCCAACCAGGGAGAAGAGCTTGACCAGGAATTCTTGGGTCAGCTCACAGAGGTAGTGAAGGCTAAGGATGTGGTAGTCATGGGGGACTTGAACTTCCCGGACATCTGCTGGGAAGAGCAGACAGCCAGGTCTGAACGCTCACGTAGGTTCTTGGCCAGGGTGCAGGACCTCCATCTAACCCAAGAGGTGCGCAGCCCCACCAGGGGAGATGTCTTGTTGGACCTAGTGCTGGCCACGGGTGATGACCTGGTGAGGGGGCTGCGGGTGCTCAACCATCTGGGCGACAGCGATCATCACCTGCTGGAATTCATCATCCAGCGCAAGGTGGCAAAGGCATGCAGTAAGGCAGCGGCCCTAGATTTTAGGAGGTCAGACTTCAACGAGCTAAGGAGGATAGTTGGGAAGCACTGAGGTCCCAGAGGAGAGGGGAGCCAGGTGTCCAAGGAGAGTGGTCGCTCCTTAAGGGGACGATCCTCCAAGCCCAAAGGAAGGTAATCCCAATGAGGATCAAAGGGAGCAGGAGAGCACACAAGCCTCCATGGCTCACCAAAAGCATCCGGGAATGTCTCCTTGCTAAAAAGGAGGCTTACACCCAATGGAAGGAAGGGGTCATCACCAGGGAGGGCTATTCTGTAGTTGCTCAGGGATGTAGGGGGGCAGTTAGGAAGGCCAAGGCAGAGATGGAACTGGGACTAGCTTCCCAGAATAAAGACAATAAGATGTCCTTTTTTAAATACGTAGGGGGTAAAAAGAAGGTCCCGGGTAATGTGGGGCCCTTGCAGGACGCCATGGGAAACTTGGTCGTCACACCAGACGGCAAAGCTAACATGTTTAATGATTTCTTTGCCTCCGTCACCTAGGTAGGGAGCAGAACAGCCACCTCCCTGCTGGGCCTCCCTCAGACCCTGGGAGAGCCACACCTGGGCCACGGGTTAGCGAAGATTTAGTTAGGGAGCTTCTGGAGGGGTTGGACGTATTCAGGTCAGCCGGCCCGGATGATCTCCACCCTAGAGTTCTAAAGGAACTGGCCGAGGTCATTGCACAACTTTACGAGCACTCATGGTGCTCTGGTGAGGTACCGGAGGACTGGAAGAGGGCCAACATGGTCCCCATCTTCAAAAAAGGCAGGAAGGAGGACCCGGGAAACTATAGGCCAGTTAGTCTCACCTCAATCTTAGGCAAGCTCTTTGAGAAAATTATGCTGGCACACATCCATGAGAGGCCAGCAGGGGACTGCATGCTTAGGGGCAACCAACACGGCTTTATCAGTGGCAGGTCCTGTCAGACCAACCTGGTGGCCTTTTACGATCAGATCACCAGATTGTTAGACGCAGGGGTAGCAGTGGATATAATCTTCCTGGACTTCCAGAAGGCTTTTGACACTGTCTCTCACCCTGTTCTCATTAAGAAACTGGGGGGCTGTGGTGTAGACACCCACACAGTCAACTGGGTCACCAACTAGCTGGTGTGCCGCACCCAGAGGGTGGTAGTGGATGGGTCCTTCTCAACCTGGAAGGACGCGGGCAGTGGGGTCCCCCAGGGCTCCGTCCTTGGGCCTGCACTGTTCAACATCTTCATCAGCGATTTGGATGAGGGAGTAAAAAGCACCCTGTCCAAATTTGCTGATGACACTAAGATGTGGGGGGACGTGGGCACACTGGAAGGATGCAACAGGCTACAATCAGACCTAGACAGGTTACAGGGGTGGGCAGATGAGAATAGGATGGGCTTCAACACAGACAAGTGCAAGGTGATGCACCTCGGGAGGAACAACCAGCACCATACCTACAGGTTAGGGAACTCCCCTCTTGTCAGCATGGAGGCGGAAAGGGATCTGGGGGTCATCATTGACTCTAAGATGAACATGGGCTGGCAGTGTGGAGAGGCAGTAAGGAAGGCCAACCGCACCTTGTCATGCATCCACAGATGCATCTTGAGCAGGTCCAAAGAGGTGATCCCCCCCCTCTATGCGGCACTGGTCAGGCCACAGCTGGAGTATTGCGTCCAGTCCTGGGCACCGCACTTCAAGAGGGATGTCAACAGCATGGAGAGGGTCCAGAGGAGGGCCACTCGTATGATCAGGGGACAACAGGGCAGGCCCTATGAGGACAGGCTGCAGGACCTGAACCTGTTCAGCCTCCAAAGAGAAGGCTGAGGGGGATCTTGTGGCCTGTTATAAACTAGTCAGAGGGGATAAGCAGGCATTGGGGAAGTCACTGTTCCCCCAAGCACCGCCAGGAGTGACCAGGAATAACGGTCACAAGCTGGCAGAGAGTAGGTTTAGGTTAGATATCAGGAGGCGCTACTTCACTGTCAGGGTGGCTAGGGTCTGGAACCAGCTTCCAAGAGAAGTGGTGCAGGCTCCTACCCTGGGGGTGTTTAAGAGGAAGTTAGATGCACATCTTGCTGGGGTCATTTGACCCCAGTATTCTTTCCTGCCATGGCAGGCGGTCGGACTAGATGATCTTCTCAGGTCCCTTCCAACCCTAGAAACTATGAAACTATAAAAAAGCCAAGGGGTAAAAATAATTAGTCTCTAAATTTCTCAGATTGGGCATCCAAAATGAATGAACAGTTATGACCTTAATTTCTCTGGGTCTCAGCTCCCTATCTGTAAAATAAGCATAATATCACGTAGTCAAATAGTAGGGTGTGAAGATAGTTAATAAATAATAATGACGGCTATAGATAAGCCATTGGGCTATTTATAATTGTCTTCTTGGACAGAATTGTGTGCATGAAATAAGGCGCAGGCTTCCCATTAAACAAGGAAGATGAAACAGAAAGTTGAATAGCTCTGGGGGGAACCCACTCCATCCAAATGAATGGGGCAGGGATCCAGTGGGGAGAAAATAATGGGCAGTCTTCCCATGAAAATCATGTTAATCCATATGTATATCCATATGCATTAAGACTGAAGAGGCAGCCTTAATGTTGGCATTTCCTAACTTTTGAGTATGTGCCCTTATAGGTGTTTTTGGATAGAATATCTATACCAGATCAAATTGAAAGAGGCATAGTGACTTTTGCTTAATGCATTGCATACCACTTTAATTATAGTTAAAGTACCTTTATTAGTGACATACTAAGTTTTCTCAATCCAGGTTTCCCATGTTATAAGAACTATAGGCCATATTGCAGCTGGACTCTTAAACTACTCAGAATCAAACAACTGCAGCTCCACAATGGCTTTCATAGCTAGCAGCTGGTTTCTGTTTCTTCAGACTGGTAGGTATGTGTTTTTTTCCTCTCACTCTCCCTATTTTTTTAATGGATGAGGGGAGAGCAGAGTTTTATGTCTTACATAAAGTTTGTAGTTTTATCTCTGTGTAGCTGTCAGATATCTCACTGAGGGTAGCTGGCTTGTCTGGAAGTGTTGACTTCATGGTAAGCATGGTATGCATGCCTCGTATGCTCAAGGCAGTTCAATATATTGTTTAGACTTTACTTTGTAGTAGACTGAAACGTCTTTGCTGTGATATGTAACAATGCTCAAATTGAGGTCAAGCAACCAGGACTAACCTAAACAGAAATTTTATGCTAACTAAGAACTCATGGACAAGTTTGTTGTGAACTATCTTCTTTTGTCAGGAGTCTTTCCAAGTTAGGGCAGAAGCATTCGTAATGTAGGAAACTGACAATCAAAAGGTGGTAGTCAGTGTTAGTTGTTCTGAAGCGTTTGCTATTTTTTGTAATACACTAGCTTGGGACTATATCAATCTAAAAATTAACTGAAGGCTTAAAATAAGACTTGTGTAAGCATGTCTAATATCCAAATGTAAGTAACGTGTATGCATTTTAGTTCTGTCAAGATGGAAGTGATACTTGCAGAAGCTTCTGACTGGGCAGCGGCATGTTTTGGATCAAATGTGGGTGATATATGTTTGACTTTTAACTCTGGAGAAGCAGCCGGTGCCTTGGGTTAGCACTTAGAAAACGACGATGGAAATCTTAGCCTTCTGTGAAGCGTTTGAGCGAAGTGGCTTACCTAGCGCCCCGCAGAAATTGTGTCAGAGCCAAATATATAATTCAGTCATTTCGGGTGGCATCTAATGACCTTAACCACAAGGCCATCTGTTTTTTTGTTACAGTGTCCTGTGTTCTTGCTCTTTTTCAGTTTTTATTCTAATGAGTGGTCTGGCACATAGTCTCCTTGTTTGCCACACAGTCCTGATTCACTGTCAAGAGTAATGCTTGTTCTGTGCAATGGATGAACTGAGGGTCCTGTGGAATGAAGTGTATGTTACCATGTAATTTAAGACTGTATCATGCAGCACCAATATTAATTACGCCCTTTTCTAACTTCTAAATTTTGTTTTTGCAGACATTATAACATTCTCCTAATCCAGCTGTCATGTGGCAGCAATCTTTAAGGTGAGGCTAGGCTATTCCCACACCCTTGTGATGGATTAGTGGCTTCCTTCTTGAGGCTGATTTGGCTAAGGATCAGGTAACTTCAAAGACAGATTTGCAGTAAAGAGTTTTAGAAAAGATCCCAAAAGACATTCATAGGGGCAAGTTGGTTCCTATTTCATTTTGTGGAGCATGAGAACTTGCTGGCACATGGCTTCCAGGGGGAGGAGTAGAAAGAAAGGCTTATAGGGAACTGGTAGGCTCCAAGCAGGAAGCCCCTGGATCAGGATAGGAAAGTCATATGGACCAACTCTTGGACAAATGATCTGCATACTAGAAACACAAGTAGAAAGTAGGGCTGTGCGAAACTTCAGCAGCCGTTTCATTTTGGAGGTGTTTCGGCTCATTTTGGTGTCTGAAACACCGAAGCTGAAATGAAATGGAAGACTCCGAAACATCTCTGAAATGACCCCATCTGAAGGTTTCAGAAAATTTTGGAGTTTCAGAGCTGGGCTTGCAGGGAAACAGAAACTATGAAGAGGGAGGGGGAAGAGCAGGGGAAGAACTGCTCTGATATTGACATCTGTAGCTGGCTGGTGTCTGCGATCTGTCCCTGAGGTCCCTTCCAATCCCAGTGCTCTGGGGGAGACCCCCCCAGGGGAGTCTGGCACAGCCCTGCAGCCCTTCTGGGGGGGCACAGACCCCTGGATCTGCATGCAGGATCACATCAGGCTGCTGCTGCCAGCTGGGGCCAGCACCCAAGTCTGCTCAGTGCAGCCCATGCCAAGCGCTGCAAAGAACCCAGTGCTGGTGCTGGCCCCAGCCAGCAGCGGCAGCCTGCTGTCATCCTGCATGCATATCCAGTGGCCTGCACCCCCTAAGAGGAGTCTGGCACAACCCCACAGCCCTCCCAGTGGGCGCGGGCCCGGGCCCCCAGATTTGCATGCAGGATGACAGCAGGCTCCCACTGGCGGCAAGTGGTATGAGTTTTGCTTTGAACACTTTGAGGTGCAGTTTCACAGAAAGCCCTGCACCTGTCCCCTTGAAACTTGGCAAGCTTCATGCCCTTAGAAGGGGCTACCATCCTTGCAATCTGAATCAGGCAAAAAATGACCAAGTTATAGGCATTTTAGTGATTCCTCATTATAGCCTATGGCCAAATCTCCAAAGAAGTGTTGAAACTCCAAAACAGATTTGGCCGAATCAAAACAGAACAGTGATCTGAAAAACCAAAATGAATCACTGTCCCTCTAAAATGACTGAATCCAAAACTGAATCAAAACATAATCATTTTGCACAGCCCTAAAAAGTCTCTATTTAGAAGATATTAGGTTAGGGAATGTACTTATACACAAGGTAGCATTAGAGTGAAGTTGTAGCCATGATGGTCCAGAAATCATGCAAAAGGCAAGGATTGTTTGGGTGGGGGGGGTGGTATCCTTTTTTAAACCAACTGTATAGTTGGGATAAAGTTAGACAAGTTTTTGAATGCAAAACATTCCAAATAGTATGTAGGAAGAATTTGAGGAATCGGGTAAATTAAAGTGTGTAATAAATCAGTGTTCAGTCCTTAATTTCTAGCATACAGTCAGCTTGTGAATTTTTGTTCCCAAGCTCACCTTTTAAAGGAGTCTTGGTAGGCTTTCCTTGAGCATGAGGACAGTGAGGTCAGAAAGCTCATGGCTGTTCTGTGAAAGATGTGTTCCTACTGACATACATGTTTTTCTGTCCTTCTGTGGCAGTGAGACACCCCCACAGGCTCCCAAAGGGGAAGGGGCAGTCCCCGCAGGCCCTAAGCTACATGAGCAGCCCCTCCCCCCATACATAGGGGAAACTCACCTCCAGGAGCTGGAGCTGGAGCTGGAGCTGGAGCTGGAGCTGGAGCCATGGCTGTTTAATCAGCTGTTCCCAGGGCGGGGAAAAGCTGAGCCAATTGGCCACTGCGGGAAGATTTAAAAGCCCCACTGGGACCAGGGGGTAAGAGAGAATGAGGGAGCACACTAGCGTGGAGTGCACCAAACACTCTGGGACTCCCGCAATAGGTAGGAGCAGTACAGCTGGCTCGGTGCCAGCATTCAGAGCAGGGGAGACAGTTGAGTCCCCTGTAGGAGGCTGGGAGGAAGGAGGCAATCCCACACCCCTCTCCTCTCCTCTCCAGCAGTCTACTTTTTTTGACAAAAAGAGCAAACCAGAAGTGCCCTGCCCAGAGGCGCTGAAGAGGGTGCCAGCCTACTTGAGCCCAGCTTGCCAGTCTCTGCAGTGGAAATGCTACCTGTTGAGGCAGCCAGACTGGTCCCAACAGGACCCATGCTGGCGCGGATTCCCCAAGGCAAAAAGGGGTTGACCAAGCACAATCAAACCACACAGGTGGTAACCATCCAGTTGGCGAGTGGACGGGGTGTAGGGGAGGCAAAGCCCCATGGAACATTGTGCCCGAACTGTGAGTACTATCGTCCCTGGGGTCCCCCAGGAAGAAGAACTCCACTGAACCCTCCCTTTATCTAATAACACCAAGTGGCAGACAAGTTGAAGGGAGGGGCCCAGCACCAGACAGATAGTACGTCACTCGGGATAGTCCCACTTAAGATGCCTTGCATCACACCTTTGTATTTTTTTTCCTGTGAGAGTTCGTTCTGGTACATAGTTTCTGTTTAGTTTCACCCACAAAGTTACCATTAAGGCATCTGGTACACTGAATGAACTATATCACATTTTGGGAAAGGTTTGTGTAGGATCCATAGATTCTGGTAGGGCAAGGGTAGGGGGTTGTTTGAAAGCCAGGAGTAGGAAGGTTGGGAATATTTCTCTCATTCTTGTAGGCAGCCACAAAATCACCTCTCAGCCTTCTCTTATGGAGGCTGAAGAGATCCAGATCTTTCAATCTCTCCTCATAGGGCTTTGCCTGCAGGCCCCTAACCATACAAGTGGCCCTACTCTAAACCCTCTTGAGGTTGTCCACATCCCTCTTGAAGTACAGTGCCTAAAACTGGATGCAGTACTCCAACTGCAGCCTGACCAGTGCTGTGTAGAGGGGAAGTAGTACCTCCCTGGATCTGTTCATCATGCACCTGCTAATGCATGATAAAGTGCAGTTATCTTTACTGATTACTTTGTCACATTGATGACTCATGTTCATTTTGGAGTCAGCTATGACTCCAAGATCGTTTTCCACTGCTATGCTCCTGAGAAGGTCTTCCCCCAGCCTGTAAGTGTATTGGTGATTCCTACTCTCAAGCACTTTGCACTTGTCTTTGTTGAACTGCATCCTATTCTGTTCTGCCCACTTTTCTAACCTGTCCGGATCTCCCTGGATTTGTTCCCTACCCTCTGGTGTGTTAACTTTACCCCATAATTTGGTATCATCCACTAATTTGGACTGAGTACTCTCCACATTCTCATCCAATTGACTGATGAAGCCATTGAACAGCACAGGTCCAAGAACTGAGCCTTGTGGGACTCCACCTCCCACATCTTTCTGGGTTGATACCAACCCGTCCACCACCACTCTGATCTTGGAGTATAGGCTGCAGTGTTTTTTTATATATTTTATATATAAAATGGTTTGCATGTGTGTGCGCGTGTGTATATGTATATAATTTTATATATGTATTTCCTAACTGGTTCCAACATGAGGTGGTAGGTGAACACAACTTCATTGGGGTGTGCAGTTGCTGGGGAGTGGAGGGTAGAGATAGAGGGCAGGGATGTATTGTAGCAAGTATTTGGATAGTTCTTTCAAAGATGCTGTCTATTTTCTACTGAAGTGTCCTTGTTGTATAAAGGGAGGTTTTAGGTCTGCAGGGTGGGCTTCACAAATGTTCTCCTCTGAGCATATGCAGTGGTATCTGAGGGCCTAAATGTAGATTATAACTTTTTTGATGTACTTGGGTAAACTTGTGCCATGCTCCAGTTTCAGTCTGGGAACTTTCTAACTGAGCAATTTTCTTCACAGTGGCCTTGTACTTCACTAACTCTAGGTTTTGTAATAGGAGATAAACTTGTTTTGGGAAAAACAGAATTAAAGCTGAAGAAAACAATTGACAGAGTGAATGGATAAAAAAAAGGGAACATTCCCAGCTGGTTTGGACAGCTTGCAGTCATTTACTGTCTCCAAAACCATGCATAGGAATGTGACCTGATTTTACCTATTGCTTTTCACTGCTGCATGCAGACCTGATAGCCAAGGCTAGTCAGACCCATCAAATCAGGAAAAGCTGTGCTCTGTTTATGCTGGGAAACACAGTTTATGCACTGTCCACAATTATTACAAAATTGGCGTAATTGATTTAAAAAGTCATTAGAGAGGGGGTTAACTCTAAGGAATTCACTTCCTTATCCTGCTACTGTAACAACAAACAGGCATGTAGGTCAGTCTACAGCAAACACTAAGCTACTTCAAGATCTTAAATTGTTTGGAGAAAAGCTACAAGCTGTGTGAATGTTGCTTGACTTTGAATTTGTTCAGCTGAAACCTTAATGTTGGGTGGGTCAGAAATCACAGCTCCAGGCCTACTTCTTCACTCACATGCACTGGATTTAACATGATTGTACTGCAGGCTTTGCAGAAGTGTGTGACAGGAGAATCACAAAGGCTATTTCTAGATGAGTGCAGGATATCTACATTCCACCAGGCAGTGGCAGGGACAAAGACTGTGCCATGGTAGGTTTGTGTAATAGGGTCCTAACCATAATGCAAAAAAGAATTAATATCAGATGGTATACTGATGCTACCCTTATTAAGTGTATTAAATGCTACAGTGGCTGATTTGTTAAAATGAGCTAATAAGATTTTGGCAGCTTTGTCAAATTAGTTAGAAATTAGGTGTCTTTAAAGATACTGGAGACAGTGAAGTGCTATGTAGAGTTAGATTGCCATCTGCTGGTATTAACTGACAGAATCACCTTCACAGTTGCATAAAAGCTACACTACATTTTTTATTTGTAAGTGGAAAATAAAGGGCTAGGTGAGAGCAGGTAAATCTTGGTTGGTTTTTTTTTTCTTAACCCTAATGCTCTTCTAGTTTGTGAATTCATGTGGGGGGGTTTTCTCATTGAAAAGTATTGGTCTATTAACAAAAATCTATTCATGGCTAGGTATTCCTGTAATGTTTAGTCTGATACAGATAGAGGTGTCCATAACTTGGGATGTAATAGTCTGGAGACATTATTCTTTTGCAATAAAAATCATTACTAACTCTTACTAAATGATACTAATCCCTTTTCCATTGTTACATTATCTGGTTTGGGTCTCTATTTACTTGAATACATCTTTCTCTACAGCAATTACAATGATTGATCAGTGAGTATTAATGGGGAATAATTAACTTTCCTCTTTGATCTAAGAGAGTGAATTAACTGATATTTGATCATTATACCTTGCCTTAGTATTTTCAGGGTATCTACATTTATTCTTAGATTATTTGAGGCTTGCATTGGTTAATGCTTCTTTTGCAGTGTTTGTGGGCGTTCTACAAAGTAAACCAGGGCTGCCCAACTGGTGGCCCCGGGGCTGCATGCAGCTTTGAAAAGGGTAAGTTTGTGACTCCCAAGGTCCCCCCGCCTCTGCATTGCTTAGCAGCTTGGATCTCCAGGTTCCCCTTGCCTCCTTACAGGGCAGTCCAGTCCAGGCTTCCTGTGCAGCACAGTGTGGTGGAGGAGCCTGCACCTGTGCAAGTGAGGGTGAGGATAAGGTGTCTATACAGCATGCAGCCCAGGGCCCTATAGCTTGCACTAGTGTGGCCCATGGGGCATACAGTCCCCTCTGGTGGGTGGCCCATGGCTACTTACAAGTTGGACAGCTCTGAAGTCAACACTTCCTATGAACTGCATGATGGCAGAAAATAGTATTAAACTGCACATACAGTTTTCTCCTTTCCCCTGCCCCAGACAGAATTGGTTTGTCCACATCCCTCTTTCTATTAAATAGACCCTGCTATTGTTAGCATCATTCCTATTCTGTTCAAGTGAACAAAAAGATAATGGGAGCCAAACTATTCTAGGTATGTGCTTTGAAATTGCTAACACACTGCTCAGCTGGGGAGGAATTCAGTCTTGTGTAAGGATCCTGGGGTGTGTACTTGAATCCCTCCTTGTGGCACAGGAGGTCTTGAGCTTTGCAATATTGCTAGCTCTGGACATCTCAAACTCATGACTTTAATGGAAACTTTAAAAATAAGTGCTGAGTTCTTGATGCTTTAAAATTGTTGTCCACAGTTGTGCAGACTACAGCCTTTTAAAGAGGAAAGCAGAAATCCTGAGGGCAGAGTAATGACTTGACCCTAAGTGCTGGAGGGAACAGCACATACTCTAAGACTCATGATAATGTTGTCACCATCCACAGTACTTACTTTAGCCTGCCTGGGTGGTGGAAGTGTCTTGCAAATCCTTGTCTTCCATTAATCAAATTCTTACTGAAGGTAACTTGAAGCTGCAGTCAGGAAATTAAGAGCAAAGTGTGGTCTTTAAATCCAGAAGCAAAATACACTCCTAGCACAATGGGGGCTAGCCCTTTTTGGCAGATCTGCCACTAAGCAGCTCCACTCCCTCCCCAAGTGCCACTTTTATCCCCTTCCTGTACCAAATCTGCTGTTCTGCCTTTTCCTTCCTCCCCAATTGGTTTCTCTACTTTCTGCTTCCTGCCCTTTCTGCTGCTTTGCTTCCTGTCCCCTCCCTTATCTGCTATGTGCCACAGAGGCTGCCCATGCCACTTGTGGCACTCATACTGCAGTTCACCACTCTGTCCTAGCACATAAATAGGCCCTTCTCTTTTTATAAGAACCTCACCTTAGCTTTGTCTAAACACAAGGCTCTTTATCCATCAAAGTCTTATTTTTTCCTCTGGGACAAGTCCTGAGGCCCTGACCCTACTTTTCAAATCAGTAGAAGGTCTCCAGTTAGCACCATTTCCCACTGTGCCATTTCTGCAAGTCACTTTGGGACCAGTTTAAGCATGTCTGTGCTTTCTTCTGGGTGTGTCGCTTACACTGCTATTGTGCAGGAATATAACACCTCATGGACATACTGGCTTCTGTGAGACCTGAGATGCTAACCATGCTAGGCTATTTTGCTTTGAAAAGTAATTGCAGGGAGTGAGCAAGCAATGGGTGTAGCCTTTAAACAGGTACAAAAGTAGTGAAGGGTATTTTTTGCGGGGTGGGGAGTTTACCCCATTATCTTTCCTCATAAAGCTTATTGAAGCTACAACAATATCCATAGCAAAGAAATATAAAAGTTAATACTGGATATAATCTTCTAATCATGTAACTAGATAGCTACAAAACTACAGCACCATTACAAAGCAACTAGGCATTAGATCAAACTTAAGACCTAGTTCCCGATTCTGCAGTTAAATGAGTGCAGACGGATTTTCTTGTCTGCATAGGATCTCCAGGTTCTCCTTCCCTCCTCTGGCTTCCACTTTCTGTCCCTCCCCTCCCTGCAGGGTGTGGGGTGTTGCAGGGCAACATGGATTTGACATGGATTTGCCTGCTTGCATTTCATTGCAGGATGGGTGCTGTAGCTGGAGAGCATTAGGTCACCACTGGATGAGAGAGTTCCCCACCCAGTTC
This sequence comes from Crocodylus siamensis, assembly GCF_052110815.1. NCBI lineage: Eukaryota > Metazoa > Chordata > Crocodylia > Crocodylidae > Crocodylus > Crocodylus siamensis. Next base: position 237,529,135 of record NC_143397.1, on the reverse strand, counting down.
CTTTAAGTTTGGTGTTGGCAGCTCTCTTGCGACAAGGAAGGAGTTAAGTGTACCTAGCTCTAATCTGATCTGAGGTTTGAGTTCCTTGAAAAGGGAGTTTGACAAGGTAGCTGTCTGCAGCTGGATCAGGTTTCTGAACTGAAAGGTGCTGTGCCCTGGCAGACGCTCGAGTGAGTCACACACCCACTACAGATGGAAAGGCGGAAACTTCAGCTCTAAACAACCTCTGTAAGAAAGAAGGAAATAGGTGAAACTTGTCACTTACTGAGATTGGGTCAGAACCAGTTATACCAGACAGCTTTTTGTGGGGGAGCTAAAGACTCCCATCTCTATCGGATCCAATCTCCTTATTTATAAAAGGGCTGAATTGGAACCCTGGGGCTAGACCCCCGGGGAAAGGGGGAGCGTTCGTGTGGATCTTGATCTTGAATTTCTTTTTGCTTCTTTATTCTTGACAAACAGCCATTTTGTTCAGTGGCAAATCCAGTATAACTGTAAGAAAAGCAGCTTTGCTGGTGGTTAGGAGAGGGGAATGAGACAAAGAGGCAGCATGATCTGACAATAAAGGTCTAAGGGTGGAAACAGATGTTGCCTGACATTTTATTTGTGCTTCTATATAATTTTTTTTATGGTGGCACAAATGGTAATCTAATAGATATTCCTACCATTTGCTGTGCCACATCAAGAAAAACCAATGGAGAGAACAAAAGTGGTAATAGACTCTCCTGCTGCTTTGCAGTGGTGGTCTACTAGCTCTGTGGCAGGAGAGTAGAGCAGTCTGAGCTTGTTACTCTCTAGCTTCCTCCGGCAGGTGCTCTGGGAGGTTCAGGGTCCCTCAAGCCCCTGGAGTACCTATCCGGCTTTCCCTGCTTCCCTGCATGCTGGGACTCTTGGGGCATCTCTCCATAAGCAGGGAAGTCCACTTGCCTAGACCCATCTCTGGCGATCCCAAGAGTGACTCTGGGTGACATGCTCCCCACACTGGGAAGCAGGGGAATCTCCTGCAGGGGATGTACCCTGCGCATTTCTGCAGGCACAGAAGGGGGAAAGTCCCATAGGAGTCCCCCCACCCCGGCTTGCAGATATGCATCTTGTGTCAGGGTGCAGATACATATGCCAGGGGAATCTTCTGCAGGCAATTTCCCCTATACATATGTGCAAGTGGGGAGGGCAGGACTCCTATGGGAGTCTCTCCACCCGACTGGTGCTTCCACTTTCATACACTAGGGAAATCTCCCAGAGGATTTCTCTACTCCCCAACATGGGGGTGGGGGGTATGTCTGAAACCAGGGAGTTTCTCCCATTTATAGATAGGCCCCAAGTCAGGATGCAGCATGTAGGCATCTGTTTCCTACCTTAGTGAGACTGGATATCAGGGTTTGTTTCCCTGACCAATCGCTGACTTATTGGCAAGTTGCTTAGTGCTTTCATGACAGTTCTTCATCTGTATAATGTGACTAGCACTTCCCCCTCACAGAGGTGGTGACCTGCTCAGACACTGTGACAATGGAAGGCCCATATTAGGACCAAAGATCAGTGAAGAAGAAAAGGAGTCTTTGGAGGAGAAATACTTGTGTTGATTCCTTAACTTATTACAATCTAGTCTGAGTTATTGTATTGATTTGAAGTCACCATTTCCACCCTCTGAAGGTTCCCCTCTATTTACTGGCTTGTTCAAAGCAAGAAAAGTTGATAGTCTATTTTGGAGACACTTTTTGAGTTAATTACCCTTTTTTCTAAAGGGTTTCAAGGGACCAGTAATAAAGTCTGCCACTTATTTGGATTACACTACCATAACTAGATAGGAGCAGCAAGAAGAGAATAGTACTGTGAAGTTAAAGCTAGCAGATAAAGTATCTGCTGGCTTCTTTTTGTAGACAGAAAATGTTTGACAAACAAGCTCATTGAGAATGGCTTTTGGAGCACTTAAAATGAAGTACACAGTGGGTGTATCTACATGTGTTGTTATGGTGCTGTTGTTACTGTGCCATATTTTAGTACTTTTGCAAGTACTAAAAGGTGGTGCAGTAACAGCCCGTAGTGCCCTGTGCAGTTATTTTTAAGCACTACATTGCCATGGTGACATGCTATAACAGGGGAAGGCAGCACTACCACGACAGAGATGTAGCATCACAGGTTTTGCCCATGGACACTATGTCACCATAGTGGGTTGCTATGGTGATGTAGCATCATGTGTAGAGGCACCCAGTATGCTGAATCATAACAGCCATTCTGTCTCTTTAAAATAACAGAGCTTCTTTAGTCTTTGTTTTATTAAGTCTGAGATGAGCCATTGCATACACTACAGAATAAAAAACAAACCTTAATTCCTAGCTAACATTCATGTGAAGTCGCTTTGAAATTCTATTTATGCAAGGCCAGGTACAGACATTATATTTTTACTTGTATAAGTGATTGGAAACTTGTTTATACCCATAATAGAAGTTGAGCGCACACAAACTTGTTAAAAAATGGTGGAACCTGGTCTAAGATTTGCCCCCCCCCAACTCTCAAAGGGCAAACATGTGCTCTGTTTACTACTTATCTAAATTACACCACTTACATAAAACTATGCAACTTAGATTGATTCCACCTTGAGGTTTTTGATGTCTGTACCTAGCCTAAGAGAACAGAGACCATCTTCCCAGCTTGCTTCTCAAGCTATTGAGCAGTCTTAGCATTTTGAAAGATCCTGATTCATCTCTCACACCAGTTTGGCCAGTCAATGTGGAAAGGGATAGATAGCATAAAGATGAGATTCAGAACTGGACTTCATGGCATATAGAAAAAACCAGGGAGCCCAGTGGGGTTAAAGCTGGTCTGAAAAGACTATTTAAGCATATGCTTTTCAAGTGCATTTGTAAAAGCCAGTTGAGAGAGGCCAAGCTCAGTAATATGTTATGGTTTTTTTAAGGCTTAAAAACCTAAAAGGCATGGTGTAAAAATATTGTAATTGGAGGAAGTGGAATAGGTGTGCAAGTTCTTTATGTGCCTGCTGAAGCAGGAGGAAAGGTGCTGACCACAGGATTTCTTAGCAATAACATTTTATTTCACTTTCCTTTAAATGTCACTGTGCAGTCATCAATAATGGACATAGCCTTGTAGGAGTGGTTCTCATTCTCCTGTCACAACTTCATTGAGTTCATTGGAGTTACGCCTAATTTATGTAGGCGTGAGACAAGTCAAGAGAAGATCTGAATGGACACTTCTGGGGAAACTGATTATGGCCCTAAAGAAGACAATAGTTGCTGAAGGAGCTGTAATACTGCGTTCTTTGCCTGGTTCCAATTTTCAGAATAGAGCAAAGCTGGATTCAGAGGACATAGATCTTGAATATCTCCATTACTGGTCTTCCCACAAAGCAAAACAGCATATCCCAAAAGATTTTTTAAAGTATCTTAAGCTACTTCTTTATAAGCTTGTCAGGAACACATTGCAAGAACCAGGACCTGGCATCTCACACCTCCAGTGCATTGATGAGGACCATAGTGAGGTCCTCCATAGTACTGGACCCCTCGCTCCTGCGGGGCTGTGGAAAATCCTCTTGTGTATGACAGGTTACATACTGGAAATAGAGAATGAGGGAGAGGGGACCCCTATTATCTAGATCTAATCATGAGAGTCTTGGGAAGAAGTGGGGGAACTTGACTTCCATTTGTCTTGTTAGATTCTTTAAACCATTAAGTAAATGTCTAATACCTAGACCCATTTGTAGTGGGTTCAGGGATTTACTCACTCAAACACCCAGTCTTTTAGGTTTGCTTATCCTCTTTTCCTATGTCTTTATTCCCCTGAAGCAAACTCCATCCTGGCAGGAGATAACTTAAGCAACTCAGTCCCTAAACCAAATACTTACGCCACATGGGATCTTCTCCCAAATCCAAAGAGAGTCCTCAGGCACTGTTCTGCCATGAGTTGCCCACTCTCTCCCTCATCCCTCTGGTCCCTTCAGCCACAAGAAGAGCTCACTTACAGTCTCTCTGCTTTGCTCATAGTCTTCTGGGAAAGAGGCACTCCTGGCATGATCCTCAGGTTCCTCTGTGAACTGACCCATCAGCTTTGTCCCTCTCACTGCTCTCATTTGCAGCTCAGTCTCTCCCTGACTAAACCTAGCATTGTTCCCTGGGAGCCTTTAACTTCCTAAGGGCCAGCTAATTATTTCCTACAGGTGGCCCAGTACTCACAGTAAGTCTGCAATCATCACCTACCTGCTGCAGCTGGCTGCAGTCCCTGAAAGCATGCAGGCTGCTACAAGACCCCATAAAACATGTAGCCTGTTGCACAGTCCTTGCTCACCACTCCCTTTTCTGGTGTACACTACTGCCATCTTCCTCCTCTGCTTTGTCCATTGCTTAGGCTACCAACGACAGATCAATACAGACCTTGGACACTTCAGAACCTAAATTTTAGGCACTTGGCCCTCAGAAGTTAGGTGCTCAATGTATAAGTTAGATGCCTATGCAGTGCATAAAGACAGTTAAGTACCTAAGAAGGGTAAGTCAAAAAATCTACGTGCTGAATGGCCAGCCATGGAGCTAGCAAATAGGAAACACTAAGCACTGTTGCATTTTTAACTTCAGTGCCTGACTCTGGCCTAGAGGTAGACACCTCCATCTGGACTCTAGAGCTGGAAGTCCTTTCTTGTAGGCTTCTACAAGTATGATTTGGGCAGAAAAAAGTGAGTTGTATTTAGAATCCCCTCAACCTGAGGAGGGCATAGCACCCAGGACCGCCACCTTTGGACAATTGATCTGAACACTGCAGTACAGTGTAGATGTGGGTAGGCAACAGGTTTGCTACCTGCTGGTGTCTGGTATTGAGTGAAAGCAGTCACATCTGCTGCATTTTATGCTGTATCTGGCACTGTCAGAGCATGTTAGGTGTGCCTTAAGTCAACATGCTAGACAGAGCCCCTCTGAGGACTTTGGCACTGCTTTTTCTAGTTGCTGGATCCCACTGAGCCTTATGTGGAAGCTAGGTGCCAATCTGCTCAAATCAAGGAGGTCCTGGTCAGTCATGAAAAGAAGGGACAACTGCAGGTACCTAGGGAACTTTCAGGTCAAAAAGAGATGCCTCCAGTTTAAGTACCTTCAGGATTAAGTGGTGGCAGGGCTGAGGATTTTGAGTTTGTTTCAGATTTGAGCACCTAATTTCTTTGGAGCCAGAACTATGAAGCACCTACCACATACAAGCACTATAGAAATCTTTTAAGAAAAGACTTGCCACTTTAAATTGCGCACTTGATATCTACATTTGCATCTTTTAAATTTATTTACTAAATAAAACACTACGCTGATCTTTTTATTGCTTCATTTGATGAAGTTTTAGGCTTCTAGAATGTATTTTTCCCCCTTTAGCAATAATATACAAACTGTTCCTTTCTGTACCTTTGAGAGAAAAGCTACTTTTAGAAATGAATAGTTACCAGAAGCAACTGAATGTTGGTATCCAAGGTATCCTAGCTGTCTTCTATATCTGGAACAGAAACTGATTGTGTGGTATCCCAGATACCACTGCATTGTAACTTTCTCTTTAATGGTAAGCCTTTTCTTTTTTAGCATATGACTTGTCTTCCCAATATTGCACTGTCAACTGATACACTATGTGGCTAAAACTAATATCCCAATGTTTCCTCCCAAGCCTTTTCCATTTCCTGAAGAGGCTTACCTCATGCTCTTCATGATGGTCACAGCTAGCATAAATTTTTTTGTATGGAGGGTCTTTGTTTTCTTCATGATTTGTATTGACAAATTCTTGTGACCTATAAGAAACATAATGGGGGACTGTGTGCTATACCTTCCTCTCACCTTAAGTTTAAACAGGGACTTCCCATACCACAAGGCAGTTGAATTCTCATTTTGGAACCCTCTCTATGCTTTCATACTTCATATACTAAGGAGTGCACAGAAAAAAGTAGTCATTTTTTTGTATTAATGTGATCGTATTTCTATTTTAGCATTTAGATACTTATACCTTCCTCAGAGTCTAACTAAATATTTTTCAAGATGGAGTGGAAGAGAAGAACTGTGCTCTATTCCTGGCTAGGAAAATCATAGTCATTTAATGGCATAGGCCTAACATCCCCTCCAACTCTGATCTTTGCCTGCCTTTGAGTTTTAAGATGCTATATTAGATTAGTGCTCTCATTGTACTAAGTGTACTCATTGTAGAGAGAGATTAGCTCTGTACAAGCCAGCCATTACTCTGGCAATTGAGCCCCCTCCCATAATGTATTAAGGGACCTAACTAGCATTTGTAAAGTGGGCCTTTCCCTTTATGGCCATATATGAAGTCTACTGTCCTCTGCTTTTGCAGTCTATATTCTACCACTTATTGTGTGGTTACAAATACTTTTGCACAAACGCCTTCTAATGCAATCTCAACGTTCATTTAGTAAATTGAGCACTGGTTTAGTTGAAGGTCTAGAATATTTCCTTTCATCTTAGGTCTGACTTTTCAATAGGAAAAAACTAGTTTAATAACCAGATTACCAGCAAATACACTGTATGAAATCACTTTAATGCTGCTCAGTGAAAGTCACTGTTATACTCTGGGGAGCCAACCCCTTTCATCCATACATTCTGGTATAAGTTTTATTTTACAATATGAAGTATAGGAATTTGTTTTTACCATATGGTACTAGACAAAACTTTTAGTTGCATCCAAACTTACATTACAAACATAGGAAATTTAGGCAGAGTACAAAGATCTAAGACAACAAGAATTCCATAGAATAAAATGTACCAAATTGATTTATTACAAGAATTCAGGAAGGGCTTGAATGGCTTGGGCTCTTACAAGGCTACTGTTCATGTATACGTTACTGGTATGAATTTGGCTTGGGTTAACTGTAACTGAAAAATTACTGTTTATGATGCTTCAGAAAAGGATCTCTGAATAGAGCCTACCTAGCAAAAACTATCTTCACAACAACTGGCAACCTTGTTGGCAAGCTGAGACCTAGTAGACAAGAAGGCAGTCTCCTCTCCCTGACTAGAGGTGGTCTCTGCAGATGTATAAGGCATGTTGGCAAGCTATAGGGAAATTAGGTACTATTCTAGGAACAATGAAGTATCTTCAGTTTTCACTTTTGGCACTTTTCACAAGCACTAAAGCTCCTAAAGATTCTTTCAGAAATACCTCATTATCTGCCAAATGGTTCTAGTGTTGGGGCGGGGAGTAAAATAACGCAAAAAACCTTTGCTAAGTTAATTTTAATGCATTTATAAATATTTCTTTTCACTACATAAGTGGGCTATCACAACCTGATTAAGACCATTCCTAGTAGATCCTTAAGTTAGGACCTGTCTCTCTAAAGTCTCCCTTGCAACAGCAGACAGCAACCTTTAACGAACTGCAGGCTGGACCAACCTGGCTTTAGTTCTCAACCCGCCTTGCACCACTCAAGCTGCAGCACAACTCCCCACCAGTAAGAAGCTGTGCCACACCACAGCCAGGAGGAAGTGGGAGGCTACAGGAAGTGGAGGTGACTGACGTGCAGCTTCCAGCTGCCCAGCCCTAGCGCAGCTCCTTGCTGCCAGGCACAGGCCAAGATCCATGGGCCAGATCCAGCCCGCAGGCAATATGTTGCTGATTCCTGCTTTCCAACACTGGAATTTAGGATGCAGCAAATAAAGCATTGTAAGAATTGAGGTCAGACAATAATCAACAAGTGTTAATACTCCATTCAAATTATTTGAGTCACATCATAAATGCAGCACTATAAAGTTAAAACTGTACCCCCAACAAGGTGAAACAGTGCAAATACCTGTATTTAAACAAGAACGTTCCACATATACAAATATATACAGCACAAGTGCACTGTTTGCTTTGCAGTATAAATAGGTTTGATGAAACTAAGTCTCTGACGATACTACTGACCAACAGTATCAAACAATACGTATTTACTAAGGAATACAATAATACTAAACGATCAGATTATCACTATCTGATACGGCTATGCAGTGTATTATAAGATTGTCCCGGATGGATATTTAAAACTTTTAAGCCAAATATTAGTGAAAAATGTTAAAAATAGTGTCACAAAAGTCAGTTTAGATTCTGATCCTTTCAGTTATTTAGTAATCAATCACAGGCTCTACAAGGTGTACCTTTTAGCTGCCTGTACATTGGTTCAGTTTCTGGTTCCTTCCTCTTAACTGAGTAGCACCAAAACTCAATTGTCTGCTAATGATGGGGCTATCTCTAAACTATGTAATACTATAAATACAGAGGTTGTGTCTACACGTTCATTAATTTGCTTTAGGTAATGCACATTAAATTTAGTACCGCCACTGAGAGGTACTAGAGAAAGGCACAGTAACCTATTTTAATGCAATTAGCTAAAGAGCACAGGTTTTCTGTGATGCTTTAATGCACATTACAATAGGCTAATCTGTATTAAAGCACATGTGTATATGCACCCAGAGAGAAAAATAATGCTTCTAATTTAATACACAATAAAAAAATGAAAAGGGAATAAAAAAAAAAATGAAAAGGGAATAAATGGTAACTCATTCTCAATTAAAGTAATTCTCCTGGAATTGGGTTATTTGCATTTTGGTGCTGTAAAATAATGTTATGTAAAAAAGTCTTTTAGGAATTCCATTATGGTTTGACAGATATGTAGAATTTAATTTGATCTTCCGCACAATTACACGAACCAAACAGGAACACTGTGCCATTAACCTCCTCGAATGCTATAGTTTCCATCTCCTTAAAGCAAGGGCTGTGCTGCAACCGTAACAAATAGTCGTCGCAAAGGCAAAAATCTACAGAAGAAGAAAAAAATGAGTTGCTCGTGAGAAAACTATTACCACAGTGTTCTTCTTTTGTTCCATACTCTGAACACTTATTACTACAGAGAGACTTTGGGAGTTCCATAATTAGCCATAAAGTAAGGGAGGGTGATTTATGAACTGCCCATTGAAAACCCCTACACTCTTGTTGTTCTGAAACTTGTTGGCTTCAAATGACATTTTGTGGCCCTCTGTAATATGGAATAAGTCTCTCCCTCTGGTCCTGGCAAAACCCTGCTTTACATCATTCATAAGTTTTCCCTTTTCAAAGGTGAATATAGTCATTGAGCTGTTGTTTTTTATTAGCATATTAAGTTTTAGGTTTAATTCCAAATGAATGAGCCTGCAGCAGCAAACAAACAAAGGGGAGGCTTATCTTTAAAATTACTGTATTAGCAATTTTGCTATCCTCTTAAGGAAATGGGGGGAAAAATTCACGGATGTGGGGGCACAGGGTTCTGCTATTGGAACAAGTTGTAGAGGAATGTCATAAAGCTTCTGCACTTGGACTCTTCAAATTGAGGCCAGATATCTTTCTGAAATAGGTGCTTTAACAAAGCCACCTTGCCTCCCTGGTTGAGATTCATGGTCTATACCAGGAGTTGTCTTGAAAGGAGGCATTCAGCAGCCTGAGTTCAGGGTTTTCTTGGTTAATGGCAGCAAAACTTATCACTTATTCCATCTTAACATCAATTTAATTAAGACTTTTTTTAAGATTAATTTGGGAGTTAGACCTTCTCCGTTGTACCTCATTGCTGGACCCAAGAAAGGAAGCTATAAGAAAAAGTCTTCAGTTCTTACATCCCAGCCTGTCTGTGAGGATCCTCAAGACTGGAGCATATTTCCCATAGCCCAATGTGGAGCTAACGAGACTCCCCACCATGCTGCTATGGATCAGCAAGACTGGGGGATAGAAAATGAGGGAAAGCAAAACTTTCTGTGCATTCAAGTGATACATCTGCACATTACAGAAGGGATTTAGGTTCTGCATTGGATTTCAATGAGTGTGAGAGAAAACTCAGGGAGTACCTTCTTGGTATAAAATGTGGTTACTTGAGCTACCGTCTCTATCCATGTATCATACTGGAAATGCTAGAATCAGATACAACTGGGAGGCTTTCTGGATTTTGAAATTCACAACTTTACCTAGTTCCAGTGGAGTCTGGTAATTCAAACTGAAACCTTATCTTCTATCCTAAGCTTTCAGAGAGGATGGACTGAATGCTGGAACAGTTTGCTTTATTCAGAATAGGAGGAGGATATTTCTTACCACCCAAATAGGATGAGTAGCTTTTTTTTCACTGTATTTTAATGTTGCGGACAGGCATTTAAAGTTTTTTGTGACTTTAAGTAAATGTACATAACCCCATGCTCTGAACATGCTTCCGGAAGGTGCAAAAATTAGACCACTCTCTCAGTGTGCTAAACCTACTGAAACGGGCCTATAGAAAAGGCAGTATTGATCTGAGAAAAACGGATACTTGAGCCTTCAAGCATGATCCTAGTAACTAGTATTCCTTTCATAATATCTCTGGATCTAAAATCATAAAACACGGCCACCGTGCCCCCCACCCCCATTCCCCTTCCTCCCTCCCCCTCCCTGCTGGCTTTTCTCAGGGCCCAGCCGCTCGGTGTCCCCTGCATCCAGCCCTAACCCTGCGTCTCAATCGGGTGGAAACAGGCTGGTGCTCTGCTGCGCTGTCTCCTGTCTGAACACTCTTGGAGCACTCTGATTGGTTGTTTTGGTCAGCCAAACAGACTGCGAATAAAGCATTATGGACAGACAGACAGACGAAAGCTTTCATAATATTAGAATACTCACAGAGGCAGCTATGCTTATGTTATATTCATTTTCATCCAAAAGCTTTTCCTGGGTAGAGTTGACTCTACGTGGGAAATTATGCAGAGATGTTGTTGCTGCTTGTAATAAAAAGGCTCCAAAGTAAAAGACAAAAGTAGCTCCATGGAAAAAGAAATCCTGAAAAGAAAGTAATGAAATCAGTCTGCTGTAACTGACCTAATTTATTTAACTTCGGGGGGGGGGAAAAGTGAAATACTCAGATAAATTAAATAAAATTATTCTGAGATTAACTATGCCTAACACAAGGATGGTAGGTAATATATTAATTTTCCTAGTGCTAGAACAGGGCATCACAACATATAATTCATTCATGTATTAAATTCCTGAAGAGGGATTTAGGCATAACTTAGGGCCCCATGTGCAAAATTGCAATGCTGAAAACCCCTGCTCAGCTCCTACTTCAAAGCCATCAGCACCAAAGATTCTGACACAAAATTTTGCCAGGTACTTAAAATTCTCTTTCTGTGTATAGCCAAAAATGTCTCCCTTTTAACACGGCTGAGTGGCTTGGTGCTTAGCTCATGCCTATCTGCAGTCTAGATGCAGGTATTCTTCTCCTTTGTCTCCCTGATGAGTCAGGCTTTTTCAGAGTACCCCTACCAATCAAATGGGTTCTGCATCAAATGCAGTGGTGGCTGCCCCCTTTTTTGCAATGTGATTGAAGCTGCTGCCATGCCCTCCTACTTCCTTCTGTTCAACGTTGTTGGGACATTCATCCAGGATATAGGAGACTCCTGTACAATTCCTTCCTCTGCTTGAGGAGATTCATACCCACATCTACTACTTTTTGGGTTGCTCATCAGACTACAAGTCTAAAGAACATTTATGCATATCAACAGGAGACTCGTGTAAAATACATGAGCATCCTTCTAGCAGGGAGATAAATCCAGGACTTCTTCCCAGCTGAATGACCTAACCACTAGGTTACAGTGTTGTGCTCTCTCTTGTGTTCTCTCAATGGTCCAATGAATCTTTATTTTTCTACACTGCTGAACAGGTTCAAAAGGAGGGAGAGTATGCCCTACCCAGAAAACCCTACAGCCAGGTAGCTGAAGTACACTTTGTAAGAGGTAGAAGATATGGATTTGAATCTCTTGCAGAGGGGAAAATTAAATGCTGATCTCCTGTATCTTGGGTGACAGCTCAAACTGTCTTTTACTGCACCTCTCACACATGCACACTTGAAAGAAAGAGCATAGCTATCTCTTCTGAATGAGGGCTCCAAGCTCTGAAATTTGAGTAGCGATATGTGCTTAAAGCCTGGAAAAGGAGGATACTTTAGATACACCCCTGATATGCTCTGCTAACAGCTAGCCCTTAGCAGCTCACAGCTGTTTAGGGAAGAGATTGATTCCTCCCATGATTTGAATAAGGGGCTTAGGCATACAATTAAGGATTCCAGATGCAAACATGCAAGTCTGCCTCAAAGTGGCCAAGTCCCTCCTTAGATTTAGGTTGACATTCCAGGTAGAGAGCCTGGCATTCCAGGTAGAGAGTTTAAAAAAAAACGTTTCAGTAAAGTTTATCTAATATATTTATCCCTTTGGTAATTTGTAGCCTACTAAATTCTAGCAGGAATATCTTTCAGGGGATCTGCGTAAATACCTTACGATGTCATTAGAAACAAAATAGTTTTCATTGCTATATTTGCTATGTTTCATAATTTAATATACAATGGTTTACATATGTATGCCGTTTGTGTGGAGGTGGTAACCAAGTGAAATAGTACCTCTAGGGGACTAATTAATTCATTATTTCTTTCCAACTGTATAGCAAGGGACCATAACTTTCTCTAAGCATGAACACATGAAGTAAATCAACAGTTTGATATTGGTTGTACTACCTCTGTAAAATCAAGGTCATGTCCTGCATTGCCCTAGTTAGGGAAATGTTTTCTACATAGATTCCAACCCCCCCCCGGTGAGTTTTATTTCATTTGTTTAATTAAATGAGTCTGCTTTGCAATGTAGATTGTTTATCAGTCAGTGATTCTATATCTGACTGAGGCTAAATCTGAGTAAAATCACACAACAGTCAGCTTCAACAAGCTACAACAAAGGTAGTTGCTACAGTTTCCTCTTCCACTTGGACCAGGAAATAGCATTCTAACAATGTGATCATTTGAGACTCTGTCATGGAAGCTGCTCTTTCCATATTCTTAGTTTCTGAATCACTGACTGTGAGTCCATAAGCCCCAGTTCTGGCAAGATGGTTGTAGTAAGAATGAACTAGGGCGTTACTATCTCTTAAAGTATTGTCTGGGAGCCATCAGGCTTTAACACAAAAATGTGTTATCCTAGATCTGGCTGCAGGGTCATGGAAGATGCTGTACAAATTTGCAGCCAGTTAAGGAGTTTCATTCTTGCACTAAGCTGCCCATCTAGCATACAACTGTCTTGCTCAATTGTATTGGCTATTCTTTTAGTACTTTAGCTCATGACAGAGCACATACAGCTCAGTGAGGAACACCATGCTGGCTGTATATACAGGAGAGGCATATTCAGGAAACAAACTTTCTTGTTTTCTCCATTGAGCTGCCAAACACTTTAATTTCCTGGCAACAGTTACAGTGCAATTAGGTATCAAAAGCAGCATTTGTATGGCCATGACTTCTGTGATCAAAAAATGACAAATCTTTATGTGCTTTAAATAATGTAGATTGGTACCTCCTGTTCCACTGCTTTTATAATCCTTTAAACTTCATGAAAAGGGTGTGCATGCACATGTATGTACAGTTTGTAAATAAAAGGATAGTTCACACCTTTACACCTGTGAAAACCTACATGTATAGAGCAGTATAAAATGGCTGGTTTGGACACACTACTTGGCACAGTTCAGAGCTATACATCTCCACAACATCCGCATCTTTCTGACTCAGGATAAGTAGCATCTCTGAATAGTTTCAGGGGAAATGCCAAAGGAATAAAGTACTGCTCAGTGAAAGGCTGGCAGAACATGGCCCCTCAAATTCTACAGATTTGCATCTGGGATAGTGGAATTTCCAAGGGTTTAAATAAGCTCAAACCATTTTTTAAAGTAAAACTTGGCTTTTTTATTTCTTACAACTATTAATACTATATAACAATACATCTGTACTTCTGTTTTTCTGGAGTTACTTGTCAAACTGCCAGAGTTAATCATTGTGAATTATGTTGCATATATTATTTTCTGAAGCAGTAAATCTGCTCGTCACATGCTGTCTGTGTAAAAATAGAAAGAAATACAGTTTTCGGTTTTTCTTCTAACATAAAAGCAAATTCAGCATTTCTACAGTTACATGTCTTTACTTATCTGTAGAAATTGCCATTTACAATAAAATTGAGCAATACGTGTGTCACAGTATCTTGTTTGGAAAATGCACATCCAGTGTGCTACAGAACACAAGGTGATCTTAAAATGGTATGCCAACCTGTAGCATAATTTATTTTCTGGTGATTAATAAAGTAAGCTGGATTATAGCCAGCATAGTTGAGGTAAAATGTTCAGTCCTCTTTATATGAGCAGTTATGAGTCATTTTTAACAAAATCACAGACAAATATCATAGGCCTGCTATAAGGCCCTCTTATACCAGAGGGGCCACAATTCCTGACTATTAAACGAGGGCCTGGACAGTGGCTTCCCAATAAGTGATGGAGAAAAAGTTAGGGTATTATCTGGCTCGAATAGAGCAAAGAACTCTCTCAGAATGGGGGTAAGCAGATGACATTTATTTACACTAAAGTAAATCTGGTTCTCCTGGTGTACAGTGTCATCTGTCCAAAACCTGTTGTTACAAGATGAATATTTGTATAGCATTTTGGATATGTAAAGAAAGCACTATGCCCCCAACCAGCAAGGCTAGAAAGTATGTGCATAATTTTAAACTGAATAATTCTACCGAAACCAACTATACCTCCCATTTACTTAAATTATGCACAGTTTTAAGAGCTTTGTTGAATCCTAACTGATGTGTGAACACCACCAAACAACCCTCAATTTACAATTTCCTCAACACTCAACCGGCAATCCTTGGATTGTGACTCACATTTTGGGAATGAAACATAAAAGCAGATGCAATTAGCAGACTCTTACATAATCTTTGCTTTAGCTCTACTGAAGAGTTGAAGTTACACTCTTGTGTATGTGTACTTGTAGTGAAACATTGCTGCTATAAAGCCAAAGTGTCTTTGGAGAGAATCCAAATTTATTGCTGATAATTGATAAACCCTTCAAAGACCCAGCTTAAGATGTTCTATGAACTTCTGACTTAAAATACTTGCAAATCAAGGGACTCTCCACCTAATGACTTGGATATTATGGGATACACAAGAATGGATTTAAAAATATATCTAAGCATACAAATCTTAAGCATAACATGCTTACCAGTAGAAAAATAGGCTATGGAGAAGGAAGACTATTAAATAAAGATGTTGAACAGTCAGACACATCAGCACTTCAATGACATGATACATTTTTAGGAACTTTTATTCTTTTTGCATCTTCTCTTTCTCTTGTTGCTCACTTAAAACTTTGCAATATTATAAAACACAATGATATAACATAGTGTATGTTTCACCTGTAGGCATTTGGAAACTTCCTATTCAGCTTGTGATGTACAGCTTGTTAGAACCTATTATTTTTTAAGGCTACAAACAACACAGGAGTACATATATTAAAAATTATGGAAGACATACTTATCAGTTTGCCCATACTCAAAGATATGCACATAATCAAAATAAAATGGAATAGGTTATAGCTTTCCTTTTTTCATATGAAGGTACAGACTGAAGGCTGATTAGACATATAAAGCTTTATTGTAATCTTGCTTTCTGACTGAAGGTTGAGCATTGCATATGACGATATATAATCAATATAGGCTTTGGCATTTAAAAAGATCAGGCTTCAGTTTTACTGAAGAACTGAGCCACATCACACAGAGCCACTCTGGCCATTGGAGGCCTAGGAGTCCAGAATGGCAGTAGACAGTCCTAAGCATCTACTTCACAATAAACTGAGTCTCTTATAACGTCAGAGAACTAGAAGGATGTTCCTGGGTCACTGATTCCTACCCCTTGCTACTACAGATAGCCACATCACAGAATGCTGTTAATAAACATAGCAAGTGCCACCTTTGTTTTGCATGAAACTTTTGCCTTACTAGTTCTATAGGAAGGCTGTTCTGGAAGTTCATAGTTCTTTTAACTTCCAACCTAAACCCAGTTCATACCCAATTATCCTTATGGTAATGTTCACCTTCAGCCTGGTCTCCTTCCCTGGTATTTCCCCCTTGTTGATTATGGAACATAATCATAGCACCTCTTAGTCTTTGCTTTTGTAGATTTAAACCAGCATGTTTTTCTGTCTCTTGTAAGACAGGTGCTCCATTCTATTGATCAGCTTGCAACTTTTCCAGTTTGACTCACTCCACTGACTGGTGGGCCTCAAGTTAGGAAGATCGTCAGTCTCTTTTTTTTTTTCCTTGAGAATATGGAAACAGTGTTACAAAAGAGTAAAAAAATCTTACCATCTGGTTCCAGTCAACAGCAATTCTGTGCGTGTAGCTGAAGAGGAACACGCACAGGAAGAGGATGGAGAGGAAACAAGCAGTCACAGACACAAACATCACCCATCCCTGCAGTAGCGGCAGAGGAACCCTGGTGGCAGCTACCAAAATCCACACTAGTGCTCCAAATAGCTGTGGGGGGAAGAACACAATAAAGGTTGAACTAAACATTCTCCAGCCTTTCTTGACTGAGAGCTAACAGCTCAACTCAAACTGAAAAAATCCTCGTGGAGGTAACTTCAGGAATTTGGGCAATTTAGAAAATTTTACTTTTTCAAGCTGAATGGCTCAAAATGACCTAGACATTGAGGAGATAGTCTCAGTAGGTGCATCTACACGTGCACTTTAATGTGCAGCAGCCTATTTTACTGTATTAAAAAGTGCCACGTAAAAAACTATGCGATTGCACTAATGCACAGCAAAATAGGCTACTGTGCATCAAGCATCACTTAAATACTGTGCATTACGGCAGCCTAATATGCATTTGTTTCATACCTCACATTGGAGGTACTAAATTCAATGCACATCAGGAATAGTATGCATGTAGATGCACCCACTGAAAGTGAATGGGACCTAAAGGTTTAAAGGGCTCTTGAAAATAGAAGCTTCTAAGTCACTGAAGTATTTTTTGCCCAAAGTCTTATTTTGAAGGGAATAAAGGGACTATTAAAAACACTGTTAGGAAGCATTTATGCTGGAGGAAGGAATCAAAAGGTTTGTTGACACCAGCATGTGTGCCAAGGGCGCAAGTAGGATTGAATCTAAATTTTATGCCATGCAGCCATAGGCAGTAACAGTAATGAAATAAAAATAGATCCTGGTTTTGTTTTGTTTTGATTTTTAACGGAGTTTATTATTTTCCTTTAGGCACATGAGATTTGGACAAAAGGATAAAAGGCAATAAATGAAAAGTAAAATATTTTAAGGTTAGAAAAGCTATGGCAGACTGGATCTGGAAGGCTAAGTAAAAGGAAGAGATAGGCCAAGTTCTTTGCAGTTAAGCTTATGTAACAAAGAGCAGAATTTAGCCCTCCCAAATGTCATTGTAGCATACTGATTGATCACAATAAACATGTCTTCAACTATAACAAAAGATACCCATTAAAATCACCATTGCCACTGGAAAACGTTCCTATGTCTTTAGATCAACACAGCTATAACCTACATCTTCTTTAAGATGGAAAGCTTAATCTAACTTAATAGTAAAGGCATTATTTTAGACAATGGGTAATAATGACAGTGATCAAATTCAGGCCATTTCCACTGGAGTGGCCATTTCCAGTATATACCTCCCAAGGCACAAAGCTGGAAGCAATTTTCCTTTTTTCCCAGATAGCAAGAACTTCAGTGGAAAGCCTGTTTAGTTTCTTTTTTAATCTGGGCCTGGCTCAATTTCCAGTAAGAACAAGCAAATCTTTCGTGGTATTAAAATACAGCATGTATGAATCCAATACATCTGATGTAAAGATGCACTGGCAGCCTGAATTCACAATTCCACAAGTTAGTCTGTCAGCCTTCAAGCTATTTTCAACAGTTTCTTTTCATAATGAATCTGCTGTGAGAAAACCTACTTTCTTCTACAGTAACACGGCACTGGAGTCTCAAATCCTTTCTGAAGAAAACAAGTATTGCATGGGTAATAGCCACATAGTCTTTCCACTGCATCCCACTGCTGAGATTGGCATCACAGTTACTAATTTTAGCATCTACTTTGACAATGATTTCCCTGATAGTGCACCTGTCCAGTGGAACTAAAGCAAGGCACAGCACTCGCATTACACCGGTTGGCAAAACCATCAGGCAGTTAACTCAGGGTCATTTCTGACCTGCCTGAGAATGGAGGACCGCACACATACACCCACAGGGCGGAAGTCGGGCATGTACAAGGCTTCTCTGGTGATTAGACCGGTACTCAAATCTGCAGCTGCAAGTAAGACTCTAGTCTTGAAACCTACATTTCCCCAGGCTCTCATACTCAATTAATCACAGCTGCGAAGTGGAAAACCCTTCTGCTCCTGCTTAATTCTAAGGACCTGACCTGTCCCAGTGAGGGCACTTGGGTAAAGCTGGGCATGCAGATAGAAAGCCGAGGAAATGTTTGCACATATGTGTGTATTTGTATGTAGAAGCATGTGTGTATGGGTGTGTGTACTTTATAAGCAGAAGGGTGCCTGTACTTTGTATGTAGAAGTGTGTGCATGTGTACCACATAGACAAAAGGGCACACATACTTTGTATGTAGAAGGGTGTGTGCACTTTTTATGTAGGTGCCTGCATTTTGTATGTAGCAGTGTGTGCGTGTGTACCATATAGGTAGAACAGTGTGTTCTATGTACAGAAGGGTGCATGTATTCTGTATGTAGGTGCCTGTACTTCATATGTAGAAGGGGGTGTGTGTGTGTGTGTGTGTAGCATGTAGTGTGCACATATTTTGTACACAGAAGAATGTGTGTACTTTGTATGTAGGTGCCTGTACTTTGTATATAGAAGTGTGCATGTGCATATTGTATGTAGAAGTGTGTGCATACTTTATATACAGAAAGGTGTGTGCACTTTCTATATAGGTGCCTGCAGATTGTATGTAGAAGTGTGTGTGTGTGTGTGTGTGTACCACGTAGGTAGAAGGGAGCGTATACTTTGGGTACAAAAGGGTGCATGCACTCCGCATGTAGGTGCCTGCAGTTTGTCTGTTGGGGGGGGTGTCTGTCGGTGAACCACATAGGTAGAAGGGCGCGCATACTTTGTACACAGAAGGGTGCGTATACTTTGTATGTAGAAGTGTGTGCATGTGAACTATGCAAGCAGAAGGGTGCGCATACTTTATACACAGAAGAGTGTGTGTAGTTTGTATGTAGGGACATGTATCTTGTATGTAGAAGTGTGTGTGTACCACATAGGTAGAAGGGTGCGCATACTTTGCGTATAGAAGGGTTTGTGTACTCGTCTGTAGGTGCCTGCATTTTGTATGGGGGGGGGTGTACCACGTAGGCAGAAGGGGGGGCATACTTGTACACAGCAAGGTGCCGAGAGAGAGAGAGAGTGTGTGTGTGTGTGTGTGTGTAGGAAGCACGCAGGTAGAAGGGCGCGTGCACCCGGCCGTCGTGCCGACGCGTGTGCCCCCCCGCCCTGGGGCCCGTGCGCGGGGGCCGCTCGCGGCGGCGGGACGCGGCAGGCTCCCCCAGTCCCCACTCACGATCTCGAGGCAGATGAAGGCCCCCGAGTAGGTGCGCAGGATGTCGAGGCCGCAGGGCAGCGTGACCCGCGGCGGCGGGAAGTAGGCGGCGGGGTTGGGGGGCGGCGGCATGGAGCCCCCGCGGGCCGACATCCCGCTGCGGCCCGGACGTGGCTGCGCCCAGGTAGGACGGCGCGGGGCGGTGCCGGGGGAGGCGCCGGCAGGTGCTGAGGGGCGGCGCTTCCGCCCCCGCCCGGCCCACGCGCGACGGCTGCGCCGGGGCTCCAGCCCGCAAGGGCGGCGATCCCGCACCCTGCGTGGGCAGCCGCCCTCCTGCTTCACCACCCTCCTCCTGAGACGGGTTTTCCAACCTGCTCGCTCTGTCCTCGGCCACAGCTGACAACGGCCCGGCTCCATCCTCTTCGCAAGCCCCTTCCCGGCACTTGAAGGCTGCTGTTCAAGCCTTCTGCATTATTACGAAATCTATGCAGTTTAATCGCCGTTCCTCAGACCTATACCGAGGGGGACCCTCGCAGTGACAACACGTGCCCCTGTGGGCAAGTTCAAGCCCTGCCCCACCTTGGTGACCGTGTTTACTGTGCTACCTGGTGGCCTTCGAGCGCTTCACACAGGGTATAGCATCACCTGAAGACGGCTGACACAATAAGGTTGCCTTCAATTTATGCGGTAGATGCCACCCCTAGGGCAGGGGGCGCAAATCAGGATGACTGCCCTAGGCCCTGTGCTTTGGGGGGCCCCGCGGAGCCAGCTCCACCGCCTCCTCCTCAAACCTTCTGCTGGCTTCCTTGCATCCAGGAGTGGGGCCCTGCAGAGGCTGTTTTGCCCTGGGCCATGCACCCTGCTTGGTTCATCTCTGGTTCCTGGGGAACAGCACATACATCGAGTTTGCACAAAGCGACCCCAGTTTACAGTGGAACAGATAGGGATGCCTTCCCGCAGTGGTGAGGGAGGGAGGAAGGGAGACGGGCTAGGGAAGGGCCGGGGAGAAGAGTGTTTGCTGAAAGTCCTTGAGTCTACCAAGGGGTGTCTCAGGCTGAAAGCAGTGAGAATCACAGGTCTAATGGTATTGCCAAGCCGAGTGTTCGGAAGTCACAGGTCAATTCCCCTGCAAAACGCCACGTCGGTGTATAGATCACAAAACATTGGAGGAGACGGCATTTAACTTCCGGTTGCAGAGGTTTTTCTCTAAGACCGTTTTCTGTATGACCATTCTCTATGATCTACATTTTAATAAGCAGCACAAACAAAAACAGTGAAGGTTACGGTATATTTGTGGTGGCAGGAGTTGAAGTTTTAAGAAAAGTACCAAATATCACAAGGTGTGTGATAAAATCATGAAAGTTGCCATCACTGTGTGAGCTCAGGGGAGAGCTCTTTTCTCTGATTTTTTTACTAGTACTGTATTCCTAAGGTTTTTGCGAGTGGCACATGTTTTTTCAGAAGTAATGAATGATACAGCCTAGACCAGTATCTCTCCATAGGATCATGTATTAAAAATGGGCCCAAATACTGAGCACACATGGGTTTCAGCCAACTGGGTCTGGACTGAATCTAGTCCCTGTTTCTAACTCTTTTTAGAAGAGTTTTCATACACAATATCTCCCCAGGGTCAAATCTCTCTTCTGAGCCTTTCACTGGGATATGGGACTCTACAGTCCAGCAGCCATATATCCCACAGTATCAGTCTCAGACCAGCAGAGACCTGTAGTGGCTTATAGATGTACTTTTTGGGGGTGTCCAGACCCTGGGTCTGCAGGTAGATCCCGGAGCCTCTTTTGGTTTGGGGGGAAAGCTGGGCATGTGTGCTTGGGCACACTCACTGCCCCCAGCCCCAGCAGGTCTGTCTGTGCAGGAGGGAAGGGGCGGGGGCCAGATTGAGGTCCCCGCGGTGAGCGGCTGACGGTGTGGCTGGCCAGGAGCAGGGGAAGTGGGGCCCCAGTCCGGCCAGGTGGTGGGAGGATTGGAGCCCAGGGAGGCTCCTCCAGTGGCACTTGGGGCTCCTTCCCCATCCCTACAGGGGCAGAGGTGGCAGAGGCTGCTGCCGCTGTGCCTCAAGTCCTGCAGCAGCTGGCCACGTGCAGATGCGGCTCAAGCTCAGCAGCAGGGACTCACGTGGAGGCGGCCTTGGCCCAGCCGGATCTGAGAAGATCTGGTTGTCCAAGGGCGCATGGGGGGCGTTCCCGCGGCCGGACACAGCTTGGTGGAGGCCCTGGCAGCCCGTGTCCCTCCCACCTGTGCTTGGGGTGCAACAGGCAGCCTACAGCAGCAGCCACCTTGTCCCGAGCACAGGTCAGGGGGCATGGGCCACCGGGTTCTTTGCCAGGCTGTACCCAGCAGTGGGAACGCCCACCCCCACCCCAGCGACTACCGGACCACGGAGACTTTCAGACCCAGCCAGGCCGGCGCCCAATGCCACCTTTCTCTGGCTGCTGGGCAGGCGCAACTCAGTGCAATTGTAGCACAGAAGGGGGATGAGGCCCCGGCCCAGCTGGATCTGGGACACTCCACGGTCTAGGGGAGCATGGGGTAAGGGGTGGAGAGAAGTGGGGCAGGGCAGCCAGTGGGGCATGGTAGATCCTGGGGTGACCTTTAGTTCCAAAATGTGATCTTCACCATAAAAAGGTTGGAGACCACTGCTCTAATACCACATTTTCTCTGAATCTGTGGTTTGTCAATTTTTCAGACTGGATCAAATCCATTTTGCACTCTCCTTTCCTGCATATTTTTCTTCCCTGTGATCCATGTTAGTCCTCCCCCACCCGCTACAGGGCAACACCTTCTGTTAGTCCCTGTCGCTAAACATGAGTTGTACTGGGACTTTTCCCTTTCACCCAGTGATGTTCACCCTACCGGCTTCTGTGCAGAAGGCCTATTGTTTGTGGTGCCAAAAGCTGAGGGACAATCAGAACCGGCTGCCTTAGGCTGGCTTGTTAGTGGCTGTCCTTCACCAATGTCAAATGTCAGGAATATTTCGTTAGAAAGGGACTGTCTACAGGGTACTAAAATAAATTGCCTTGAACAAGTTTAGACATGTTCAGCACTAATGCAAAAAGGAGATTCAAATTAAAAACAACTCACAATTTGATGCAGACCTGTTTCACACTGTCACAGAACTCCTGATGAATTTGGGTCATTAGTGGCACTTGTGAAACTTTGGGTTTGGCTTACTGCCTCCTTTCAAGTTTTATTTTGCTCTAACTTTGACTGAAGGAGTAAGTACCAGCGGGTCCAGTGGAATGTCATACCAGTAGATACTGTCAATACTTGCAGCTTAAGAGAGAATGCCAGAGGCAGAGCTATTTCTAAAAAGCTGTTTGGTCACCAATAAGTAACATGTTCTGTATTGGTAGATTGGTGTGATTTGTGCCAGGCAAAATTTGTGTGTTGGCACAGCCAAGAGCAGGCATCTGACTGGGGGTGGGGGAACTGTCAAGGGGCGGGGCTACCCATGAGGCCCTTGACAGTTCACCAAAACTTCGTAAGCAGCCCTCCACCCGAAATAATTGCCTGCCTGTTTTACATGGTCTTTTGTGGCAGTTTACATGCTTGCAGATTCTAATGGATTTTTGTTCTGTTTTAAAAGTCTGAATCCTTTAAGCATTTTAAATGTTAGGATGCTAATCAGTTAGATTCAGTGACTTAAGCAGGTGTTTATGTTGGAGAGTTCACTTAATATGTGTAAATATTTGAAATATTTGCATTTCGGCCTGCTGTAGTCTTTCCAAGCTGTGAGAGAGCCTAAAAGAAGAGAATTGTGGAAGTGTTGTAGGAAGCTAGTTAATGCTGAACTGTAAGCTTTGTAGGTTTAGAAAGGATATTGATCCATTGATCCAAACCACATAAACAGAAATGGCTTCTGCGAAATGTAAGATAAACTATAATCCTTTATGACATGTGGCATTGCCCATAGCAAAGTTTAAGGCATAACATATTACATATCACATCTTTTAGGCACCTCTGTTATGGTCTACCCTAATAGAGAAGACAGCTTGTCATAAACCTCTCGGTTCCCTGAAGTGTTTACCACAAAATATTGCCATGTTAACTGTGAAACAATGCAATGCCTACTGGGCTGGACAAAAGCAGCGCAGCATTTATATCTCCCTTGTGAATACAATGATTATGAGATATGACAGCTAATATTATGTGTGCCATAAAGCTGCATTACATTTCCTTATCACCTGGACATGGTACAAGGTTTCCTGATTTGCAGCTAAAGATATTTGCAGGTAGTAATAACAATGATATATCCGATTTTATGTTCAAAAAACTTTTATAAACATTATTGGACTCTCCCGAGACCACTGGAGACTATGTATAGCTATTCTGATTTCTTTGTTTCATCCTGCAGTGTCAGGATGAAACAAAGGCCACCAAGGACTGGGCTCCCCAAAATGAGGCATATTATCTGTATTTCTCTCTCTTTTTAAAGTAGGCACCCACATGGCCGTCGCTAGGAGTCAAATGCTGGCAATATTTGCTCACAGTCAGATTTGTGCACACAGCTTGATTAAAATAAATAGAACAGGGTTCAATGTGGGTTTTTTTCGGAAGTATAAGGACACTCTTCTCCAGTTACTTTCTCTTTCTGTAGAAAAATAACATGAAAGCTCTTTGGGTTCTTTTTAGCCTTGCAGAACTGTTGTTTTTGCTTTCTTTAATCCAGTAATTAGTAATATAGCAAAAATGTAAAACCAGCTGCCAGTTTCAGCAAATCTAGACTGCCTTGTTTAAACATGGATTCATATCAGATATGTCTTGTACCTGCAACTATGATTCTGATAATAACTGGAGTAGCTCTAGTGAAGTCAGTGAAATCAAATTAGCATAAAACAGGCACGAAGTACGCTTAGAAATAAGCCTTCTAGTTTCTTCCACATAGTCTTTTCTTTCAGTAATCTACTGGTAACAGTCACCAATGTAATGTTTAAAGTAGCAGATATCATCAATCAGCATTCAGATACCAGGATATTGAGATTTTTCTGAGAGCTAGTTTGATAGCTTTATTTTAATCAACACATGGCTTGATTACATTCTGGCACCTTGGCACTTTCTGAGTTTAACAAAAATAATCAGTTGGAATCAGTGTCCCAGATCCAGCTGAACTACACCTGGAAGAGGCCCTGGGGAGAGAGGGTGAAGGGACAGGGAGCTACAAGCCACCTTTGTGTTCTGCCATTTCTGGGGCTTGCTGTTGCCAGTTCAATCTTCAGGACAACTTCAAGTAGCTGATAGCTACTCTAAATAGTAATTTCTGGTTGGCTTACAGGAGTGTAGCGATGTCCTGGTGTAGCCCCTTCCCCTAGATGTGCCCCCTATGCTAGGGGCTCTGAGAGCGATAATGGTGAAAAGGCTATATTGCCGCTATACTGGGGTCAGTAATTATTTTGGGTGGAGGGCCACTTAATGAGTTATGGGGACCTGAGTTTTGGGGAGGGCCACATCCATCTTTGTCTCTCACTCTGTTCTCTCTCTCTCACTCCTCTTCTCACTCTCTTCTCTTTTCTCTCTTCTCTCTCTGTGTGTCCTATCTCTCTCTTCGTCTTCGATCTTTCTCTGTCTCTTCTCTCTTGCTATCTGTCTCTCTCCTCTTCTCTCTGTCTTTCTCCCCCTCCTGCCCTCCTTCCCCTCCACTCCCTCTAGAACCCAGCCAAAACTATAGTTCACCAGGAGCTCTGGCATTCAGCTGCGGACCCAGGTAGGAGCTGCTGCCACGGCAGGAGGGTGGCATCCTCAGCTTTGGTTGGATTCTGGAGGGAGGAGGGGGGAAAGGGGAGAGAGACAGAGCAGAGCAGAGAAGAGAGATGCTGCCTGCTTAGAGCTGCAGCAGCTCCTACCTGGGTCCACAGCTGATGCCTCTGGCAGGTTTGGGGTGAGAGCTCCAACCACACTGGAAGGGCGGCAAGTCAGCTGTGGACCCCGACTGCAGGTTCTGCATCCGAGCTCCTGAACCTTCCTGTGGGGTCTGCAGTTCACGCTGCCATCTGCCAGCCTGCCTGGGAAGCCCAGCCCGGTCAACCGCTGAGGCCTCAGGCTGCTGGGCTGAAGCAGTCTCTTATGCCTGCCCAGCACCACAGGGGGGCTGGAGCCGCTGGCCTCCTGTGGGCCAGATCCTGCAAGCTGACAGCCGTCCACCATCAGATCTGTTGGTGTGCCAGATCTGGTCCATGGGCTGTATTTTGCCCACTCCTGCTGTATACTATCTTGGGCTCATTCTTCAATCAAGCGAGTTCTTGCTGTCTAATTAGAGCAGATCTGTGGGATTTTTATGCTGCCAGAATGGTGCCAAAGTGCCAGAATGGAGCCAGAGAGCCTGCCCCCTGTGCTGAATTTATGCTGATATGACTCGAGCAGGATTTAGTTTCTGACGTATTCTGATATTCATTTATAAGGAAGTGGAAATTAACATGATTTAATTTTTGAGTCTTGGTGGTATTATAGTGTTCTGTGGGTAGACTGCAGTCAAAGGACCTTATTCCCTACTAATTTATTTTAGTGTAGGTCCGGAGTTAACTCCACATACATATTTACGCAGTCACAAAGGTGGAAAACTGGTCTAAGTGAGGGCTTAGCTGGGGGTTGGTGGGGAGGACTGTGAGAAGGAGATTGGGTCATGGAAGTTAATTGGCGTATGACTCAGGGAAGGGAGGACAGAGGGAGGCTGACTGGAGGCAGGAAGAGAAAGTTGCAGGGGGTCAGTGGGCTGTATGCTCCATGATCTAGGAGATGATGACTTGTTTCCTGAAGGCTGGAAGATACAAACTGGAGCGGTCCCAGGTAACAATAGCAGCATAGAACAGGAGGTGTAGATCCTGGATAATGGAGCTGAGTAAGCTTGCATATGCACGTTGGGGAACAATGGGAAATCTAGCACCTGGATGCACAGCCAGCCTTGAGAATGGCTCAGAACAGCTTGTTGATAGACAGGAAAGCAGTGTGAGGAGAAGGGTGGCCGGTGACAGGATTGGTGGGATGGTATAGGCTTGGGTGATAACTTCTTGAATAGCCTTGAATAACCACTTTCTGTACTGGTCTCAGTTGCAGCAGCACCGCCCATTTCTCCTTTCATTGTCCTCTTCTCTGCAAGACCATGTTGAGCAGTGGTTTTCCATTTTAAGCAGAAGCCTAAAAATGAAAACACTGTTAGGTGGCCTGCAGTCCAGTTCCTGCTGACTGGCATGGTGCCACACCACAGGCACGCACCTTCATTATTTTGTCAGCAGTCACATATTGACAGACTAATTTTCACTCATTATTTATTTACTCTGGTTTTTGTCACTTGTCAGAATACTGTATCTAGTGCTTGGATGAACTGCTTGTGTTAATATGGAGTTGTTCTCCATTTTTCTTTTAGCAGCTGTTTCTTTATCTTTCCTGGAGTATTGGTTTTATTGAGCAAGTACCTAGCTAAAGACCCAATAGGAAGCAAGGAATAATCAGGAAGCAAAATGAGATTGAGCAAGTTTATGATGAAAGTGCTCCAGAAGGCATGGTGGGAAGGTTATGCATGCCAGGCACTCTTCAAGGTCTTAAAGGAGCAAGTATGCAGATTTTAACACATGGCACACTTATTACATCATAAAAACATGTGTATGTAATTACTCAGGCATTACCTGATGCTTAGCTCTATGTAAGATACTAACCAATAATTACAGCTACAACCCTAATTCAACTAAAACATCGTTTTCTCTGGGTGTGCCTGCTAAGTTTCAGTTTATTAAAAAAAGTACAGCTATTGACTGAAGTCAACACACACGGCAATCAGCACAAATGATAGTCAGCATTATCATCACTGGTGTCAGGGATATAGGACAGGAAAACACCTCTTGGGTCACAGGCAACCCTGTCCTCTGATTCCTTTTCTAAACTCATCACATTGCATTTTAAAACTAGGTTTTTTGCGCACACTACTCAGATGAAGGTTGGTCGCAGAACCTCACTCCTCTGACAATTAGAAACCTTCTAATTTCCATTGTAATAGCAAGTTAGTGCCAGTTTGTTCTTGTGGTAGGGTTGCCATTCAGTTTAAGTAATTCTTTTTCTTTCCTTTGTTTTACTTCCTGGATACATTTGTAGAGCAATCAGAGTTTGTGGGATTAGTTTCCACAGATTCTGTTTAAAGAAAAATAAAGGGGTGGGGGGAATGGAATCCATAAAGGGTTTCACAACTAAAGTGAAATGTAAAGTCTGGATTTTTTAAAAACTGGGCCAAATTCTGCAGTGATTTATATCCTGGCTAAATGATCACAGCATAGATACCAGGGATATAACGTAGACCAGAACTCTTGCTGTGTGGGGCTCCAGATAGCCGTGTCTCTGTTCTCTGTAACTTGGAAACTTTAAAAAATGAGCCTACCAGTTGTATGCGTGTCTTCTGATTGTCAAAATTATTGTACTCAGGTCCTTGCAGGTGGAACATCATGTACAGTATAACACCTTTTCTTTATTTCTTGTGCAGATTTTCTCAAATGTCTGATTTATGAGAACTAATACCTTGATTTTTTCAGAGTTACTGAGAACTCACAAATGGGAATTCAGGTGCTCAGGAATTTTGAAAACCGTTATCTTATATTGATGACAAGCTGCAGATACATCAAAAATAAGCATTGACCGCTATCCAAATGCAGAAATGGTATCTGAAGTCAATATAATATGCAAAAAATATGCCTTTATCATACTACTAATTATAAGTAAAAAAAAAATAGCAAAACTGTCCTGTATTGTGGCAAACCCGCTTTTACTCCAATGTGTAAAGAATTCAACTCTAGGGAAAATGCATGAGAAATTCAGTTAAAGATATAATATTTACATGCTGAGCCTTGCTATGAAAATTGAGCCTTGCTATTCAAATGTTTCCCCAAGTCTTTCTGCTGTGATGTTACTGAGCATAAACTCAGCCTCGGTGCCTGACACAATGTTTTCTCTCTCTCTCTGCTGGCTACCTTGGCCACAGAGCAGTCGGTAAGTGGGAACATGTGGTCGAGCACGCTTTAATACAAAAGAAAACAAACAGGTTTGGGGTTTTTTTGTTGTTGTTGTTCCATTTGCAAACCCTGAACCAGTTACTCTGCATTCTTGCTAGTCGGTCTTCTTAGGGGGAAGTAAATCTTACATACAGTACAAAAAAAAAGTAGCCAGATTAAGCTGTGGCTGTATGAGAGCTCTCCAAATTTTTCAAGTGTGTGGATCACTTTTGGACAAAGAACATGTCTCTCTTGTTCAAACTGCACTGATCATTTTCCCTCCCACAGCAAGGAAACAAAAGCACTTGACTTGTATGGGATTTTTTTTTAAGTACTCAGTATAGTTTAACAGCCTTGCAGGTGTCATTTCTGTCCCCTTTGCCCTAGCTCCTACTCCCTGACATATGCTGCTTTGCTTGCTGCATGTCCTCTTGTCTCCCAGCCTATGCTTCCCCACCTTACGCTGCTAATGATGTTTTAAAATTTCTAAGAAATGTAGTCAAAGGCTGGCTAAGCCTAACATAGTTCTGAGGGTAGGACAAATGGATTTCCATTTCCTACCAGGAGATGTTTGCCAGCAATATACAAAGCAAGTTTAACTGATCAACATGTTTAACACCCAATGTCTGATGCTGAGAAAAATTCCTATGCTTAACAGGAAGTCCTTCAGGAGGAGGGGGCTCACAGCAGCCACCAGAATTTATATGCAGATGTTTAGAGCAAGATTTTCATACTAGTCACTCCATTTCTGGCCCATCAGTAATTATAGGGGCCATTTACATTTGTAATTATGAGACATCACCCATTAAGGTACTTAAATATTAGGGCTGTGCAAAACACCGTCATTTCATTTCATCATCCATTTTGCCATTTCAAAGGGACAGTGTTTCATTTTCTCATTTCATTATGTTTCAAAGCACTGTCCCATTTTGTTTCATTGAAACAGTTTCGCTGTTTTGACTCGTTTTAACGTTTCGCCCCTAAACTATAATGGCGAATCATGAAAATGCCTAAAATGTTATTATTTCTTGCCTCATTTGGATGCAAATTGCAGGCATGGTAGCCCTTTCTGAGGGCATGAATCCTGCCAAGTTTCAAGGAAATGGGTGCAGAGGTTTCTTGAAAACTGCACCTCAAATTCTTGAAAGCAAAATTTTCCGGCAGCGGTAGCCTTCTGTCATCTGGCACACAGATCCAGGGTCTTGCCCGCCGGGGGGGGGCTGCAGGCCTGTGCCAGACTCCTCCCAGGAGTGCGGGCCTCCGGATCTGTGCCAGATGACAAGAGGCTCCTGCTGCCACCTGGGACTGGTGCTGGGCACAGCCCACACCCAGCGCCGGGGAAGACAGATGCTGCTGCTGGCCCCAGGCAGCAGCAGTAGCCTCCTGTCATCCAGGCACAGATCCTGGGGCCTGCACCCCCAGGAGGAGTCCAGCACAGCCCCACAGCCCTCCGGGGGGTGCAAGCCCCTGGATCTGCATGCTGGACGACAGGAGGTTGCCGCTGCTGCCTGGGACTGGTACTGGGCACAGCCCACATCCAGTGCAGCTCCATGGAGCTCAGCCTGGCAGTGAAGGGTGGAGTGCAGCCCTGGCTCTGCCTGCCTCCAGTTGCTGGGCTGTACTCTGAGCGGCTCCATAGCCCTATGGAGCTCAGCCCAGTGGCAGGAGGCAGAGCACAGCACCGGCTCTGCCCACCTCCTGCCACCGGGCTGAGCTCCATGAGGCTGCAGAGCCACTCAGAGCCCAGCCCAGTGGTGGGAGGTGGGCAGCCAAGTGGTGAGAGGTAGGGAGAGTCAGGGCTATGCTCCCCACCAGGCTGAGCTACATGGGGCTGCAGAGCCACTTGGAGCACAGCCCTGGCTCTCCCCGGCCTCCCACCACCAGGCTGTTTCAAAGGTTGAAAAGTTCTAAAACTTTCGAAACATTTCAGGTGCCCTCATTTTGTTTTGAAGCTATTTTGATGCTTTTTGCTTTATTTCAGTTTCACTGTTTTGAGCTCGAAATGCGTTGAAATAGCTTTGAAATGAAACAGTCAGCGAAATTTCATACAGCCCTATTAAATATTACCTGTGTCATTTGGTAACAGAGTTTACAAGAGGAAGATGAACTGCTGCAAAGTTGGCATATATTACATAATATAAGAAAAAAATGAACAGTATTGGCATGTTTTATTTACAGAATATTGACCTGCAGTGAATCTTTATACAGTACTTAGAAGAGAGAATTGTTAATGACTAGGAGTGCACCAATAAAGATTTTTGGCAGATACCGATGGCCAATACCAGTCATATCAGCCAATACCAGTCTGATGGCTGATATGCAACCCGGCAGCTTGGAGAGCAGCATTCAGGCACAGTTCGGTTTAACATCGAAAAATGCAAGGTTCTCCACCTTGGGAAGAAAAACCTGCAACATCCTTATAGGCTCGGCAGTGCTACGCTGGCTAGCACTACGGAAGAAAGAGACTTGGGGGTCATGATTGACCACAAGATGAACACAAGCCTGCAGTGCAATGTTGCAGCTAGTAAAGCAATCAAAACGCTGGCTTGCATCCATAGATGCTTCTCAAGCAAATCCTGGGACGTCATTCTCCCCTTGTACTCTGCCTTGGAGAGGCCACAGCTGGAGTACTGTGTCCAGTCTTGGGCTCCACAATTCAAAAGGCGTGTGGAGAAGCTTGAGAAAGTCCAGAGAAGAGCCACGTGCATGATCAGAGGTCAGGAAAACAGACCTTATGACGACAGGCTGAAAGCAATGGGGCTCTTTAGCCTGGCAAAGCGTAGGCTCAGGGGTGATCTGATGGCCACCTATAAGTTTATCGGGGTGACCACCAGGATCTGGGGGAACGTTTGTTCACCAGAGTTCCCCAAGGGATGACGAGGTCAAAAGGTCATAAACTACTGCAAGACCGTTTCAGGCTGGACATAAGGAAGAATTTCTTTCCTGTCAGAGCCCCAAAGGTGTGGAACAGCCTGCCATCGGAGGTGGTTCAAGCACCTACACTGAACACCTTTAAGAGCAAATTGGATACTTATCTTGCTGGGATCCTATGACCCCAGCTGACTTCCTGCCCCTTGGGCAGGGGGCTGGACTCAATGATCTTCTGAGGTCCCTTCCAGCCCTAATGTCTATGAAATCTATGAAATCCAACCGATAAGTCTGTTGGGGGGGAAGGGCAGTGGAGGAGGTAAGGGGTATGGGGTGGTGCAGATCAAGGCCCCCATGGTGAGAGAGGGAGTTCAGCAGGGCCAGGGGAATGGGGTGGGACACTGGACGAATCCATGAGTGGCTCGTCAGGTTGGGGGGGGACAGCTCTCATCGCTGCATGTGCCCTGGAGGAAGCACGAGAGGCATGTGCCCCTGGATCTGTGTACAGAGTGAGGGCAGACTGCCTGCTGAACACTTGGGATTGGGGGCTATGTCAGCCTCTTTCTGGCAGGGGGGATGGGCCAGGACTGGACTCAGGGCAGGTAGTGGCGGTGCTGGGTGGGGAGGCTATGGTGTGGGTTACAGCCACCCAAAATTTTCTGTAGCTACCCTGTAGCTCCCTCCTCCCAGTGCTGCTGCTGCCCTCACACCTCTGCCCCCCCGAGCACAGCCCTGGCCTATTCCGCCCCCCCCGAGGGGTCTGCGCTGTGGCTGGAGCTGCTACCCCTCCTATCCCACCATACCCTCTGGACGAGCTGCACACAATTCTGTCCTACACCCTGCCTCAGCTGGTCATCTCCTGCCCCTGCCCCAAACCCACTCCCTCCCTCACCATGGGGGCCTCAATCTCCGCCCAGCAACCCTTCTCTCCTCCACACCTCTTCCCCCGCACAGACTTACTGGCTGGATGCTGGTCTCCAAGCTGCTGGGCTGCATTCCTGGCTGGGTACATGCTGCAGCTGTGCACATGTACGTGGCATTAATCGCTGATATTATCAGCCATATCAGCCATAGAAGCCAATTGCCGATAATGTCAATTTTTCTTCTGTCAGTTCTGATACAAATTGGCTAATATATCAGTACACCTCTATTAATGACTACTAGTTGAGTTCATACCTTTCTACCCATACCCCTCCCAATACAAAATGAATACAGCTATTTGTATAATCCATCATGAAGTCATTTGGTGCAGCCAATTAGTGCATAACAGGAAAAGCCTAATGTTTAATCCTGAGCAATATTTACTGCCTTATCGTGAGCAAAATTGCTCATTAGGCCTTAACCAATCCATCTTGAAATTTTATATAAAATGTGGAACCTCACTGAACATTGTACGGTGCATCTCAGCTGATTTGAGCTATCGTGGTCAACAATATGAACTAACAGAACTCACTAAAGCAATAAAAGGCTCCCTCCGTTGTCCCAAACTAAGGTAATCTTCACCACTGTGTTCGCTCTCTACTAGCTTGAAAGTCCATTAGTTTGATTTCTTATACATCAAACTAATAACTTTCATCCAGTTATGCCTGTTTTGAACACAGTAACTTGTGTTTGGCTAAAACAGTGGTACTCAACCTCTAGTCCACAGTCAGGATGTGTCATCCAGCCCACAGGACTCTCCATGGTCTGGAAACATGGCAGCAGAGAGCGCTTGCAGCATTCATTTCTATAGCTTTGAGAGCCACAGCAAATAATGCTGCCATCACTCCCCTGCCATCAGATTTCTGGACCCCTGGGGAAATGACATGACTCTATTCACTGGATCATGCCAGTATGCAGGGTTGCCCCACAGCTAGGTCCAGACCAGCTGGACTGGAGGGTTGGAAGGTTAAGTACCCCTGGACTAAAACATATCTTCCAGATTGTGCTTATGGTAGTTGGGACAGCCAAACATTTTTTCTTGTAGTCCTAAAGATCCAACAAGGAGCGTAGCAAGGCATCTGGCTCAAATAAAGGAGGCGATTTTAAATGATTAACTGATTTATTTTTTCTAGATCTGCTAATATTTTATTGTTACTGCTATCTCTTAGTTTTTGCCTAAGGTCCATAGGACACAACTGAATCACTTGACTGGAAGTTGGTGGCTGAGGAACACTGACTACAGCCAACGTTGACAAACAGAAGACTATCCCAACTAGTTATAAATATAACTACTATATAATTACGGTGTCATGGGGATAACGGAGACCTGGTGGGACTCCACCCATGACTGAACCATGGGTATAGATGGCTATACCTTGTATAGGAGAGATGGAGGAGATAAAAACGGTAGGGGTGTAGCTCTCTATGTTAAGGAAAGCTACGTGTTCCTGCAAGCTGATGTTGGCTACCAGGGTGGATGACTGGAGGCCCTCTGGGTTAAAATCCATGGGGAACATAGCACAGGGAACACAATGGTGGGAGTCTACAGACCTCCCACCCAAAGTCAAGAGCTTGACCACAAGTTCGCCCAGGAACTGGCTGAGGCCGCATGCTCCAGGACCATGGTTGTCATGGGTGACTTCAGTTACCCAGACATCTCATGGGAGGATCACTCAGCAAAATCCAAGCAGTCGCAAAGCTTCCTATTATGCGTGGATAACCTCTACCTGGTACTCTACCCAAGAAGTCTATGGGCTAATGAGAGGTAAAGCGCTGCTCGACCTGGTACTGGCTACTCGGGATGACCTAATCGGTGACCTAGTGATTGATGGGAAGCTGAGTGACAGCGACCCCCAGCTGATCACCTACATCATCCGCCATAAAGCTGGCAAGCTCAGGAGGCTTGTCAGTGAGGTTCTAAGGGACCATGACCCCAGGGGAGGGGAGTCCTGGAAGAGTGTTTCCTCCTTAAGGGAGTGATCCTCAATGCACAAGCTAATTCGATTCCATCTCGGAGGAAAGGCAGCAAGAGGGCACAGCAGCTCCCCTGGCTCCCCAGGGATCTAGTAGACCTCCTGAGGCTAAAAAGAAAGGCCTACAAAGGATGGAGGATGGGATTCACCTCCAAGGAGGAATATTCTGCACTGGTCTGGTCCTGCAGGGAGCAAACGAGGAAAGCCAAGGCTGCAACTGAACTCCAACTAGCTTTGAACATCAAGGACAGTAAAAAGTCCTTTTTCAGATATGTGGGGAGCCGGAGGAAAAGCAAGGGCAACATTGGACTCCTGCTGAACCAGATGGAACAACTGACAACTGACACCCAGGAAAAAGCCAACGTATTAAATGGGTACTTTACATCGGTTTTTCATCAGTCCCATGGGACCCCCATGCCCACTATGGGACAGGGAGGTCCGGGAGGGAGATCCCTTGCCCTCCATCAATGCTGACCTCGTAAAGGAACACCTTGAGAGGCTGGATACCTTCAAGTCAGCTGGCCCTGACAATCTACACCCCAGGGTACTCAAGGAGTTGGTGAGCATCATAGCTCAGCCCCTGGCACAGATCTTTGAGAACTCCTAGTGCTCTGGTATGGTGCCCAAAGACTGGAAGAAGGTCAGTGTTGGGCCTATCTTCAAGAAAGGGAGGAAAGTGGATCCAGCAAACTATAGGCCCATCAGCCTGACTTCTATCCCAGGGAAGATCTTAGAAAAGTTTATTCAAGAGTCCATCCTTAAGGGACTGGCTGACACCAACATCCTAAGGGATAGCCAGCATGGGCTTGTTGCAGGTAGGTCTTGCTTGACCAATCTCATTTCCTTTTATGACCAGGTGACCTATCAGCTGGACAAGGGAGAAGAGATTGATGTCATATATCTTCAAAAAAGCCTTCAAACTGGTATCCCATGATCACCTCTTGGCAAAACTGGCCAGCTGTGGCCTTGGGTCCACCACAATCCCCTGGCTGGGAAATTGGCTCCGTGGTTGGAACCAGAGGGCGGTAATTGATGGAAGTCAATCATCGTGGTGCCCTGTGACCAGTGAGGTCCCACAAGGCTCTGTCCTTGGACCCATATTGTTCAACATCTTCATTAATGATGTGGACAATGGAGTCAGAAGCGGACTGGCCAAGGTCGCCAATGACACCAAACTTTGGGGCAAAGCATTCATACCAGAAGATAGGAGGGCGATCCAGGCTGACCTAGACCAGCTCAGCAAATGGGCAGATGAGAACCTCGTGGTGTTTAACACCGAAAAATGCAAGGTTCTCCACCTTGGGAAGAAAAACCTGCAACATGCTTATAGGTTCAGCAGTGCTACGCTGGCTAGCACTACGAAAGAAAGAGACTTGGGGGTCATGATTGACCACAAGATGAACATGAGCCTCCAATGCAATGCTGCGGCTAGTAAAACGAACAAAACGCTGGCTTGCATCCATAGATGCTTCTCAAGCAAATCGTGGGACGTCATTTTCCCTTTGTACTCTTCCTTGGAGAGGCTGCAGCTGGAGTACTGCGTCCAGTTTTGGGCCCCACAATTCAAAAAGGATGTGGAGAAGCTTGAGAGAATCCAGAGAAGAGCCACATGCATGATCACAGGTCAGGAAAACAGACCTTACAACAACAGACTGAGAGCCATGGGGCTTTTTAGCCTAAAAAAGCCCAGGCTCAGGGGTGATCTGATGAACACCTATAAGTTTATCAGGGGTGACCACCAGTATCTGGGGAACATTTTTTCACCAGAGCACCCCAAGGGATGACAAGGTTGAATGGTTATAAACTCCTGCAAGACCGTTTCAGGCTGGACATAAGGAAGAATTTCTTTCCTGTCTGAGCCCCCAAGGTCTGGAACAGCCTGCCAGCGGAGGTGGTTCAAGCACCTACATTGAACACCTTCAAGAGTAAATTGGATGCTTCTCTTGCTGGGATCCTGTGACCCCAACTGACTTCCTGCCTTTTGAGTTGGGGGCTGGACTGGATGATCTATCAAGGTCCCTTCCAGCCCTAATGTCTATGAAATCTATAACTCAAAGTTTCAAAAGGTTTAATTTCCTGAAACTGAGAAATTCTGACTAATTTTTATATTATTGTAAGGAAGTAAAAATTAGAGAGCTAAATCAATGAATGAAAATTGGAAGTTCGTTAAAGTGACCAGGATATAACTTTGGTTAAAATCTTACTCAGGTTCAGTGGTGAAGTGGAGGAAGCAACTAGAAATGGAAAATGAGATAAACAGATATCAATGGGTATAAAATATAAGGTACAAAATGGGGAAAGGAACAATAGGGAAGCTAATGGTGTCTGGAAAGTATCCATGGCCTGAAAAGCTAAAGACGGTAAGGAACTAGAGTTTATTTGAAATAGAAGGGATTCTTGTAATGACGTAGACCTACTGCTAGGTTGGAGTTGGTACTATTGTTAGTGATGAGGTAGAAAAGGTGGTGTGTTCCTTAAGGTAGTTCTGATTTGTATTAAGGAAGGTACACTCTTAGGACAGAAGGAAGGTATAATAATTATATTTTATTATTAATGGAGGGCAGTTTTGGATAGCTGCTAGTGATTAACTTTTTTTTTTAAATCAAGTAGGCCCAGATCATTTTTACCTAAGGTGTCCAAAAGGGTGT
This sequence comes from Crocodylus siamensis, assembly GCF_052110815.1. Lineage (NCBI taxonomy): Eukaryota > Metazoa > Chordata > Crocodylia > Crocodylidae > Crocodylus > Crocodylus siamensis. The sequence goes on along the minus strand of NC_143397.1, from coordinate 237,492,367 downwards.
TAGCTGAGAAGATTTTTATCTGTGGATGATTTTTTAATAAATCTTGGAATGTTTCTGGGAAATTCCAGAAAGCTGAAAGCATGCATGGATCATGCCTGCATTTAAAAAGATCATCTGGGATAACCAAGTTAACTACAGGTTGGTTAGCCTGATATAAGCCCCTGGCAAAATTATGGGAAAGTTGGTGCATTATTCATTTATTAAAGAATTCAAGACGAAAAATATAACTAATGCCAGTCAACAGGGTTTTATGGAAAATAGGTCTTATCAAACAGACCTGATTTCATTCTTTGAGATTACAAATTTGGTTAATGTGTAACCAAGCCATTCTTTACAAGCAGTATTGCAAAATGTAGTAAACTAGTGTAAGGCACTTGACTTAGTGCCACATACTCTGTTTATTTAAAAAGAAATGGCACTAAACACTATTAATAGAGTACAGATTAAATGGATGGAAAACTGTCTAATATATTTTAGTAGTGTTGGGAGTGATACAGTAGCCTTGATAGTTCAGGAATTATGCAAGAAGCAAGGATTTTTGTGGGTGATATCTTTTACTGGAACAAGTTGCACAGTTTCATAGTTTCATAGTTTCATAGTAGCTAGAGTCGGAAGGGACCTAGGTAGATCATCTAGTCCGACCCCCTGCCTTGGCAGGAAAGAGCACCGGGGTCAGATGACCCCGGCAAGGTGCTCATCTAACTTCCTTTTAAAAATCCCCAGGCTAGGAGCCTGCACCACTTCCCCTGGAAGCCGGTTCCAGGCCCTAGCCGCCCTGACTGTGAAGTAGCGCCTCCTAATATCTAATCTAAACCTACCCTTCGCCAGCTTGTGACCGTTATTCCTGGTCACTCCTGGCAGCACACGGGGGAACAGGGACTCCCCCAATACCTGCTGATCCCCCCTGACCAGTTTGTAGCAGGCCACAAGGTCCCCCCTTAACCTTCCCTTGTGGAGGCTAAACAGGTTCAGGTCCCGTAGCCTCTCCTCATAAGGCCTGCCCTGCTGACCCCTGATCATACGAGTGGCCCTCCTCTGGACTCTTTCCATATCGTCCACGTCCCTCTTGAAGTGTGGCGCCCAGAACTGGACGCAGTACTCCAGCTGCGACCTGACCAGTGCTGCATAGAGGGGGAGGATCACCTCCCTGGACCTGCTCGAGATGCATCTGTGGATGCATGACAGGGTACGGTTGGCCTTCTTGACTGCCTCCCCACACTGCTGGCCCATGTTCATCGTGGAGGTCAATGACGACTCCAAGATCCTTTTCCGTCTCCGTGCTGGCAAAAGGGGAGTTCCCCAACCTGTAAGTGTGGTGCCGGTTCTTCCTCCCCATGTGCAACACCTTGCACTTATCAGTGTTAAACCCCATCCTATTCTCATCCGCCCACCGTTGCAACCTGTCAGGGTCAGCTTGTAGCCTATTGCACCCTTCTAGTGCACCCACATCCCCCCACATCTTAGTGTCATCAGCAAACTTGAACAGGGTGCTTTCTACCCCCTCATCCAAATCGTTGATGAAGATGTTGAACAGTGCGGGCCCGAGGACCAAGCCCTGGGGGACCCCACTCCACATCCCTCCAAGTCGAAAATGACCCATCGACCACCACTCTCTGGGTGCGGCCCTCCAGCCAGTTAGCAACCCATTTGGCTGTGTAGGTGTCAACACCACAGTCCCCTGTTTTTTTGATGAGGATGGGGTGAGAGACAGTGTTGAAGGCCTTCCTAAAGTCCAGAAAGACTATGTCCACTGCTACCCCTGCATCTAAGGATTTGGTGACCTGGTCATAGAAGGCCACCAGGTTGGTCTGACAGGACCTGCCAGTGATGAACCCATGTTGGTTGCCCCTAAACATAACCTCCCCCACTGCCCCCTTGTGGATATGCGCCAGGATAATTCTCTCAAAAAGCTTGCCCAGGATCAAGGTAAGACTAACTGGCCTATAGTTTCCTGGGTCCTCCATCCTCCCTTTTTTGAAGATGGGAACCACATTGGCCCTCCTCCAGTCCTCTGGCACCACACCAGAGCACCATGAGTGCTCGTAAAGCCATGCCAGGGGTCCTGCAATGACCTCAGCTGATGTAAATTACCCCTGCAGTTTAATCACTTTTTAGAGAAAGTCAAAGCCTAAAGGAGAATGTAAACCTTCCTTTTTGGACCCATACTAGGCACACAATAGTCTTCATCCCTATGTCTCCTGAGCTCAGCTTCCCACACTCTGTTTTAGTTCCCTGCCCCCCCCCACCTTTTTTTTTCTCTTGCAGCAGAAGTTGCTTCGCTCTACCAGATCAGTAACATAAAGGGAACTTCACCTACCCTCTGCTTTGGGTTCCCTACACTGAGAACCTTAAACAACTGGCCTGTGTACCCCATACCTCAAACCCAGACTTACTTCATTTGCTTTCCAGTGCTTCTGCATCTACTAGCCTGTACTCTCTAGGATGGACCTTCAAGACTTTGCTAGCCTTAGGTGTTGGCTTGGGTTTCTCCCTTCAGGCAGGGTGAAAATAGACCTTTCTTCCTGGGGCTGTGCTGTAATTTGGTCAGGTTCCAGGTCCTAGCTTCTCCCTAAAACAAGATAATCTTCCACTTTGCACAAAGCAAGGTTGAGCCTCCAGCAGGCTTTTCCAGCTTCCTCCAAGTCTCTTCTGACCAGAGTAGTCAGAGTAATCCCTGATTTGTTGAGAATCCTAGTCATGTGACTTGGTGCCTGGCTCCCTTCCCAGATTGTATATATGTCTTTAGCCAGGGCATGTATCCATGTAAGGGCCACACCTCGGATTAGGGATTGAGTGCCCCACTGTCTATGAAGGGGACTACTTAATTGCACTGAGGAACAGGGAGTGGATTTAGGTACTGATAAAAGGGGTACTCCTAAGTCAGGGGGTCAGGGGGTCAGTTCCTCCTAGGACAGGGAGCATCTTTGGTTGTAGGGGGCATTAGTCAGTTGTAGGTGCCAGCTGGAAAGCATTGAAACTAGGCCTCATAAGTTAAATAACTCCCTAGGCAGCTGTTGCTACCAGTGCAGTGCAAAGGGGGTTGAACAGGAAATGGAAGTGTTGGTAAGGAACTGAATTTCATCTTGGACCCTGTCCAAGTTAAAATGGTTGGTGCAGAGTTAGGCAAGGTTACATTCCTGTCAGGTGATGGTGATTACTGTTCCCACCTAGACCTCGAACTGGTCAAACAGTACAGGGAAGTTTACATTGCTGACCCTCAGCTCTGCACACATTTGTGACACCTTATGCAGTATAAAATTGTTTTTTTTTTCATTTTGTTTTAAAATGTAGTAGTAAAAAGTCTCTTAGCTTGACAAGGATAAAATTTCATTGAAAACACAGAGATACTTGCTCTCAATTCATTAGATAGTGACAGTATGAGGACCGCTGTATTGAAGGCAAACAGCGAAACTCCAGATAGTCATGGTGGCGGAGTGGTCAGGAATTCTTCCCACTAATCAGGTGTTTCCATCCCATGCCAAGAAAAAGACTCAGGATCACTGCAGCCGTGCAGTTCAGCTTTTTCAGGAACTGTATTATGAACAAGCGCTTTGATGTGAAGTCACATCCATTTTTCAGCAATAACAAACCTTCAATTGCTTTGGCTAAAATCATTGTCCTTTCCTGATTGCTTCATTCTGCCATGCCATTTCTTAAATCCATTCATTGGTTTCTTTACCCTTCCTTCCCTTTCCAAACGCTAATTTTCACCTTTAAGGCTCTGAATGACACCTCCGCCTCTCTTCTCAAAGCTCCCTCCCCAGCTTTGCATTCTGTTCCATTTCTCCTCCTCAGTTGCCTTTTCCAGCTCTCCTGCCTCCAGGCCTTTATTTGCATTCCTTTCTTTTTTATTTAAATTCCCAAACCAGCTGCTTTGTCTAGTATTTGAATGCCTTCCAATAGTGCGCTGAGCAACCTCACTCACCTCTGTCACAGGCGGTTCATTCTTGCACTTATGCTCACACCAGAAGAATTATATGCAATGCCATCTTTTAGGTTGCTTGTATGTGTTTAGTGGGCATACTGCTGTGTGCTTCTGTTGAAGGCACACCGAAGTGTACCTTTTCCTGAAGGGAAAAGTGAAGAGACTGGTGATGGGCCTCAGTTCTAGCAGGAGTTCATTCCAGTCTTGTATGAAGACCTGGAGAAGCTGTATCTCTCATAGTTGAGCTTTGCTCTGATTGTAGAAAGCTACCTGAGGAACAGAGTTGGAGCTTTTCATAATCTGGGTTTGGCAATTTCCTCAGCCGATGGCAGGGCTGTTCAACTTCTAAGCCCCCAGGGACCACATGCACTCTGTGGGGAGTGCCCTAGGTATGTTGTGAAGACCCTCTCCCCACCACCGCTGTGCCACACAGACATAATCACTCCCTGTGCAATACACAGCCATGAGATTCCCACCCTCCCACAGCCCTTTGCAGCCAATTCCCTATGCATGTGGCCCTGTCCTCACCCTCACCTCACCATGGTGCCACACTGGTCTGCTCCCTAGGGTGAAGGCAGGAAGCAGCAGCTAGGTGAGGGTGTGGGAGCCTGGAGACTCCAGCTGCTGTTGCAGTAGGAGTGGTGAGGGGCACAGTGACAAGGTGAGAGCCCTGATGAGTGCACATGAACTGCTCATGGGCTGCATGTGACCCATGAGCTGCCAGTTGGATGGCCATGGCTTATCTTCAAGAGAAGGACCAATGTGTGAAAGCTGGCCATAATTAGAAAATGTGCCCTCTTCTGCCTGCTGAGCTACCTCCACATCTAATTCCACATCCAAATTCTTCTCTCCCCTTTGCTTTTTTTCCTTAATTTATTATTCTTAATGACCCTGACCCTATCCTGAGGGATAACCAACATGGTTTTGTTGCAGGTAGATCTTGCCAGACCAATCTCATCTCCTTCTATGACCAGGGGACATATCACCTGGACAAGGGAGAGGAGGTTGACATCATATATCTTGATTTTAAAAAGCTTTCAAGCTGGTATCCCATGATCATCTCACAGAAAAATCTGCAGTCTTGGCTACATCACAGTCTGATGGCTGGGGAATTGCCTCCAAGGTCGGATCCGGAGAGTGGTAGTTGACAGAAGTCAATCATTGTGGTGTGCCATGACCAGTGGGGTCCCCCAAGGCTCTGTCCATAGGCCTATACTCTTTAACGTCTTCATTAATGATGTGGACATTGGTGTCAGAAGCTGACTGGCTAAGTTCGCCAATGACACCAAACTTTGGGGTAAAGTGTCCTCACCCAAGGGCAGGATGATGATCCAGGCTGACCTTGACAGGATCAGAAAATGAGCGGATGAAAACCTGATGTCTTTCAACACCGAGAAATGCAATATACTCCACCTTGGGAAGAAAAACACACAGCATGCTTATAGGCTCGGCAGTGCTACACTTGCTAGCACCATGGCCAAAAGGGACCTGGGGGGTCATGATTGACCACAAGATGAATATGAGCCACCAGTGTGATTTTGCAGCTGGTAAAGCAAGGAAAATTCTGGCTTGCATCCATAGATGCTTCTCTAGCAAATCCCAGGATGACATCCTCCCGCTGTACTCGGCCTTGGTGAGGCTGCAGCTAGAGTGCTGCATCCAGTTCTGGGCTCCATAATTCAAAAAGGACATGGAGAAGCTTGAAAGAGTCCAGAGAAGAGCCATGTGCATGATCAGAGGTCAGGAAAACAGACCTTACGACAACAGGCTGAGAGCCATGGGACTCTTCAGCCTGGAAAAGTTCAGGCTCGGGTGGACCTTGTGGCTACCTACAAGTATATAAACGGTGTAACATCAGGATCTGGGGGAACACCAGGATGACAAGGTCAAACGGTCATAAACTCCTCCAAGACTGTTTCAGGCTGGACATAAGGAAGAAATTCTTTACTGTCCGAGCCCCCAAGGCCTGAAACAGACTGCTGTCAAAGGTGGTGCAAGCACCTACTCTGGACTCCTTTAAGAGACATTTGGACATTTATCTTGCTGGGATCCTTCGACCCCAGCTGACTTCCTGCCCCTGGGGAAGGGGGCTGGACTGGATCATCTTCCGAGGTCTCTTCTAGCCCTAATGTCTATGAAATCTACGAACTCTAATCACTTCTACCCTCTTGCCTTATCCTTGTAATTGTTTGGTTTACATCTCCCCAATCCAGGTGATAACAATTTGGGTTCAGCACCCTGTATGAATTGTGTGTTGTAAACCATGGTTGTATACCATTGGGGCTCTAACTAAACAATTACTTGTAATAACAATATAAAGATTCCATGAAATTGGGAAATGGGCAATTAGGGGGAGTTCATTGGTGAAGTGTAAATAAGATAACATGCCTTTAAAGTATACAGTGATGGGAAGCAGGATCCATGACTGCTAAAATTTTTCAGTCATTTATCTTTCACGTATGTTAAATCATATCCAGTTATTCTATGTCTGAGGTAATAAGACCAAAAAATAGTCCCTGTACGGAAGGACTGCTTAAGTTCACTATTCATGAAAGCAGTTAAATACATAACTTCAGTGGGAGGTAAGCAGATGCTTAACTATAAGCACGTGTTTAAATGTGTTAGTCAGAGCCTGTGCATGCTTTCACACACCCCCAGTCTCCTTAGCATTCCTTTTTAGATAATTTTCCCCCTTTCCTTTGGTGTTGCAGCCCTTCTCTGTACAAGACCATACAAATTATGGACCGCACCCATCTCCTGAAAATTTGAGTGAAAGCTTGCCTCTGTATGTTGAAACATCAGCATGGGGAAACTGTTGTAGAACAAAAGAGGGGTGGAGTGGGGTGAGTATGGAGCCAAGCACCCAGCATGCTGTAATTAAATAGGCAGACACTGCAAATACTTTGGTTGTTTTTGCTTCCCACACAAGCATTAATGCAGCTTGGATTAAAGGTCTTATTTGCTCCCACTTGTTCCTTCTTTTTAAAAAGTTCTTCAATGCTCAAAATATGATATAAATGCAAAACCCAAAAGCTTAATTTAATGGCAATGCACATCTGCACATTTAATCACCTGTAAGCCAGAATATTTAGAATAATGACTTCCAAAGCAACAGTAACGTGACCCCTCCCCCTCACTGCAACATGCACTATTTTCATTGCTGTAGGTATATCCAAGCTGGTTGGTTTAATATGTGTGTCATTTGATTGATTACTACCAGCTACATCATTTGTGTTCCTTTCAAGATCATAAATTAAACAGAGGCAGACACCTGTTTAGTTTTTTTGTGTTTGCAAGGCCTGTTGCAGAGCACTAAGATGCCCTGCTCCTGTACAGAGCTGAAACTGCTAGGGAAAGAGCCCTAGCAGTGAGTTAGAAACCCCAGCTGCTGGTTACCAGAGCAGCCAGAATAAGCTAGTAGCCCACACCTGCTAGTGGTCAGCTGACTGGAAGGGGCATATATAAATCTCAGGGCTGGGGCTAGGAGGGCAGTCCCCTGCCAGTAGCCATGGGGGAAGGAGCTCTCCTAGAGTAAGCAAAGGGGAGAGGCCTGACTGTACGAGTAGCTCCTGCTACTGTTGTGGGGCAGAGTGTTCCTGGTAGGGTTTGAATGATGTTATAGCTGGGCAGCTTGATTTTATGTTACAGCCCAGGGGCTTGTGTTTGGTTTATTATTGTATAACACCGGTGGTTTGGGTGAGGCTGTTAGGAGATTGGAGGAGGCCTCATAGGGGGCCCATGGAAGTGCATGGACCCCAGGTGCCAGAGAGAGCATGGCGTTTGGCGGTGTGCAGACCCTAGGGCCAGAGAGGGCGCTGAGCAAGACAGGGCTGTGGAGAGCCCAGGGAGGACAAGGGGGCTGAATTGCAACAAGGCCCAGACTAAACAACATCAGTATATCTGTGAGGCTTGTGGCATGGTAGAAGTGTGGTTGGAGCCATGCATAGCCCATAAGGCTAGGGTGCCCCAAAACACCCGTTGTGATGTCTGTCTTGGAGCAGGACCCACCAGGGGTCCGGAAGCCCATGGGGTCCAAAGAGCCCATCAAGACCATGTCTAAGAGAACTGAAAGGCAGCCTCCCTATCAATCACTCAATCAAAGATGTGGTGGCCAAGAATGGAGGGTGGCTGTTGGGCCAACTTGGCATGGTAAGGGGGCCTTGGGGAGATCACGGCCATCCTGCAGGACCCCATCCCGTAACAAGGCCCATAAATGCATTTTATTGCTATAGTTGCCAAATCATGCAACTACTGAATGTGGCTGGAAAGACCACAAGAACAGGAAGAAAGTGGGGTGACTTATTACCTGTCTGAGTTGAATGGCTGACCTGTTAAAAGGAAGGTGGGCCCAACAGCATAAACTTACATCTATGATGTTTTTGATAAAATTGTTTAAAAAACTAACATGTAAACCTGCCAGGGGTGTTGTACAGATAGTTACTTCTGGTGCTAGAGAGATCAGCAGTTGTACTAGTGATCCTAAGTGGGCAAGAAATACCTTTGAAATCATCTGTATCTTAGAGATGAAAACAAACAGTTTAGGAGTTCCACCAATACTGGAACTGCACTAATTGTCTCAGTTCCACCATTTTCTTTTTCATTTTTTTTGAATCTGCCAGTCTCTTCTGATATCATTATAGTACTGTCATCAATTTTTGCTTATCTTTAAGAAGTTAGAAACAAAGAGTCTACCAAGGGACTTGGACACCTAGGGGCTTCTTTGGATGCCCAAGTCTAGCATTTTGGTGTTCACTGGCTTTTGCCTAACTTATAGCTAAGTACCTAACAGGGTTGGTCAAACCTGCCTAAGTCCTCATGCTGCCAGTCAGCCCTGAGTTCTCACATCCATGCCCCAGTGGGGTACTCATACTAGGGACCAGATCCTATTAGACCCCTGTATGGATTTAGAGTCCAATCCTGTTCCACCTTGTTTGAGTCCCTGAAAACTGTTAACATGTCTGCTTTTTGCAGGGCTGTCCAACTTTTATAGGTGGCCAGGAGTTTCATGCCCCAGGTCTGCACCAGCAGAGACGACACTGTGGTGGGGGAGGGAGGGGGCAACAGGCCCCGGGGCTGAATGCAGTTCTGACAACCCCCTGTTATACCATGTGACCTATGCTCAAGTCACCTCCCTGCACTGGGCGCTGCACTGTCTTGCCGCCTGCTCACCTGCTGGGGCAGGCACAGAGAGCAGAAGCCAGAGGAGGGAGGGAGAGCCCATGGACTCTGGCAGCTATTGCAGCCAGAGCAATAGGAGGAATAGCAGCCAAGTAGGAGGCCAGGGGCTGCAGCTTAGCCCCTCGTGGGCCGTAGTGGGACAGCCCTGACTTTGTGTAATATTCCATCATCTTAGCCTTAAGGAGGAGGATGACCCACCATCTTTTGAATCAGTGTTTTCTCAGAGGTTCAAACAAGGTGGAAGAGGAACATAGTTAGCTGGTAGGGCAGAGTCTGAAGGGACCTGAGCGGGTCATCAAGTCCAACCCCCTGCCATGGGCAGGAAAGAATGCTGGGATCAATTGACCCTGGCTAGGGGATTGTCTAGCCTCCTTCTGAAGACCCACAGGGTAGGGGCCAACGCCACTTCCCTAGGATGTTGGTTCCAGCTCCTAGCCACCCTGACTGTGAAGTAGCACCTCTTGATGTCTAGCCTGAACCTACTCTAAGTCAGCTTATGGCTGTTATTCCTTGTTCCCCCGAGCACTACTGGGAGTTACAGGGACCCTCCCATTGCCAGCTGGTCCCCCTTGGCAAGTTTGTAGGTGGCCACCAGATCCCCTCTCGGCCTTGTCTTGTAGAGGCTGAACAGGTTCAGGTCCCATAGTCTCTCCTCATGGGGCCTACCCTGCTGCCCCCTGATTATGCGAGTGGCACTCCTCTGGACCCTCTCTATGCTATCCACATCCCTCCTGAAGTGCGGCGTCCAGAACTGGACGCAGAACTCCAACTGCAGCCTGACAAATGTCGCATAGCGGGGGAGGATCTCCTCCTTGGACCTGCTCATGATGCATGTATAGATGCATGACAAGGTACGGTTAGCCTTCCTGACTGCGCCCCCACGCTGGCAAGCCAAATTCATCTTGGAATCAATAGCGACTCCAAGATCCTTTTCTGCCTCTGCTGACCAGAAGGGAGTTCCCCAGCCTGTAGGTATGCTGCTGGTTTTTCTTCCCCAGGTGCAGCACCTTGCACTTATCCATATTGAAACCCATCCTATTCTCATCTGTCCACTTCTGTAACCTGTCCAGATCTAGTTGTACCCTGTCCCTCTCTTCTAGTGTACTCACTTCTCCCAACATCTTAGTGTCATCTGCGAACTTGAACAGGGTGCTTCTCAGCCCCCTCATCCAAGTCACCGGTGAAGATATTGAACAGTGGGAGTCTAAGGACTGAGCCGTGGGGAACCCCACTGCCCACATCCCTCCAGGTTGAAAATGACCCCTCCACCATCACTCTGGGTGTGGCCCTCCAGCCAATTTGCAACCCATTTGACCGTGTAGGTGTCGACACCACAGTCGCCTAAATTTTTTTAATGAGGATGGGGTGAGAAACCATGTAAATGGCCTTCCTGAAGTCCAGAAAGGCTACGTCCACTGCAACACCTACCGTCTAAGGACTTTGTGACCTGGTTGTAAAAGGCAGCCAGGTTGGTCTGATAGGACCTGCCTCTAATGAACCTGTGTTGATTGCCTCTAAGCATAATCTCCCCTTCTAGTCCCTTACAGATGTGCTCCTGGACAATTTTCTCAAAGGGCTTCCCCAGAACCAAGGTAAGACTAATGGGCCTATAGTTTCCTGGGTCCTCTTTCCTCCCTTTTTTGAAAATGGGGACCACATTGGCCATTTTCCAGTCCTCTGGAACTTCCCCAGAGCACCATGAGTGCTTGTAAAGCCGTGCCAGGGGTCCCGCTATGACCTCTTCCAGTTCCCTCAGCACTCTGGGGTGGAGATTTTTGGGACCTGCTGATTTGAACACGTATTTAAGCATTAAATAAATCAACCCTATCTGGCCCTAGATTCTTGCCCTTCTTGCATCTCTTAGAGGACCCCATCCACTAAGTATCCTTGGAGCTTGTTTCTCCTACATAGTAGCCAGGTATGTCATTTTTGTTGGGGAGGGGGAACTAGAGAGGGGCTGCTGGGCGTGAGCATTTATGTCCTATAGCCTCATAGCTAAAACACTTGCCTCAGCTGTGGGAGAATCAGGCTTGAGGTCCTGCACCAAATCAGGCAGATTTGGATTTGAAAATGGGCCTCCTACTGCCCAGGTGAGTGCTCAAACGATTGGACTACTGGGTGCAATTGAGTAGGGATTCACTTTCTGGTTTGTGGGGTTTTTTCCATGAGAAATGTAGGAGAATGCTAACAGCTGAGAATCCACTTCTTCACGTATCCTAGTAGCCGCTTAGGCAGCTGCCTGTTCAACTTGCTGCCTTCTGTGGTTCCTGCTCTTAGCTGCCTAGAGCTCCCCATGCAGTAGATCTCCTGGATCCCTGCAGTCCATGGGATTGAGAACTCCACTGGGTGGCAGTGCCCAAGTCTGGGATATGGCCCCAGAGCCTTAATAGGAATGTGATATAGAACAGCCTGCCTCCACAGTCATGTTTCCCATCTCAGAGAAAAGAAAAGGTTCCAGCTTTTGAAGAAAAGGAGAATGATGAATTTGACAGTATTTGGAGAGGTAGAAAGTAATACCAGCAAATGATGCTTCCTTCCTCAAAGTGCGCAGAGACGCACAAAGTAACTCTTCTTTTGTTTCTTTTTTCCCCCGAAGGGTTTGAGCATGTTACTGGATTGTTTTAATTCATTGCTAACCAGAGAGCAGTTGTTGTATCTTTCCAGTGTTTTCCTTTAAGTTCCCATTTTGACAGATATTACTGATTGCTTGTTTGAGAGCAGCACAGCAAACTGCTATACAAAGCCCAGTCTTGCAAGCATTGCAGTTTTATCCTCCAAATCATTTCCTTCCCTGCTTTCCCCCAGCCCTCTGCAGCAAGGAAATGACTTGGTGACAGCATGGGTCATGCCTCCTTTTCTGGCATAGGTACAAACAGTCCCAGTCGTTTAACCCAGATGGCATAAATCAGATGTCTTTGACAATAGCTGGAAGTATGCCAAGATACTGTGGTGCTCTGTTCATTGGCTTCCTGAGCTACTCACCCAGGCCCAACAGGAGAGCCAGTGAGTATGGCAGCTCCAGCATCCTGTTGCTTACCTAGCAGAGAAGGGGCTGCAAGTGTTGGGCAAGAAGCAAAGGGATAAAGTCAAGCTGTCTGTGCTCCTGCTGATGGGTTAGACTGAACTTCAGGGGTACTACAATGCCAACATATACCACCAAGTAAAATTCCATCAAACATGTGAGATGCTAGCCTTTGGCTTTTATACAGAGACGACTTTCTTAAGAAATGAGCTTTGCCTCCCTGTTTTTTCTCTGATTTAGCATTGATCCCAAGGGGTAAACTGTGACTGGCTGTAGGTCTGTGCAAGGAAGTATGCCTCTATGCATCTTGTCATGTCACACTATTAAGCTAGGCCAGGGCTGTTCAACTTTGGAGTGTCAAGGGCTGTATGGAGCACCTGTGTTCAGCACCCAGACTCTCTCAGATACCCTGCACTGTCTGAGCTACAGTAGTTTCACATGGTCCCTCAGCTGTGCATCACAAGACCACTGGGCCCTGACTCCACCACATGGCAGTAGGAGAGGCAACCATCATGGTCTGCAGACCACATGTTAGCTGCTCATGGCCTGCACACAGGCCACCAGTTGGACAGCCCTGAGCTATGTTACTTGCTCACTTTCCCCCAGAGCTGGTAGCAGGACAGCAATAGACTTGAGCAGAGCCATATGTTCCTTGCTCAGGATAGCTAGTGTGAGAGAGCAGGTAGTTAATTTTCTGCTGGACTACACCAGGAGTTGTTATCCCTGAAACAAGGTAGAGTCAGGGGAGAGGCTGATTCTGAGGAGTGCCTGGGTCACCAGGCCTCTAGTAGCTCATGTTCTGCCCTTCGCTTTGTATTGGACCCTGAGTGAAAATCTGCCCGATATCCAGATGGTCTTGACAGGCTTCCCTGCATGGGATAGACTCAGCAGGATGGAGGAAGCAAGGCATTACCAAGGGTATCAAAATCTCGCCGTTTAAGCACATGCTAAAGTAGAATACTGGAATAGTAGATAGCCAGGGATTGACAGGAAAGCATATATTTTTCCTTGCTCATGTAAGTCATCCTGACAGTCAGTGGAACCAAATGAGGAGATACCCAGTAGCTTCTGCCCCGAGCCCTCACCATGTAACAGCTGCTACCAGACTGTTAATTATGTTTCTGCAAAAAGGCATGTGAGATCATATTGGGAGTAGAGAATTTAATGTCATTGACTATTGGTGAAGCAGGCAGATGGGTGAATCTTTTGCTCCTAGAATCAGTAGCTAATTCAACAATGTATATATGGGTACAAATAATGTTGCAATGCACCTGTTTACAGCCTCATTTCCTCCATATGTTTCTGTTTACGTTTCTTCCTGTTAGATGTGATCTTTCCCTTGCCAAATTCCACCACAGCAGAGCTTGAAGAGAGGCTGCACATCATTGCATTCGGGAGTTCTCAGCTTGGCACAGAGGACTGGGGGTAGATGGAGCTTTATGTAACCACAGAATAGCTTCTAGTCACCGGGGAGTAGCACAGGAAGGGGGTTTGGCAGCTTTTAAGAAAAGAGACGTCAAGTTATTCAATACTTTCTGTAACTTTAGAAGATACAGAACTGTTGTGGCATAGATGCAGCCCCTGAAGTATTGTTGCTGTGCCCCCCTCACAAATACAATCCAAGCCCCTACCCCCAGTGGAGTCTGAAGTGTTTTGGTTACTCGTTATACCAACTATTGTCCATGATTGGCATGCTGCAGCTCCATCCATTGAAGTTGCACTCACTTATGCCAGCTCCTAATTCAGCCCAAGATCTCTAAATCCCAACCAAAAATTTCTTGCTGTGTGGCAAAACCAGCTGCCTGCTGCAGGCCCAGTTCTGATTCCACATGCCCCAGTGTAACTCCCTTGATTTCATTGTAGTTACTCCTGATTTATACTCTTTGCCCTGCACAGAGATCCATCTATAGTGGGTAAATAAGGAAGGGTTATTTTATATACAGAGGTTGCCTGGCAAACACTCTTACTTCCTCTTCTTAAGGAATTCACAGATGAAGTAGATAGTGAGGTGACACTCGGAGTCATTCCATTCCCCAGTGCTGAGCATCTCCACACAGTCCTCATGCCCAGACGTGTCCCTTGGCTCCCCTTCCTTCCAGTTGCTGTAGTTTTGCAGTGGGGTGTTGTCCGCATACACAAAGTGTCCTTCCTTCTCCATATCGTTCACCCCTATGAACACTCGGAAAAGGCCGCTCTTGGAGATGTAGTCTGCTATGACTGCATTGGTTGCCTCATCTCTTGGCATAGCCAGCATTCCCCCTCTGATCCTGCAGTGGGTCAGTGCTTCCCTGTAGCTCTTCTCTTCCTTCACAATGTAATAGAATTTCTCATCTGTTTCCCTGATTCCTGCAATTACTATAGGAGGAAAAAACATTTTTTTTTTTTTCAATGGTCTTTCTGCAAGTCTCTTCTCCTTTAAAAAGTGTGATGACAGGAAATAATCAAATATAGCTGGGAAAAGGGAGTCTTAGAGTTGAGTTTATTGCAATAGTGAGGGGTGAAATGGAGAATAATGTTAATAAGAGAGACTGCTGAATCCCCAGTTCTGACTACCCCCCGCCCCCCCCTTGATAGTTTGGTTTTGGGCTTTTTCTGAAGCAGAAGTTGTCAGGTCAGGCCTTAGATGGATGAACAAAAATGCACAACTCAGCAGAGACCTTCAAACCCTGACTTCATATAGATTTCAGGTTGGTGCTCCAGGAAAAAAACCTGTTAGGCTGTTAGCAATATTAGAGTCTTCCCTGTGTAACTAGAGACCAGAATTCTCAAACTCAGTTAAGCATTTAAATTTGGCCTGGTTTTCAGAGCTGCTTAGCATCCACTAACGACAGAGGGGCTTGCTCTAGGTGCTCAGTAGCTCTGGTAAGCAGGCCTCTTGGGACATGTCTGCATGGTGCCAGGCAGTGCTGTGCAGTTACCTGCGCATGCTTGCTCCAGAGCTGGAAACAGTGGAGCTGCAGTTCCATAACACTGCCTCCAAGGTAATTCACTCTGCTGAGCTGCCATGCTGCTCCTAGTTCCAGAGCTCACACCTATAAAGCTGGCTTGAATACCTTGTCACAGTACTGCCTTGTTGTGGAGAGGCTGTGCTTTGGGACTTAGCACATTCACAATTAACGCAGGACCTTGCTGTCTGGTACTCCATGGTGGTGCAGAGGGAAGTAGGATTCAGCTGTGTCCTATATATTGGACATGACTGAGATTCTCTCCTTTCCCATGAAAGAGCGGGTGCTGTTGTACCTTTCCAGTGGGTGCAGCATGTTCCTCACTGCATGTTTGGAAGGATCCAAGGGAAGCTCCAAGATCTTCACTCCTCACTCACTACTGTGCCTGAAGCCCCTTTAGGCTGTTGGCTAGCTCAGGGGCAATAAGTACTATACCTGCACTCGGGGGAGTACTGGGATTACAGTAGCATGTGGCTATTGGATTGAAGGGGTAGGAAGCTTTTTGTGTTCTCCTGTACCTTTATGCCCTGAGCAGCAGATTGGCATAAATTTGTTCCTTGTATAGTGAAAACGGATATGATATAGTGCTCTTTCAACTGGCTGCAGAGATGCAAGAGAATACATTAGGGAGAAAGCAGTGGAGAATGACCTGAAACCTTTAATTATATAATATGGGGTTTTTTTGTTTTTAAGAAAGAAAAATTACAGCAGACAACTTCGTGCTTTTTCAAATGATGCCCCTAATGGTTGGGTAAAGGTCTGCAAAGCCACCTCATTGTCTTACCTCAAATCACTTCTTAATCTTTTCATTAATTACGAAGACTCAGTAGGGGTCACGCAGTTGGTGTGCCATGGCTAGTGCTGTTTGTGGTGACTGCTGTCAACTCATTGTTTATCCTTGTGCGGTATCTAGTTTTTTTGGGTTTTTCTTTAATCCACTGCTCATCTGTAGTCTGTGTAAGCTCTTTGAAACAGTGGGCGCATATACACGTCACGCTATGGTGACATAGCAACACACTACATCACTGTCCAGTGCACTACCGGAGTATAGCGGTCATGTGTCTACATGTAATTGCCAGTCATGTCACCATAGTGCCACGCTCCCTGGGTATAGTGTGCCACTGCGGCAATGTAGCAACAAAAGCTACCCATGTGCAGCATGCACAGCACAGTACCTGCCTGTACTGCCCTGTGCTTTAGTACCTCCTTTTAGTACTTCCAAAAGGAAGTACTAAAGCACGGCATTGTAACAGTGTCACCGTACAGCAGCATAGACCTGCCCAGTCTGTCTTTGTCACATGTTTCTACAGTGTGTAGCACAGTAGGGTCCTCTTTTTTTTTGTAGGTGTCACCAAGATAGAACAGTAACAATAAAACCTGGCAGGAACCAAATGAACTGTATAAAACAGATGACAGAGCTTACCATTTTTTACAAATTTCATGGATGTCTTCAGTCGAGCAACGTTAATATCCAGTTGCCCAACAACTTTGCGGTACCTCCCACAGTCACAGACCGTGCCTGAATCAAGAGAGGGACATTGGATGCATGAGCTGAGAAGGCTGGTGTCTGGGGTTAAGTAATTCTTGACCTACCAATCCACACTCAGACCCTTTAGAAAACCTATTGATTATTTACAGAAAGTTAGCATTTTTATCCCGATGCTGCTTTCACTTATGACAACACTCCTGTTTATCTCAATAGGAGCACATTTGTGCTTTGTTACCGTCCCATATTAACTTTTCATATGTGTTTTGGCTTTAATTTTCCCCCTCTTTTAGATATCCTTAGTTTTCAAAAACATTTTTTCCCATGGGTCAGGGTTTTCTTTCTGCTCTCCATATCTAAGTAGGACACTTAATTGTCCACATCTCTTCCCCTCCCATCTATTCCTGTATCCTACCTTCCTACATCATGGCTATTTCCAGAACACTTGTGGCAGAGATGAAAGCGGGGCAAGTTAACCCATCTGTGGGGTCCACTATTACTATCAGCTTCCCCAAAGGAGCTGGCTATGTCTTAGCACAGTCATGGGATTGAAGCCCTCAAGGAGCAGAAAACTTCCATTAGGTCAGGGAAAGAGATGAGCATGCTACAAAAATGGAATGATCCCCTTTGCTGGCAGATGATCTTCTCCGTCAAGGGACACAGAAGAAGTCACAGAGTCCGTATACTGGAAACTCCTTAGGGCAATTACCGTGTCAGTAAAAGGCCCCATGAAGCTATGGTGCAGTAGAAGTAATCAATATTATCTAAACTTAGTAACAACATCTCAAAACTGTTGAAGGATTAGTGATGTTTGGGCTGGTAAAACGTAACATCTTTGTTGCTGTGTGATTTGCTTTATTCCCATGTTCCTTTCCAAAAGAAGAGGGTAGAGGTTACTGTCTTACAAGAACCGCAGTGGCCTAGTTTAAGAAATCAATTTAAAAAAAATAAGGCTGGCCAGTGAAACATGATTTAAGGATGAAAAGTATTTAGGAACATTGGACCAGAAAGTACCTTCTGGGTCACTGAGTCCAGCTTCCTACTACTGCAGACAGTCCCTTCCGTAAACTGAACAAGCTCCATTTTATGAGTAATTGTGTTTCTTGCTCCAGCTACTCCAAAAAAAAAAAAAAAAAAAGATCTTCATACCTCTGATAGTTAGAATCCATCTAATTTCTAGGCTATAGTTTTTTTCATGGCTAACTTATATCCATCTATTCTTGTGGCGACTTTTTTTTTTTTTTTTGCTTCTATAGTTCTTTTTTCCTCCCTAGTGCTTGTTCCTCTGACATACTTATCAAGAGCAATCCTATCCCCTGTCAGCCTTCATTGAAAGAGCTAGACTTGTTTAGCCAACCAAGTTTTCTTTAAGATACGCTTCCCATTCCACTGATCATCCATATAATAATATTCATCCATCCATTGTGCAACTCAGCATTTTAAAGCACTTGTAAAACTAAGCACAGTAGCAGATTCAACCATCCTCTGCAGAAAGGTGCAGCTTGGGTCTTCTAGTAGTAACGAACATACTGTACCTGCTTTCCCCTTTTTTCCAAATGTCCCAGTTAAACCTTTGACTCCTTTCTCACCTGAACAGAACAGAAAATGTATTTTCAGATCTCAGAAAAGAACCAACCCTGGACACCATGTTTGGGAAAAAAAAAAAAAAAAAAAACCTGTTTGAAAACTATTTAGTGATGTATTAGCAGTGTGTTTTTGATAGAAGGTCCTTGGTGTGTTGTACTAGCAGATGTGCCAAGTCAAACAATCCCTGACTAGTTTAGGTGGGGAAAAAATGCAGAGAAACTTTAATAGATGACTCATTGGTAGCTCTGGCTTTTTTTGGGTGGCTAGTGCCTGCTACCATTATCTCTAAATGTGAGCTACACAGAGCATGTCTACACATGTGCTTTAAGGCACAGTAGACTATTTATTGCACATTTAACGTCACATAAAAACTGTAACATTACGCTAATGTGCAGTAAAGTAGTCTACTGCATATTGGGTAGCATTAAAAAATCAAGCAACTGCACTACTGTGCATTAGTGCAGCCTGATTGGTCAGTACCTAACATTGGAGGTACTAAATTTAATGTGCTTTAGAAAAGATGCATTAATGCATGTGTAGATGCACCCATACTGATCTGTATACAACATAAACGTGAGATGCTGGATGACTTCAATCATATTAGTAGGACTTGAATTCTGTCACTGCCTTGCAAGGTTGAGCCAATACTTGACTGTGTATTTGACTACAGCATGTTGTTTTAAGACACAGGACAGAACTTAGTAATGAGTTTACACAGAGCATGCATCTGGGGAATAACAGCTCTAGCTGAGATTAAATTTACTTCACTTCAGATAAAACCCATGGAAACATGCTATTTTTTAATCTTTTTTTCTTTTGATTTTTTTTTTCCTCTTATGTTGAAAATGATCCAAAAATTAAGTACCTCCGTAGTGGATAGAGTACTGTAAATACTTGAGGGAATAGCTTTCTTTCAAACTTGCCAATACTTATTTGAATCTGAAAACTGCCTGAGAATTTACTTCTCTCCCCTGTTAATTAAAACTTTGTTTCATCTCTGAACTAAAGTCAGTTTTCCTTGTGGTCTGTATGCTACTATGAGTTTGACATCTTTTTTACCTTTCATATAATTTTTCTTTTTTCCCCCAAGATGTAAACAAGGAATTTACTGGTTATTTCATTTCACATGGAGACTAACATTTTGGAAAATTTTTTAAAGCATTTTAATATTCTTGTACAGTAACATAAAAGCTGAAGAGAAGATGGAAGGCCTTGAATCAGACACCAAGAACTATTAATGTATCTAAATACAAGCTAAAATTATAGGGTGGCAAAAACACTCTTGGTTACTCCAACACAAATTCAGAGTAATCCCATTGATTTTATGCGAGGAAAAGTGCTAATAGGCATTGAGCATGGTTTTCAAAAATGACCAGTGAGTTTGGGTGCTACAGTTCTTGGGGACCTAATTTGATCTATCATAAGGGAGGGAGGGAAAGGGGCACTGTCCAAGGATTGATGCTCATCAAAGCCAGCCCTTTTAAAAGTATCACAAACTAATCCCTTAAAAAGTTGATTCCCCTCTCAGCCTCCTCTTGTGGAGGCTGAACCGGTTCAGATCCCGTAGCCTATCCACATAGGACCTGCCCTGTTTCTGGATATCTGGAAGCCTTAAATAATATATACAGTGTTAAGTGGGAAAGAAATCTATTCAGACCATAAGATATAAATACAAAAATCAGAATTCTTAACACAGGTCACACTTAGAGGCCTGAAATCAGATTTTTTTACTCCTCTTTAGGACTCTAAAAATCTAGATAGGTGCCTATCTAATGGAGTTCTTTTTTTTAGTTGCAAAGTCCATTTTTCTTTCACATTATTTAAATAATCTTTCAAGGAGTTTTTCATCTTATACCAAATACAAACAATGCTAATGCATAGGATCTGCACAGTAACCCAGTACTGAGTACACATTAATTGTACTTTGCTTATGTTACAAGTCAGGGTCAAAATTAAACCTCAAAGTGTATCAGTCAGTTATGCTGTATCAAATTTCCATTGTATTGTAATACTTCTAAGTGCTGTAATACTTCTAAGTGCTGTTCTTTTTCTCTTCCAGTTAAGTGGGCTGTAAACCAAAGAACATTCGCTTTAAAAGTGTGTGAATGGTTGATGTATTTGTACAGTAATTTGCAAGTTTGTGTTTATAATTTCTGCACTTTTGTGGCCAAATGAATATTCTGTCTCTCATAGACCTCTACTAAGCTATGTCAGAAGGCCTTTTCTGAGGCTATTAAGCCATTTACTCCTCAGAATGGCTGGGCATGTGCTGTTGTAGTCTTGATACGCAAAGAATCAGATGGCTCTCAGTCTAATTACTTGGTCTCAGAACATTACTTTTGAAATCACTGCCACATCTAGGGTGCAGACAGAAATGACAATTTTTGCCCAATCTGGCCACAAAAAGCAGCCTATAGTCATGACCAAACACAAGTGCATGGCTGCAGACAGCTTCAAGAGTGGCCGATCAGGTGAAAATCTGAACGTTCATTGCATGAGGGGTCAGATGAAGATGTTTCAAAACAGCATTTTCTGTAACTTCTGTCTGCACTGCCTGTCACTGTTTTCAGAATGGGAGGGGGGGAAAGGGACTGGCTGGGGACTCCCTAGAAAAAACTCGCTCTGGTCCCTTTCCCCTTCCTATTCTGAAACAGGGAAGGAGGAGGGGTCATTACTAAGGAAAACCAACTGCACCCTCCCAGCCAGCAGCTAGATTTCCCTTTCCCTGGAACCAGAACTTCTGTTTGGTCCAGGGGATTGTTGTAATTCAGAATGCTTCCTGAAAAGTGTTCTGAGTTACAGTGGAGAGCTGTACTTTTGTCTGCGCCCCTAATCTTTTTCAGGAAGCTTATCCATGACCTGAACATCAGCGTAGTTGCAACTCTGTGGCATTAATCTTACTTATTAGTCTTAAGGCCCATTAGTCTTACTTTGATCCTGGGGAAGCTCTTTGAGATGATTATCCAGGAGCACATCTAGAAAGGACCAGCACAGGGGACAGTGCTCGGGGGCAACCAGCGTGGGTTTATTAGGGGCAGGTCCTGTCAGACCAACCTGATTGCCTTCTACGATCAGGTCACATAATCATTGGATGCTGGTGTCACAGTGGATGTAGTCTTTCTGGACTTCAGGAAGGCCTTTGACACCGTCTCCCACCCCATCCTCATTAAAAACATAGGTGACTGTGGCATTGATGCCTACACAGTCAGATGGATCGGAATTGCCTGAGGGGCTGCACCCAGAGAGTGGTGGTGGATAGGTCATATTCGACCTGGAGCGATGTGGGCAGTGGGGTCCCTCAGCGTTCGGTCCTTGGGCCCACACTGTTTAATCTCTTTATTAGCAACTTGGACAAGGGGGTGAAAAGCACCCTGTTTAAATTCACCGATGACACCAAGATTTGGGGTGAGGTGGGCACACTAGAAGGGAGGGACAGGATACAGCTGGACCTGGACAGGTAACAGGGGTGGACGAATGAGAATAGGATGGGATTCAATACTGATAAGTGACCAGGAATAACGGTCACAAGCTGGCAGAGGGTAGGTTTCGGTTAGATATCAGGAGGCGCTACTTCACGGTCAGGGCGGCTCGGGTCTGGAACCAACTTCCAAGAGAAGTGGTGCAGGCTCCTACCCTGGGGGTTTTTAAGAGGAGGTTAGATGAACATCTTGCTGGGGTCGTTTGACCCCAGTATTCTTTCCTGCCATGGCAGGGGGGCGGACCAGATGATCTGCTCAGGTCCCTTCCGACCCTAGAAACTATGAAACTAAGTGCAGGGTACTGCACTTGGGCAGTAAGAACCAGCAGCATATCTATAGGCTGGAGAGCTCCCTTCTCGGAAGCACAGAGGTAGAAATAGATCTGGGAGTCATTATCAATTCCAAAATGAACATGGGCCGCCAATGTGAGGATACAGTCAGTAAGGTCAACGACACCTTGTCATGCATCCACAGATGCAGGTCTGAGGAGTGATCCTCCCCCTCTATGCAACACTGGTCAGGCCACAATTGGAGTACTGCATCCGGTTCTAGACGCTGCACTTCAGGACACATGTGGCCAGCATCGAGAGGGTCCAGAGGAGGCCACTCACATGATCCAGGGACAGCAGGACAGGCCCTACGAGGAGAGGCTACGGGACCTGAACCTGTTCAGCCTTGACAAGACAAGGGTGAGAGAGGACCTGGTGGCCATCTACAAACTTACTGGGGGGACCAATGGGGAATGGGAGAGACAATGTTTACCCAAGCACCTCCTGGAGCAACAAGGAATAACAGCCATAAGTTGTTAGAGGGTAGATCTAGACTAGACATCAGGAGGCACTACTTCACAGTCAGGGTGGCCAGAATCTGGAACCAACTTCAAAGGGAAGTGGTGCTGGCTCCTACCTTGGGAGTCTTTAAGAGGACGTTAGACGAACACCTGGGTGGTGTCAAATGAGCCCAGTATTCTCTCCTGCCCAGGGCAGGGGGTTGGACTTGATCTATTCAGGTCCCTTCCGACCCTACATCTATGAATCTATGCATCAAAAATACGTGGCAAAATAGTAACTCTTGTTCATTTGCTTTGAAAGCATGTGGGCAAAAATGTGATATGCTCTACTAGAGTTGATACTAGCTGCTTAAAAAAAACTAAAATGGCTCATTACTTTAAATTCAGCACACTCTTATGCTGAACCCAGCACATGCCCAGAAGAGATGGCACGTTAGTTGGATACAGCTCGCCCAACATCTGTATAGATCAGGTGCTTTGCAGGGCATTTTTGGTAATTTTATCTAATAGCTGATTGAATCAGTTTTAGTTAAAAGTACCAAAAAGCCCCGCTGAAGCACCTGACCTATACAGATGTTGCAGAGCCAGGTGAAGTAACTTGCTGCTGCTTTTGCTAAGCAGGTTTTTTGGTTTGTTGGTTTTTTTTTGTTGTTTTTTTTTAACGTCTTCAAGCATCCAGTGTTTAGCTATTATCTTTAATGAGCCTCAGGTTTCTCCCTATGTGTTTTTTGTCATGTAATCTAAAACAGAGCAGTTTGCTTAGCTCAGCTAGGAAAGTGTCCGAACCAAACAAGTCCAGTGTGTTCCAAATAGGTACTAGAGCATACACCTCAGATTATATCATAATAGCCAACTATACTAGTTGCGTTTGGAAAACATAAATCACAGACATTACTTAAATGTAAATAATTTCACCCAATAGCTGTAACTCTTAAAATCACACACAGGCCCTTGATGCACACCTGCCTTGACACAAAGGGCAGAACTTACCCTTTCCACCAATCGGACCAATTTTCCCAATTATTCCTTGATCACCAACATCTCCCACTACTCCTTTGTTTCCTAAGAAGAATGCAATGAAAAGAATATGGATGATTCTATTTATATTTGGGACACAGTTTAACTGTTTGATTGATCTGTTCTTTTGTTAAGA
This sequence comes from Crocodylus siamensis, assembly GCF_052110815.1. NCBI lineage: Eukaryota > Metazoa > Chordata > Crocodylia > Crocodylidae > Crocodylus > Crocodylus siamensis. The sequence goes on along the minus strand of NC_143397.1, from coordinate 237,468,802 downwards.
AATGCAAGTTCAGTTGTAACTGGTAGCAAGTGTAAGTGGATGCATCTACATGAGGCATTTACTGTTCAGTTGTCTAACTGCACAGTAAACACCTCAGTGTCTACATGTGCACCCCTACTAGGGTGCACAAAACTAATGTAAGTATTACCCTGCTGTGGAGTACTTTTGTACGCAGCAGTGCACATGTAGATGCTGACTGGTTGGCTGGGACACAAGGGTGCTTCAGTACTGGGGCTGCCTGCCAGCTAGCCTGGCACTGAAGCACCCTTGTGCCCCAGCCATCTCCTCTGCAGCACATTGAGCCTCAGCAGAGCAGTCCCAGGCTGGCAGGCTTACCTCCTGGGGCCCCCTTCCAGCTAGAGCTGCTTCAGTCCATCTCAGTGTGCTGTGGTCTGGGCACACATGCAGATGCATTCCTGGGAGCAATAAGCTCCAGAGTTTACTGATGTCCCCTAATGGCACATGTAGACGTGCCCAATGTGTGTGTTATAGGTTCTCCTTTCAGCCCCAGCCATTGAGTATATAGGTCTCTTACAGTCCCCTAGTCCTTCCCTCTGTTGTTGCCTCGCAGAATTTTTTCCTTTTTAGCTCACAGTGTAGCAGCTTGTATATTTAGCTTTGAAAGTCCTTATGTCAGTTTCCAGTGTGTTGGCGCTCTGTCCTTTTCAGTCTCAGCATTACAAGTGATTTAACGTGATCTTAACTTTTTAACTTGGTAACTTTAATATTCAAACAAGGTTCCCACTGAGTACTGCAGTGTATCATCTACCTATTTTCCTTCTGCTAACTTTCTTTCTGCAGATATTTAAATATCTGCAGAAGGTAACAGCAAAGTCTTCCTGAATAGAGGCAAGTCGCATAGTCCTTGAATGCCTTCTAAAAAAAGACATGGCCTTCCACTGAATGTCATAATTGCTTGGCCTAAAGAAGTAACTCTGTAAACTATAGGTCCCACTTTAGAGTATACTTGACTTCAGGAAATGATATAGATTTAGGCTTGCAGACATGACCTGAGTAGCTAACAGTGGTCCACATCTTAGGTGAGAAGATTACTTAGATAAGCAATAAACATTTGACTTGTCACATGACTATTTTCAGCCAATCCCGTGCATGCATGTAATGTATCACGTAACGCTAGTATCCATACCTAGCTTTTGGGAATGGTGTTAGGTTTAAATCAATAATGCCTAAAAATATTGTGAGATCTTGCATTGATGTACTAAGATATGTATACTAATTATTGCCAATACTAGTAATTGATGTATTGTTCTAGACCTCAATGTTGATATAGCAAAAATGTTAAAATAATTATACGTACCCTTTGGTCCTTTTGGTCCTACTTTTCCAGGTTTTCCCATTTCTCCCCGATCTCCTTTCTCTCCTTCATCCCCTTCAGAAAGTTCAAATAAAGTATCATGCTCCATTTCACTCAGGGTAATACATGTAAATCCGTTCCTGAGGAAGAAAAGCTCAGGGTGCAGACAGACCTAATATTTGGAACTTTGCAAAAAGCTTTAAAAATATAGTAAAATGGTTTTTTAAAAAAACTACTGTACTGATGTACACTTCCATGGAGGGAGCAGGTATTACTTTGTACCTTTTTGTTCCACTTTATGTCCATGCAGGTGGTTGGTCCTCCACAGTGCGGCTCTCTTCCCCCACCACGTTCTCCCAGTAACTTGGCCACTTTTAACTCCCTTCTCCGACCCGGGGTGCAAGGAGTTGTAGCGCCAGCAATGCCAGAGTACTGGGGCTCTCAGCACTTGGGGCACTCTTGGGGCCCTGCCCCTTTGGCACCGTAGGGGTGCTGTCCTCTTGGTAATTTGGGCACTGCTTCCTGTAGCCAGGACACCACTGGAGCCAGGATGGTGGCCCTCCAGCCCACACTCTCCATGTACCTCTGCTCTGATAGCAGGGAGCTGGTGGGGAGCAGAGGCTGAGTGGCAGGAGGGCACTCACTAAAATTAGCTCCGCTTCTCCCGTTACCTCAGCAAGTGAGACAGACCAGTGGTGACAGAAAGAAAATATTGTTGCCTTTCACAGATGGGGAAACTTAATTACAGGATGATTAAATAATCTGCCTAACATCACACAGGAAGTCTGTAGCAGAGGCAGACACTGAAGCCAAGTCCCAGACTTGTGCCATATTATAACATCCTTGAGCAACAAAAGAACAAACACCTCAGCAGTCAACAAGGTTTTAGGGAGGGTAAAATTGACTTGTTCTTGGTACCAGGGTCCATAATACAAGTGGTTTGAGGTCTCATCTTGTCTAAATGAAAACATGAAATGAACTGAAAGCTGTTATCTAATTTGTTTCTGAGTTAGGCTTGATGTTGCTCAAAGAGAAATTAAATCTGTGCTTTCTTCGTTCTTGATAGGAGACAGGGTTTGAAATCGGTGAATGAAACTGGTGATATGTTGAGACAAATTATGACAGATCATCAAGCCTTGGGATCCTGTATGGAAGGACAGAGCCATGACTGACTCACCCTGGTAGCCAGACCAGGGGGTGCTCATTAGCTTAAAAGGAGAAGGAGAAAAGGTTGAGCATCAGTCAGGAGGTAGAGAGAAAGTGTGTGTGTGTGTGTATTTCGGGGGGGGGGGGGGGGGTTCAGGAAGTCCTGGGAATAAACAAGCAAACCAATTAGGGTGGTATTTATCCACAGTTTAAGCCAAAGATTTTCCTGAATTAAATGTTAAGCTCACTCCTTCCAAAGGGTGGGTCTGTAGAGTAGTTGGCTGTGTGCTGCACTGGGAGGTGAGTAAGGATTATGTTCATTCACAAACAACATTTATTGCATTCTTTAAACCATCTATCACAAAACAAACAGTGAAATGAAAGGGCTTGTAATTAGCAAATAATAGGACTCTTAATCTTTATCTCGAAGTTCTCCTCAGTGATTCTGTAAAGGTGAGTACAGATATGTTTCTGGGGGGAGAGCCCTTTATAAATCCAGATCAAGCTGTCTGCTTCCCATTAAGAAAGAACCAACAACAACAAAAGTCAGGAGGGAGTTGGCGGGGAGTCTTTGAGCAAAAAGAATGTTTTGTACCGTCACTGGACAATACTATCAACCTTGGAGACATTACCCCAGAAAAAAACAGGTACATCACTATCCAAAGCTGGGCACGTCTACATGAGATGCAATGTCACTGTAGTAATGCATTATGGTAATATAGCAACAGTGGGCACAAACCGTGACGCTGCAGCTGCATCACCAAAGTGATGGCAGTGTAGCAGCTAAAAATAAGTATGTGCCACCAGCTGTTACTGTGCCGTCATTTGGTACCTCCTAAGGAAGTACTAAATAATGGCACAGTAACAACGGCGCTGTAGGGGCACGTATAGATGGCCCACTGTGATTACTTCCTGCAGCTACTTTCCTCCTGTCCTACTTGCTACAGTGAGATTTAAGTGCTGCAATCGTTCCTTTTGTGTCAGAGTAGCTATCAGCCAGGTATCAGGGTGTCAGCTATGATAAATGTAGTGCTTCCTCCTCCTCTTGCCTGGGACTCACATTTTTGAAGTGGAGTATGAAGGCTTGGATCGTGCTGTCCTCTTGTGGCTTCTTACTGAATTGCAACCAGGTAGGGAGGATTTTTAATTAAATGAACAAGTCAGTTCATCTCAGTTTTATGTGCCTAGGCCATCCCCCTTAATAGCATCGGATCAATATATTTCAGTATGTACGTTCATAATACTTTGGTTCACATCAGAGGTGGACCTAGATCCTACTCCTGAATCTGAATTTTGAATGGGAACTAGCATATTTTTACTGCTCTTCTTTGTACAGCACCCTACATGTGCATATTGCTGTACTGAAAAATAAAGAGTAGGGATAAAATGTCAGCTCTGCTAAAATCTGTGAAGCTGTGACTTCACTGAAAGCCATTGCCCCAAGAAGTGTGGCTTACAGCCCACATTCTGAACTAGTATTGTTCAGAGGTGGACAAGGTGCTATGGGGCAGGTTCAATTTTATCCCAACTCTCAGATTGTCTTTAAAGTACAGAGGGACCAGAAGTTTAACTAATTGTGTCTCCTGTCCACCCCATGTGTGGGTAGTTGCCTTCAGCAGAAACCTGGTTGTATTTTAGATACCTTTCTAGGATTCTATCCAATTGATCTACTTGCTGCGCATCACTAACTTGAAAGATCATACTATTGAAATGGACATGCACAAGTCGCTCAACCTTTCCTGTTTGCAGTTCTGTCAGACAGGGGAGTAAAAGCCATGAGCAATCAATGACATTTAAGGGTCATCAGAACACCTCTGATTGCAGCTGACAGGGAGCAAGGCCAGAAAGTCCTAAGAAGTTGCCTGAGTGCTAATAGTCATTGGAATCTTTAAGGGAATCGTTTCAGAGTAGAAGGAACACTAAATAAAATGGCTTTTTGTATTACTGATAGGAACTTAGTTAATCTTTGGTTGTTTCCATATCCTGGCTGCATCTCTTCTTACAGCTGGCTTGCATCTTTGTGAACTGAGTAAGTTTTAGCGTGAAATAGCTATTGATAGGTGTCTGAATGGTAGTGTTGAACGAGGGTATCTCACGAATGTGGGAATGGAACCCTAACAGGAATTGTGTGTCTACTTTCTCGCAGAAGATGTGGTATCCAGTTCCTATGGCTGCTGCATCACCTTTGTTTTGTCCTGCTGATTCCAGCCTGCCTTCTGTTTCTCTCCCACAGTGGCCACTGCCCTCCTATACGGTGCCACAAACAGGATTTGGGGAGTTTTGGCAGGAATCCTCCCAGCTGTAGTCTCCACAACAGGCCTTTCCACATGCAGCTGCCATGTTTTAATGAGTCTGGCACACTGCATGGGGGCCCATGACTTACTGAGGTTGGCCAGATTGGCTTTACAGTATACTGGTCCTAAATGTAATATGCACTGGAACATCAGAAAGTTGAGTCCTGCTGAGCTTGGTGGGAGGAGTTGCTGTACAGAAAGTGCCGACATGGCCAGTTGACTGGAAAGACAGTCTTTCAGTTCCTTTGAAAGGCTGAGGCTTCTGTTGTCCAATCTAGTGCCTAACCAGGATTTGCCCAGTTAAAGTGACCAGCTGTCCTGCATTTTCTGGGAGATGCCTGTGTTGGGCTTTATCCCAGAGAACTCCCAGAAACAGGAATTTTGTGTTGAATTTGGGGGGGAAAAAATGGTCCCAGTTTGACACCAAAAGCATTCTGCTGTGTCTTTTGAGAGAATGCAGTGCTGGCTGGTGTCACAGGAGCACATCTGTATTGCAGCTGAGTCAGGAGGCAGCTGTCTGCATGTTGACATGTCCAGATTAATTAGCTGTACCTCTCAGCACCACATGACAGTGGTTCTAATGCTGCTTTCCAAATGAAAAGCAGCATAGGCTTGTTCAAGTTGCACTACATCCAGGATAATTAATTCTGCCTCTCAGCAGGGCTAACTAATCTACCTGCAGCATTACACTGCAGTTTATAGACTGCACTACATGCATTGGCCAACTAGACTGAACAGCTGTGGTAGATGGTGCTGAGAGCCCAGATGCCACAAATGTCCCATTGCCTTGCAAAACATCAGTAATAAATGGTTACTTTTTGAAACATCTGGTTGATTTTGGGTTGTGCTACTTAAATCTAGCACCTGATTGTCACTGACCACAGCCTAATTTGAGAAGTCATACCCACTTGTATAATTCAATAGGCAACTTGATGAGGTGTAGAAAAAAGATGTGATTACAGAAGTTACAAACCCTTGGTAAATACCATTGCCCTCTTCAAGAAGAAAAACAGAAAATGGTGGTTCTTTTTAAACTTACTAAAAACTCAGCAGGGTTATGCATAAACTTGTTAATGTACTTCATTTGCATACAGAAGTACTGGCTGTCAATAAATCCACTTCTTTGGTCTCCACTATTAACCTGATTCATGGAAACTGACAATCTGACAGCTCTAGAGGACTATGAATAAACTATTATCTCATCCATGGGATTCTACAAATTCACATTTATGTTATGGTTTTGCAGTGCTCTCAGATCACTTCAACAGCTCAGGAGGTCTTTGCCTAGTGACCGTAACGTCTTTAAAATGGCCTCAAAAATATTATGATATTGTTAATTTGGATGTATGAGGAGCACCTGAAACACCTAGATGTGGCAGTCACCCAGCTGCCCTGCTACGGACTGAACATCAAATCTTCCAAGTCCTGCTTTTTGAAGGAGGGGATGGTGGAGCTTGCCTACATTGTGACACTGCAATGGGGCTTTCTGGATCTAAAAAAGAACCTAGTTGTCAAGACATGGCCTGGATTCACCACAGTGTGAGCTGTACAGAAGTGCATGAGGTTTGTTGAATATTATGTGACAAAAGCTTTTGATGAGCTGGTTGCTCTTCTACCTGCCATGTTATAAGAGGTTTCCAAGGCTGTCCAGGGATTATGTAGATTTGAAAGTAGGTTGCCAGTCTAGGGTGCCTGTACCAAAGCCTCCCCTTCAAGTTACTTATGGATTCTAAGATGCAAGAGTTGGGAAATGTGCGCTCTCAGGTTTAGAGTGGACAGGTGAGGGTGATCATGTCATACCAGTTGGAGACTGAGAGTTTGTCTTTGTAGCAGCAGTGTCCCACCCAGGATGATTCTGAGCATGTCCTGTCTGCCTGCTCCCACAGCCATGCTCCAAACCTATAAGTACACCAGTAAGGATGGGCTGCTTCAGGGCATTCCTATGTACTGCGCAGAAGCATGCTGGAGAGCATATCTTTAGAGTGGCCAAGGAAGGATGCCTTGAAGTGGCCCCTCTGGCACACTTCCAGGTGTTGAGCATGTCTGCAAAATGGGTGAACGGTATTGTTGGGTATGTCCCAGTTGGGACATTCTACCCACCATGGGGCAAACAAGCCCTGAGAGTCAGAATTATCCACTGGAGAAATCCAAAACCAGATACCAAATGTGAGTGTTTTTCTTTCCACTTTATCAGCGGGTTGGTTGTACATGGATAGAAACCCACAATGTTTAGTCTAATTGTTTCTCCTCCTCTGACAGTGGGAAACTCACAGTGTGGGAAAATCTTGTATTTTCTCTCTTCTCATTATAAATTGTTAGACTCTCAACATGCAGTAAAGAATTGCCAATAACTTTGGATTTTTTATGTTTGATCTTTGATTTGCACCAGTTTTATGCTGGCATACATCTACTGGTAGAATCATTCTTGATTTCCATGACGATTTATAGGTCAGATCCTTGACTAATGTAGACTTTGAGGGAAGTATGTTGGCTCCACTTCATCTGATAATCTGGGCCTCTTTCTGTTGGCTTTATTGATTTAATAAAACACAAATTATTTAGATTTTAGTCTTCTAATTTATACAGGTATAACTTCCTTGACTTGATTCTCATAATGTGTATGTGTATCTGATATTAGCATATATGCTATAGGCCATATATGGCAGAAAAAAAGAAATGAAATTAGGTTTTGAAATGAAAGGGTTGTTTAGATAAAAAAAAAAATGTGAAGCGCTAGTAAGGAAAGTTGGTTCTGGGCTAGAACAGCCTATAGGATGTGGTAAGGCGTTGTATATTTTCAAAAGGAAATGTGGACAGCGACAGTTCTGGTTGCTGACAGAGTTTTGATATTTTCCAGAAGTAGAATTGTATAAGCACAGTTAAGGCTAAAAGATGGACAGCAGTACTTGGAGACCACAATAAACGCTGCTTTGACGCACCAGCCAGTGTCACAGAGTTTAGAAGCAGCATTTATTGGAAAAATAATAAAGGGACCTCTTTGCATAGGCTGCTACTGAGAAACACCTAGTTCTCTTCCTCAGATTTCATTCCTCACCAGTCTTTCAAGCTGGGCCCAATAGGTCCCTTTTGAAGTCCATGTTCCTGGACTTAATGAAAGTTAATCAGGACGTAGAGCAAATATAATCAAATATGAGACCTCCTGAAATGCTGAGCACCTACACATCCAAATGAAATCAACAGAATCGGCAGTGTTATACACTTCTGAAAAATCAGCCTCCTCCCCATGGTTATAGCAAGGGGTTAAGAGTCAAAAGTTCTGGTTTTATTTCTGCTCCTAACTCTCTCTGTTTGTTCTTGATATGTTCATTTGAATTCTCCAGATTCTGATCTTTGTACCAGGAAAATTGGTGAGATACAGAATTTGACCTTCACTGCTCTGGTTAATCAGTGGTAAATAGTTAGGTTTTTAGAGAACCTGTAATGTAAAGCACTAGATAAATATAAAATTTTTACAGGCTGTCTCTCAAATTGGGCATCAACAATCTTTTAAAATGTAGGTCAATATTCTTTGCAATTTTGGCCCCAAATACAAAACTTTAATAGTGAGGCTATAATGATATCATTCTCTATTAAATTTAACTTACTATGTATGTCATGTTGCTTGATGAAAATCTGTAGATTAACACCAAGTATTACAGAATTCTACATTTAATTTCTATAGTGTCCGTCTGACTATTTCCTCAAACTCTCTCTTATAAAAGTACAACAAGTTGGCAATAATATTATCCTATGTTCAAATGATTTGAACTCTTTTGCAAATCTGGACTTAATTTAGATTAGGAAACTGGAAAGTGAGTGAGCCTTCTCTGCTTTTGTTGATTTTTGTTATAATCTATTTTAGATCATGAATAGATGTCAAACCTTCAAAAAAAATTAATGTATAGCAACAGTACAATAGGACTGCATGAGCAGAGGCTGGAGCAGTCAGTGGAATGTATACATCATACATTACGTGTGACCACTAGAGGTCAGACTTTATCATCGCTTAACAATTCCTGTTCTTAATTTTTTTTTTAATACAGCCCAGCTTTTAGGGTTTATCATAGAAAATAGGTGGTGAAGACAAAAAGCAGTATTGTTCTCTCCAGGATATTTTCTAGTGCTTGGATCTGTCATTTAAATACCTTGTATTCTGCATCCCCTCTTCTGGGAATTCTGATGCCTTTCTGGATATTCATGGAATCACAGAATTAAAGAATCGTAGAAAACTAGGATTGAAAGGGACCTCAGGAGGTTACCTAGTCCAACCCCCTGCTCAAAGCAGGACCATCCCCAACTAGATAATCTCAGCCAAAGCTTTGTCTAGCTGGGTCTTAAAAACCTCCAGGAATGGAGCTTCCACCACCTCTCTGGGTTGCTTGTTCCAATGCTCTACTACCCTTCTTGTGATTAGTTTTTTCTAATATTTAACCTAAACCTCCCTTGCTGCAACTTGAGACCATTGTTCCTTGTTCTGTCATCTGTCACCACTGAGAACAGTCTAGGTCTTTGTAACTACCATTCAGGTAGTTGAAGGCTGCTACTAAATCCCTGCTCAGTCGTCTTTTCTCCAGACTAAATAAGCCCAGTTCTCTCGGTCTCTACTCATACGTCATGTGCCCTGGCATCCTAACCATTTTTGCAGCCCTCCAGGGGACTCTCTCCAATTTGTCCGCATCCTTTTTATAGTGGGGGGCCCAAAACTGGACACAGTACTCCAGATGTGGCCTCACCAATGCTGATTAGAGGGGAAGAATTACTTCCCTTGATCTGCTGGCAGTGCTCCTACTATTGCAGCCTATTATGCTGTTAGCCTTCTTGGCGATAATGGCACACTGTTGGCTCATTCAGCTTATTCTCCAGTGTAAATCCCAGGTCCTTTTCTGTAGAGCCAATGCTTACCAGTGCATGGGATTGTTCCATCCTAAGTTCAGGACTTTGCACTTGTCCTTATTGAACCTCATGACACTTCTTTTGGTCTAATCCTTCTATTCGCCTTGGTCTCTTTGAATCCTAACCCTACCCTCCAGTATATCTACTAATCCCTGCAGCTTGGTGTCGTCTTCAAACTTGCTGAGAGTGCACTCCATCCCATCTTCCAGGTGGTTGATGAAGATATGGAACAAAACCGGCCCCAGGACCATCCCCTAGGACAGGGGATTTCTTTTTTAACAAGTGTACCCCTTCTGTCTCAGAGTTTCAGCTTACATACTTCTTTATATTAAAATTATTTGGGGGTGCTGGTAAGTCCCCGCAGATAGCAGGTAAGTCTTTGAGGTAGGGGAAAGGACTGTAGGGGTGGGGGCAGATCGAGGCCTCCACAGTGAGGGAGAGAGTGGGGCACAGACAGGGGGCAGGGGCTGGGGTGAATGTGGCCCTGGTGGGCTGGGTAGAGGGACAGTTGGAGCCCGTGTGGCTCATGCAGGTGTAGACACCCAGGGGGGCACATGCCCCCCAATCTGTGCACAGCGTGGAGGTGGCTGCCACTACGCACAGGGCTTTCCGTGCTGCTGCAGCTGCCCTGGGAACACTTGCATCGCACCACTGGGAGGGCAGGGGGCGCAGCGCAGCCTAGTGGTGGCAGGCATGGTGTCACACTGCTCCCGGGGCTGCTGCAGCAGTGCGCAAAGCCCAGTGCACAGTGGCAGCTGCCTCCGTCCCATGCACAGATCGGGGGGGGCACATGCCCCTTGGGCCTCTGCTGGGGTAGCCCCCCCCATACTCCCTACAACCTTAAGTACCCTCATGGGTATGCATACCCCCGATTGACAACCACTGCCCTAAGACACTCAACTTCATGCTAGCTGCCAACTAGACATCAAGCCAATGATCATCCAGTACTACCTGCTAATTAATTCCCATGTCTACCATCTAGTTAATTACTTTCAGGTATCTTATGCATGTAAAAAGAGCACATTCAGATGAGGGGGAGGACTAGGGGGAGTTCTCATGGTTAGAGATCTTGAGCAAAAGAAATGACCAATTCCTTGTGATTTTTGTTTGTTTGTTTGTTTCTTAACTCTGAACATGTGGGGGATGCTTAAGTTTTTTGTAGCCAGTGTAGGAAATATGAACTTTTAGGTGACGTGATATAATCTCGCAAGGTAGTGCAAGTAATGTAGGACCATAAATTCTGAGGTATTTAGTGCACCCACAATCATTTTATGACCTCCTCTTCCCAGGTACATTATGGCAGAGGAGAGGCATAGCTGCACAGCTCACAAAATTATTGCAATCGTCCAGTGTACTGCATTATCTCCCAGCAAAATAAATTATATCATGATGCTTCCTATTGGTAGATGTAGAGGGATGAAACAGGCTGGAGAGATGACTCTATCTGAAGCCAGGGCTAGGAGGCACAGGGGTGATAAAAGTAACAGAAATCTTTGTTTGAGACACTATGATTAGGAATACAGCAGTAAAGTTTTGTCAGTGGATTTAGTGCCAGATGGCAGATATAATGTGCTGGTGTTTAGAGTATTCTAGTCACAGGCCAAGTACTGTAAAGGCAGTACTGCAAATCATCCTGGTCAGTATACCTCAGCTGTTTTACAGATAATTAAAATGATTCAGGCACCAGTCCCATATTAAGTCTTTCCCTTCCCAGTTGAACTGCAACTATGGTTGCTATGCTACTTGCAGTCAGATGTAATTCTTCTGATACAGACTGTTGTCCACAAGAACCTGGAATGAGGCCACAGACTTCCATCACATAGACTGCAGACTGTTGTCAGATGATCACTTGATTTAGAGTGATCTCGATGGAGCTCCATAGCTGTCTTTGGCTGTCATCCCTTTTAAAACAGTAATCTAATTCTGAGGGCATGCTAAAGATCCATTCAGTTCTTCCACTCTTCCTTGGTGTCATCATACCATTGTTCTGGCCAAAAGGCAACAGGGAATGACCATAATTATGCATACAATCTGCCATTACCATGCTTAATTTGTCTTGGGTCATAATAGCACTGTGACATGCTCCTTTTCTGTATTCCCAGTCATTGCTAGTTCTGAAAAAAATAGTTAGAACTCAGACTAATTCCTTTCATGTTCTCACTAGGCCACCTTGCTAGCTCAGTAACACTTGTGCAACAGATAATTTTTGTCCAAATTTTCTCTAAGCATTTAAACTTCCATTATGCAAATACTAACTAAACAAACTCCTTGCACAACCTCAGGTGATTATTGCATTTCCCTGTGTAGGTTTTGCAGCAACAAAAGTTAAACACTTGGACCACAATCTTGAAGAAATTAATTTGCTGATTAAAAATGGAACTTTAAGCAATGTGCATTTGAATAATCCATCATAAAAACAAATGAGTCTGTGGCAAGGTTTTGGGGTTGATAATCTCTTTTCTATTTAAAATTTAAATCAGTCACATTTTTTCCAATTCTGTAGCCTATGGATAAATTAATGAATTACTAATAAGGAAGCAAGAGTTTGGGCTGCAGTAGCCCTTGCCTGGAATAAATATTTCAGAGCTGTCACTGAAAGATATATTTCTGTGTTATGGATCAAGTTCCTGGCTGATTTGTACCTTGGGCAGTTTCTCTGACTTCAGTTGCAAGTTAATGTATGGGATATAAGTTAATGCAGAGAATTTGGTCTTAGATATTTGCAAAACATTTGGAAGATGAAAGAACTATACACTGAAAACCCAAACTAGTTCCCACTGAAATCAGTGGACAGGTTATTTTTGAGGTCAACAGGAGCCGTTGGAAGGGTCACAGGGAGCACAGTTTCCATTTGGGATTAATGTACTTGGATCTCTCCATAAGTGTAAATGAACCATCAGTTGTCTCTGGGTTAATGCTCACTTTTAAGTGAAGCTGAAATATTTTTGTATATCATCTGAATGAGAGCTATCTTGCAACCTAATGCAAACAGAACACAGAAAATGAACAGGAGAGGTCTAATGTAGCTGGAAAAAACTGTGCAAGAGACCTATACCATATATAAATGTGTGGCAGATTATAATAGGAACTTTATAAAATCATACAACCATCTCTTCTCAGCACAGCACCTTTTCCTCCCCAGAATTTCGCTTGTCAGGTCTTTGTTCCATTTTCAATACTAGATCTTCCCTCTCCAGCTCAGCAGAAATGTATATCCTGTGCATACCCTAGTCCCATTATGTCCCTATTTAAAATAAATCTGACTAACTCTGGCCTTAGTATTAGCAAGCTTATATTCCTCACCTTTTGGTCCAGGTAAAATTGTGTGTGTCGAGCAGACTTCTGTAGTAGGTCGATTGTCAACATCGAGCCCAAAAATCTGAACTTGGAAAATGAAGAGCATTACTACGGTCCCATACTTCCGCAGCTGTTGTTCCTTCATGCTGCTCATCCTTGCAGTTTCTCAGGAAATGCCTTTCGTTGTTACAGCCTTAACAAATACAGTTGATTCTAAAATAAATGCTCTGCTAACTGAGGCAGAGCAAAGACTTGGGAGTTTGCACTGGAGAGCAGCTAAATAAAGTGGAGAAAAGCAGATCATACATTGTCCAGAGTATTTATTTAAAGGCGACAGCTGTTTATTCCAATTTATCTCTTAGCTGTGAGATATTTAGGTGCAATAGCCAGAGGAAATGTCTTCAGTATATGGGGCTATCTCATTTAGATTTTTCCTCTTTGTGTTTACTTAACATAGTAGAGAAACACCGGATTCCACTTATTCATATGACAAAGACTTTGATTTTGTATCCAAGGGAATGCCAATTAATTACACATGGCTTGTGTCAGGTTGTTAGCTAAGGAAATGAACTTAGATTCTTTTTCACAGATAAAGGAGACGATTATATAAGAATCCTTCTTCTGGAGGTAAGTAAGGCTCCCACAAAACAAAGGCATAATTTGCGGCTCTGCTGTGTGGGAGGGACACTTAGAATAAGCTATTGCACCTCTGGTAATCTGTACAGGCACATTCTCTGCTAGTTCAATACAGTGGGTCTGAAAGGAAAGGATGAAAGAAGGTGTGACCACTGGGTCCCTGAACCAGTAGCCTGTGGTTAACCCTCAGACTGCAGCTGTTACAGTGGTCCTCAGGCTGCCATAGCAGTTGCTCTGTACCCTCTTTTTTGGTAGATGAGAAGGGCAGCGTTGAGGGCTGAAGCCACAGAAGAGAAGAAGACCCAAAGGCAGCCATGCAAACTTCCCACACTTCTGTATCCCTGTACCAGCTAGGAGAGGCAACCTCTGGAGGCGGTGGGGCTCCTCAGGCTTCAAGCTCATTCCGCTGAGTAGGTTGACAGTCAAAGCTGCGTTTGATTTGTGTGAGGCAGGCTCAGAAGCTTCATTTGAGTTTGTGGGTCTGCAGCTAAAGCTTGGAGGTCAGACATGTAAACTGCTGTGTAGTAGAACTGATGTGACTCAGTGCTGTTATTGACTAGATTCTACAAGATTTTAGTGCCCTTCTCCAGGTCTGTCCAGACCTGGAAAAGGGCACTTCCTGTCTGAAAGCTGATCTAACATATTATGCGCTAGGACTGTGCAAAATTTTACCAGCTGTTTCATTTCGACACTGTTTCTACTCATTTTGAGCTTGAAGCAGCAAACTGGAGATGAAACAAAGGGCTTCGAAACAGCCTCAGTAAAAGGAGGGCAGTCAATGTTTTGAAACGTTTCAAGTTTCGAAACAGCCCGGCTGAGTCCTCCCCAGCTCTACGATTGCGCTGGGGAAGGGAACTCGGTCTGATCCTAGCACTGGGGAGGGGAACCCAACTCAGCTGGGCTGAGTTCCCTTCCTCATCCTGATCAAAACAGCGTCAAAACAGCAAAACCGTTTTGACAATTCGGAACAGAAGAGTGTTTTTGAATTGAAACAAAACTCTAATCAAAACACTGTTCTGTCCAAACGGATGTCAAAGCAAAATGCTGCTGTTTTGCACAGCCCTATTATGCAACTATACAGTTGGTCCAATAAAAGATATCACCAAAAAAGTTCCTTGCTCTTTGCCCAAGAATAGGGCAAGCACTCTCAAAATACAGTATATATTACACAGCTATTTCCCAGCCATTTTGGTGGAAGGGCACTGACAGTGCTCTTGTACCTATAGCATGTTTAAGGTATTCTTGTGTCCGGTTTTGTACATTGTAGTTGGATGAGGGTTTGAAGTGGTGATTTTGGGGATTTCATGGATAAATGATTGCCTGAGGACACAGGGGTTTGGGCTTGATAGCTCATAAGGGCCCTTCCAGTCCTTTGTTTCCCACTGATGACTTTTTTTTCCTGTAAGTGTGGATTTGGTTGTCTAGCCTCAGCAAAAGTAGATTTCCCCCACATAACATACATACCAGCTTTTTTGATATTTTCCTCATTATTTCAGTCAATAAATTGTATGGCCTTTCAGCTTTCTAATAGATGGATAAGATAACAGCACCCATTCAAGGGTGTGGGGTTGCATCAGATGCCTTCTCTTTAATGCCTGAAACCCTGTTGATCTCAAGTCTCACTATGTGCCTGGGTGAAATCTTGTCCATATTATAGTAAAATAGCAAATCTTCCATTGCGTTCAAGGGAAGCAGAATTTTACCCCTACTATGGTCACACTTCCAAAAGTTGCCACACTTCCAAAAGATTCTCTCTTTCTTAATTATAATACACATGGCATCTTCAGAAATAGGTCCGGTGTCTGCCCTCATAGAGCATGCAATGAGACAAATATGAGGCATGTATAAAGCAAATAGTACATGGACATGACAACAACTACACCATAACTGGTGAGGGACAGAGGAATAATGAGAGCTGGGACTAGGGCCAGATGGAGTTACACCAAGAATAAATTCAGCCCCATGTGATTTGAATTGGGAATTGTGCCTGTGACTTCTAAATCGGTTTTATGTATCCTTTCCCTCACTTCACTTTCCATTTTGCAATCTTAAGGCCAGCATAAGAGACAGAATGGATGGTGTGGGAGTGGGAACCTGGCATAGTTAGTTCAGTGGAGGGATGGGGAGGAAGCATGTTGGAAAACATTGCCAAATGATATGATCTCTCCAGCGAGCCCAATAAATCTTCTAACAATTGTTCAATGTTCATCAGCAATAAATAGCAGAAGGATGAGCGAGTCAGGAAAACACTGGCTTAGCTAGTTTGGTTACTTACTGAAGGAAGGCAGGAAATACTTGTCTCATACAGCAAAACTTTTGGACATTTCAGTCACCCTCCTGTTCTGAATTGGGCTGAAACCAAGACCTTGCAAAGCTTTTCATAA
The DNA here is from genome assembly GCF_052110815.1 of Crocodylus siamensis. NCBI lineage: Eukaryota > Metazoa > Chordata > Crocodylia > Crocodylidae > Crocodylus > Crocodylus siamensis. The sequence continues at coordinate 237,452,837 of NC_143397.1, read as the reverse complement.
AAAGCCAGGGAGCAGAGGAATACCCAAGACAGCCAGGAGTCTGGTGGTTTGAGTATTTACCTGGGATATGAGAAACATAGGCTTAAATCCAGGCTTCAAAGCGGAGTGCTGCACTGGAATCTTCCTCTCCCAGTTGAGTCCCCTACCTACCCAGCTGTTTGGTGTCTTGTGGCCTTCTGTGATTTCAGTCACAATTTCTGTCCTGGAACTGAGGGGGAAAAAACAGTCTTCAACAGAAATTTCATCAAAAGCAGTGGTTACCATGCAAAGTTTGGGGTTTGATGAATCAGTATTTTGAAAAGTTTCACTGAAAAATTCCCAACCAGTTCTTTCACTGTCTGAGATTTAATGAGGCGTGTAGCCTGTTGAGCATTTTAATTCTCGTCAAATCAGGCTCAGGGATTAAAAATAAATAAATAAACCGACCAGCCTTGCCCAAGCATAAAAGCGATGAAACAAGCATCTCCCAGGGCACGAGCGTTCTACAAGAAATCCCTGAAAGCAAACTGAACACAGAAAGCCAGGCAAGGTTCTGGGTGCTTCCAGTCGGTGTATGTGCATTACAGCATGCTACCTGTTTAGAGTCTAAGCATTAGTAGTTTACATGTAATCTTTACCTGAATGTCCCTGAGGGATTAACCCTCAAATGCCAGTATGCTATATAAAGTACAGACAACATCCTGCATAAGTTATTGCTGACTGCCAAGAGGTGGTAGATATTAGAGCCAAAATCGCCAATTTGCGGGGTTCCACATGCTGTGGTTGGGCTCAAGGTTAATATTCTGCCTGTTACCACAGGAAGACTTAGTGAGGAAAGCTCAGGATACTTTGGCAGCAGCTCTATCCCAAACTTTGTTACTAAAGAGTTTCCCTTTATTTAGGCCATGTTGTACTGGACAGCTGTTGGGATCTGAGGGTGTTAGAAGGCAAATACTTGTCTTTCCCAGTCTCTCTCTCTATTGCTATGGTATCTGAGATCAGCAGTACCCTTGACATTTCAGCCTGCTGTCTGTGTACATCAGTGGTATTGAGGCAGTTCCAGTACTGACAGCACTTGGAACTGATTAGACAGAAGGTCTGAACTGAGACGCAAGGGATGGAGCAGAAGGTACAAAAACACTGCCATCTTTGAAGGCACTATGTGATATTTGCTTTGTGTGAATATAGCCTATGAAGAGCAATTGTTAATCCAGTCAGAAAGGTTGGGTCAGTGACCAGACACTACACGTGTCTGCAAGTAGTTTCCAAGAAGAACCTCATCACAACTAATGACAATGATTTTTCCAAAACCTTACTATACCAATGCAGTAATCTAAACAGAACTTGTAAGACCATCTATTGCCCTATGGTTCTCCCAACATTATATTCAGGGGGGCAGAAGGCAGGGTGGGGATGCACCATACAGACTAACTGAATCAGAGATGCAAAAGCTTTCTTGAGCTCCATCTGATGCTTACTTCATTATATTCATGGTGGCCAAACCTCAATTCTGGCTTCTCTGGATTTTTGCCAGTCCATTTGGTTTGTTGTTTGGCTGTGTCTCAACTTTGTGTAGCCTCTGTTCACACTTACATGGGTGCGTTGCAGCCTTGTGTTTCTATGCCAGGATTTGCAAGATCAAACCTACATTTGTTAGCTATTTCAGTGTGTAGGATGAAGATCAGACTCTTCCTAATTAGAATCCACTTTGGTACAAGATATGAGTCAACAGGTCCTTATGATGCTTACTGAGATCTCCCAGAAAATGCATCCAAGGTCCCTCCAGTTTATCTTCATACCTGTTCTTGATCTAGCAACCGCCCCTGGAAACTTTCACTTTTCCTAAGAAATTATTCTGGCTGACAGTTGTATCATCATGAGACTTCATGAAAGGACTTGAGACTAACTTGTCTCATCACTGTTTTGCAGGGGGAAAAGTAAGGAATTCAAAGTTCTGTTACAAATGCAACATAAGGTGGAATATTGTAAATGCTTTGTGAATGTGTTGGCTTAAGTACAGCTTAATCCAGTGTCAGAATCAATTTAGCAAACAACAGGGCAATGATTCAGTTTCAGTGGAAGACTTACAAAATAAACTCTGTCTTTTGCTGACCTGATGTAGAACTGAACAGTGTCCTACCCTGGGAAAATATTTCCTGTTTCATTTTCATAAATATTTATGTAATTACTTCTGGGAAACGTATCTTCTTCAGAAAACTGAGTGCTCTGATTCCTGGCACACAGCTAGCTGTTGACATTTGAAAGACTTGGGATATATATGCTTGAAATTTATAATTTCTCCTCTTGCCTGTCCCTTTTTTATTTCTTTAAATTCTTTTTTCCCCTTCAAGAAACCTAATGGTGAGCCTGAGTCACAGAAGTTTGGACCCACATCTGGAGTCTGAACATTCCAGGAGTTACAGAGGCATTTTAGGCTACAGAGATAGGGGTTCAAGTAAAATCCAAGCCAGAATCAGAGCTTCCCTCCCACCCCTCATTAAAAGGCCTGTCTTTGGAAGCTTATCTCTAAACAAAGTGTACAATCAACAAAAAGGAATTTCAGGGTGTGTGACAAACAATTAAAGCGGAAAGAAACTAAAATGCACTGCTTCAAGCTTAAATGGCACTGATCTGCTGCCCTTTAAGTGTCCTCTCTCACTCTTTGACTATACCAGCCTGGTTTGGTTTTGTAGGAGTGAGGAAGTGTAAATTCTGCATAAATTACTCAGCAGAATCCTCCACAGAATTGTATTAAAGTTCTACTCTTTTTAACAGATTAAAAGCCTTGAAGGGCCATATTTTTGGGAAAGGAGAAACCAAGCCTTTGGGTCAACCTGAATGTACACCTCCTACCTGCTTGAATCTCATTTATGCTGAAGAATGGTAACGTAGCCAGTTGCAAAGGAGACAGCTCCACTAGCCAGAAGATTCTCGGCTTGAGTCTAGCCTTTTCTCCTGCCCCTGGAAATCTCAGTTCTGTGTTGTCTATCTTTTTTCTTATCCTTTCCAACCAAGTGTACATACTTGCTAGCTAATTCTCAAAGTTCTTGACCTTGGTCTAATAGCAGTCTCATCATCCTTGTCCTTGTCTGCATAATTTAGGGCATAATTTAGGGCACAGCAAGTCTTATTGCAAAATATGTTTGGATATAGACTTGTCAGTAATTTAGTTCCATGAACACCTAGCCTACTCCTCTTCTAACTGAAGGCCTCTCTGCTTTCTGGGGACATGGCACTGTAGAAGCTGAGGAATGCTCTGCAATATAGTGCTGACATTGATTTATATATGTTATGAGCATGTGGCATGGAGGCATGGGTGGCTTCAGGCTTTTGTAAAGACGGGTGCAGGAGCAGTGATTGGTGCTTCAAGGGTGCTGCACCCCAGCTCCCAGCTTTTTCCCCACGCCAGAGTGGGCAGACCACACCATGAGAACAGCAGCCAGAGATTCTACTTAAGTCCCAAAGCAGGTAAGATTCTCCCCCACCCCCTCAGCACCCTCTCTGTCTCCATGCTCAGCAGCACATCTACTCCCTTCCCCTCCACTCCTTTCCCATTCTCCCTCTGCCCCACCTGCTGCTGATGCTGTCCCTGGCTGACGTGAGGGTGGGGGAAGCTCCAGAGCTGCTCCTGCCCCACTCCAGCTCCATCCCCTCTGGATTTGCTCCTGCATAGACGATAAGGCCATGACCACTCAAGCTAGTCAAGAATTTTTTGGTAAGTGTTTTTTTTCTTTAGAAAATACCAGTTCACTGGTACAAAAGCTCTTTTCTGGGCACTTGCTAGTTTCTTAGCACCACAATGGAGATTTGGTAAGAGAAGGGAAACCATGAGCCCACATCCGCTCTTACACTCTCCTCTTGCTGTTGTGGGAGTTCTTTGTCTACACCAGTATGGAGCAGCACACTGCAAAAAGTCCTGGTTTGCCCTGTACCAAATGGGATGATTTCCTAAAATCACAGAATGATTGTGGGAAGGAAGAGATGTCTCCTGTCCAACTCTATTTGGTACCAATCATCATGATAGTAAAGTTGTTTTCCTTTTGACTAAAACAAGAGGCCTGTAATTTTGGAGTTGCAAGACTAGTAGTTCTTGTCTTAGCTTCACGTGTGTTTCTATGATTTATGTAGCCATTTGCTTTTGTTATCTGCATGGCATTCATTTGCAGTAACTTAATAGATCTATGAACGATACAGTGTATTACAAAGTGGGGGTTGCAGTGATGTCCTTGTTTCTGATACTAGTTCACATCCTCTCTGGACATCACTTGGCTACTCCTATCAGGGATAAACTTCCAGGTGAAGATCATAAAACCACACAGCCATTACTGTAACACAGGAATGTGCCAGTGTGAACAAAATAGCTGGTGGTTTCAGTATATTATCCTAAGCTAAGAAACCCTAGATCTCATGCTTTCCTCCTTTTGTTTAAAAACAAAGACACAATTAAATTATTTGCTCAATCATTAATTTGTTCTCTGGCCTCCTAGATTTAGTTCAGGGTATAAATGAAATGATCATAAGTCAGAGTTGCATTTCCCATCACCAGATTTTGCCTTTGGCTTTGTTTTAATAATTGGAGATTTACAATGCAGTGTAGTGGAATGCATATATTTAGAAGCAACATTAAATCAGGTTCAGAGAGAGCCAGTGTCAGTAAAATGTTATATAGCATCTTAAGTTCTCCAAATGTTTCCTGTTTGGGTTCCAAACACAATGTTTTACTAATCTGGACCACACACTTCAGTGCCAAGGCCAATAAATTGCACAGTCCTAGGAATTTCCATTATAAGTGTGCACTTCTTATAGGGCAGAAGGCCCAATGTGCCTGATACAAAGCATTGTAAACTTAGCAGGTTTTTTTCTAATCTAGGAATACCATATTTTCTGACATCACATGCCAACTTATTTTGGGGAAGGCAAAATGAAGATAAAAGGTTTGTCCAGAGTTCGGCTGCACAGAATAGGAACAGAACCTAATCTTCAGCTCCCTCACTCTCCCTTCCTGCTTAATTAAAAGTTGAAAACCTAGCTATTGCTAAAGACCAGGCTCTGTGGATAGATCTATGATTTTGAAAAGAGCTGGAAACTCTGCAAAGCTCTGAAATAGAAGAAGGGACCAGAAGCAGCTAGCAGACAGCAACATTGCCAGAAGAAAGATTGGTTTGATTAATGGAAAATATAGGCAATTAAAAGGAAGAGATGATTGTTAATACCTATGGAGTGAAGAACACTGACTCATTAAGACAACTGACTCCTTCAGCTGCCTGAATATAAATCCTACTGTTGCTGCTAGACTATTGGTTTTGAAGCAGGAATTCACAGATTTACACACAAGGTTAGGGCTGGACGGGACCTTGTGATATCAATGTGTCCAGCCCCTCTGCTCTAGGCAGGAAAGACTGCTGGGATCACATAACCACAGCAAGGTGTGCATCCAGTCTCCTTTTGAAGATCTCCAGAGTAGGTGCCTACACTACCCTGCTGGGAGTCTATTCCAAAGTCTGGTCACATGAACCGTAAAGAAGTTTTTCCTCATATCCAGTCTGAAAACTTCTAGGAGTTTGACCATTGTTCCTGGTTTTCCCCAGTGCACTTTGGTAAATAGTTGTGCCCCTAGCCCCTGATATATTTGTAAGCTGCCAACAATTTCCCCTGAAGTCTTTTCTAGGCTGAACAGTCGCATATCTATCAGCTTTTCCTCGTATGGCTTGCTCTTCAGGCTTCTAATCATACAAGTGGCTCTTCTCCGGACTCTCTCAAGCTTTTCCACATCCTTCTTGAAGTGTGGCACCCAGAACTGGACACAGTTCTCCAGTTGTGGCCTCAACAATGCTGAGTAGAGCGGGAAAATAACTTCCTTAGTTTTGCTTGAGATACATCGGTTGATGCATGCCAGTGTATTGTTTGCACTGCTAACTGTAGTATCACACTGGTGGCTCATATTTATTTTATGGTCAATTATAACCCCAGGTCCTTTTCAGTCATGGTGCTAGCTAGCATAGCACTGCTGAGCCTCTAAATTTGTTGTGGGTTTTTCCTCCCCAGATGGAGCACTTTACACTTCTCAGTGTTGAATAGCATCTGGTTCTGGTCTGCCCATCTAACTAATCTGTCTATGTCTGCCTGCATCATCAGCCTACCCTGATATGTGGCCACACTTCCTCACAGCTTAGTGTCATCAGCAAAGTTTGCCAGTGTGCTTTTCAACCCCACATCCAGATCATTGATGAAGATGTTGAAAAGCACTGGTCCAAGTACCAAAACCTGGGGGACCCACTGGCTACCTCCTGCCAGGTCGACACAGATCTGTCTACTAGTACTGTCTGGGTCTGACCCCACAACCAGTTTCCCACCCATCTGACTGTTAAATTCTTAAGCCCATAGTCCCCTAGTTTTACTTTGAGAGCCTCATGGGACACCAAGTCAAAGGTCTTCTTAAAGTCCAAGTAAATAATGTCAACCTCATCTCCCTTATTCAGGTGGTTAGTAACCTGGGTGTAGAAGGAGATTAGTTTAGTCAGACATGACCTACCCATGACAAAACCAATGTGGCTGTCATTCCAAATTTTGCCTTCTACTAGCTTATCGTATATGGACTCCTTGAAATTTTTTGAGGATTTTTCCTGGGATTGAGGTCAGGCTGATTTAGCCTGTAGTTCCCTGGGTCCTCCATCCTCCCATTCTTAAAGATGGACACAACATTGGCCCTCTTCCAGTCTTCTAGGACCTCTTAAGTGGGGGTACCTTTATTATGAACAGAAAATTAGTTTCTCTGTGGGTGCATCTATACGAGTCAGGGGAGGGGCACTCTGAAGTGCTTTGGGTTAGAGTACAAGGCAGTCGAGGGGAAAGGGACTTAACGGTGGGAGTCTACTACAGACCTCCCAACGAGGGAGAAGAGCTTGACCAGGAATTCTTGGGTCAGCTCACAGAGGTAGTGAGGGCTAAGGATGTGGTAGTCATGGGGGACCTGAATTTCCCGGACATCTGCTGGGAAGAGCAGTCAGCCAGGTCTGAACACTCACGTAGGTTCTTGGCCAGAGTGCAGGACCTCCATCTAACCCAAGAGGTGCACAGCCCCACCAGGGGGGATGCCTTGTTGGACCTAGTGCTGGCCACGGGTGATGACCTGGTGAGGGGGCTGCGGGTGCTCGACCACCTGGGCGACAGCGATCATCGCCTGCTGGAATTCACCATCCAGTGCAAGGTGACAAAGGCATGCAGTAAGGCAGCGGCCCTAGATTTTAGGAGGTCAGACTTCAACAAGCTAAGGAGGATAGTTGGAGAAGCGCTGAGGTCCCGGAGGGGAGGGGAGCCAGGTGTCCAAGGAGAGTGGTCGCTCCTTAAGGAGACGATCCTCCAAGCCCAAAGGAAGGTAATCCCAACGAGGATCAAAGGGAGCAGGAGAGCACACAAGCCTCCGTGGCTCACCAAAAGCATCCGGGAATGTCTCCTTGCTAAAAAGGAGGCTTACACCCAATGGAAAGATGGGGTCATCACCAGGGAGGGCTATTCTGTAGTTGCTCAGGGATGTAGGGGGTAGTTAGGAAGGCCAAGGCAGAGATGGAATTGGGGATAGCTTCCCAGATTAAGGACAATAAGAAGTCCTTTTTTAAATATGTAGGGGGTAAAAAGAAGGTCCCGGGTAATGTGGGGCCCTTGCAGGACGCCATGGGAAACTTGGTCATCACACCAGATGGCAAAGCTAACATGTTTAACTATTTCTTTGCCTCCGCCTTCCTAAGTAGGGACCAGAACAGCCACCTCCCTGCTGGACCCCCCTCGGGCCCCGGGGGAGGCACACCTGGGGCACGGGTTAGCGAGGATTTAGTTAGGGAGCTTCTGGAGGGATTGAACGTATTCAAGTCAGCTGGCCCGGATGATCTCCACCCTAGAGTTCTAAAGGAATTGGCTGAGGTCATTACAAGTCCCCTGGCACAACTTTACGAGCACTCATGGTGCTCTGGTGAGGTACCAGAGGACTGGAAGAGGGCCAACGTGGTCCCCATCTTCAAAAAAGGGAGGAAGCAGGACCCGGGAAACCATAGGCCAGTTAGTCTTACCTCGATCCCAGGCAAGCTGTTCAAGAAAATTATGCTGGCACACATCGAGAAGGGGCCAGCAGGGGACTGCATGCTTAGGGGCAACCAACATGGGTTTATCAGTGGCAGGTCCTGTCAGACCAACCTGGTGGCCTTTTACGATCAGATCACCAGATCATTAGATGCAGGGGTAGCAGTGGACATAGTCTTCCTGGACTTCCGGAAGGCTTTTGACACTGTCTCTCACCCCGTTCTCATTAAGAAACTGGGGGGCTGTGGTGTAGACACTCACACAGTCAATTGGGTCGCCAACTGGCTGGAGGGCCGCACCCAGAGGGTGGTAGTGGATGGGTCCTTCTCAACCTGGAAGGCCGTGGGCAGTGGGGTTCCGCAGGGCTCGGTCCTCAGGCCGCAGCCGGAGTATTGCATCCAGTTCTGGGTGCCACACTTCAAGAGGGATGTGGACAGCATGGAGAGGGTCCAGAGGAGGGCCACTTGTATGATCAGGGGACAACAGGGCAGGCCCTATGAGGAGAGGCTACGGGACCTGAACCTGTTCAGCCTCCAAAAGAGAAGGCTGAGGGGGGATCTTGTGGCCTGTTATAAACTAGTCAGCGGGGATCAGCAGGAATTGGGGGAGTCACTGTTCCCCCGAGCACTGCCAGGAGTGACCAGGAATAACGGTCACAAGCTGGCAGAGGGTAGGTTTAGGTTAGATATCAGGAGGTGCTACTTCACGGTCAGGGCGGCTAGGGTCTGGAACCAGCTTCTAAGAGAAGTGGTGCTGGCTCCTACCCTGGGGGTTTTGAGGAGGAGGTTAGATGAACATCTTGCTGGGGTCATTTGATCCCAGTACTCTTTCCTGCCATGGCAGGGGGTCGAATTAGATGAGCTGCTCAGGTCCCTTCCTACCCTAGAAACTATGAAACTATGAGATGCTTAATGTGCAGTGGCCTAATAATACTGCACATTAACATGCCAGGAAAAAACCATGCTAACACACTACTGTGCAGTAGTATTAGGCTACTGCTCAGTAAGCATCACTAAAAACTTGTGTGTCAGCACTACTGCACAGTAGCAAAAGTTACTGCGCATTTAGTTAGTACTTCATTAAGCAAGTACTAAATTAAATGCTTGGCAACTAATGCACATTAATGAATGTGTAGATGTTCCCTGTTAGAAACATCCATCCTAATTTGGGGGGGCTGATTTTTGGGGATGAGATGCATGTGGTATGTAGGAAATATAATTTTAATTTGCTAGAGAAGTTTTATCACCTGCCTAGTAATCCACAGGTATCCTGATTTGCCCTGATTTTTAAAAAATCCCCAACTTTTGGTTAAAAAAAAAGGTAACCCCAAATCCACATTTTTCACATACACACACAGTGATGTTTCATCTTAATCACAGAAAAATGTGAGATACTATATAGTGATACTTTGGTTTAATCATGGAAAAATGTGGATTTGGGGTTCCTTTTTTTAATAAAAAATTGGGGATTTTTAAAATTGGAACAAACCAGGATCCCTGGTAATCAGTGGTAGGGATGACCTGCATAGATGACACCTAAATTTGGATGTGAAATTTTCTGGCTGCCAGGCAATTTCTAATATTAACCACTTCCCTGCATATTATGGTTTGTTCAGTAAAAAGCATACCTAGTGCACCATCACATACCTGGAATGTTTTCCTCTTAAATGTAAATGAACTAGGAAAAGGAAGATGCCAAGATGCTTGTAATACAGCCCAAAAAACTTAAGCATCACTTTAACATCTCTGATTGCCCTTCTCCTCTTCTGTTCTTGTGTAACATGTGTCCTTGTCCCTCAGATACAAAAGCTTGCCTTGCACAGTGGTGGAGGCAGTCTGTTAGCTCTTTGAAGTGAATCCAGCTCTGTGCTTTTGACACAGCCCATTAACTACCAAATATGTGCAGAGGCTCAAGACATGCAGTGGTGTCCACATTCCTGGGCTTGGAAGCTTGCCCTCATTGCCCGCAGTCAGTGCATGTGCATGATTGCTTGGCTACCCACTCTAATACTCATGTGGTAGGATGGCATGGTGCCTGCTCACAAAAGTGGTAAGCCAATTTCACTAGGGTACACATGAACACTGAAGATGAATTTAGATTGGCATCCTGCTGAATCCTGTTCAGTTCCAGCTTCTCTGCTAGAATCAGTCTCCTCTGTGATAACAATTTCTTTATATTCCATTAGTTTACCCATCTGGAAATTAATAAATGTCCATTAGCACCAAAAGCAATTCACAGATGTATGTGTTCCTCTTTATGGAGGACCCATTGCAGTGAAATGAGTAAGTAACCTCAAGTCTTTCTCCATGTGTAGTTGTCTGTGTGCCCTCAGTACCACTCGGAGCAGACTCCTGCTGATGTCATAACCATGGGTGCATTCATGGGGATGGCCACGTGTGTCTGTTTTGTGGCACTGGGGGCTGTGGCGATCGATTCAGATATTGGAGACCTAAGAAATAAGGGGCAAATGATGAGCTTTAGTGACTGAAACTATAAACTACCATTGTGAGTCTAAAGTACCTTCAGATATATCTGTACAGCACCTTGCACTTAACAGCAAAAAAACAGAAACCCACAAAGTGAGGAAATGAAGAATAATCCAATAAAAAAGGAAAAATGAGAAGACGTTATCTATCTATTACTCTATGGCAAAAAATTAAAAACAGATTAGAAACAGCTGTTACTTTGAATTCACTGCTGGCGTGATTCTGCAGCCCTTACAGGAGGATATCTACTTGAGCAAGTCATGCAAGACGGCCAGATCTGCCCCTAAGAAATCTATTAAATGCTATTCATTACTTAGAATTTCCATTTGTGGTGATAAGAATTTGGCTTTTTGATTTTCTTGGGATTAGCTGAGCTAAAGGGAAATCTCTAAAGGAACGTCATGCTTTTAAAAAAAGCCAAGCTGATGAATTGCTTTAAAACTCTTGTGCAGACAGTCAATGATCTAAACCATAAATACACATTAAAAACTGTAGTTTACAGTATCCATTACTATTCTATATTTGGTACACATTATGGTTTCCATCATTAAGCAGGCATTTTTATAATGCCCCATTAAGAATAAAGTACAGCCACAAAAATGATGCATATGGATAAAATATAAAATGAAATTATAGGTTTCTATACTGAAATGGAACTATGTATGATGCATATGCCAGGCATGAGTGACACATAGGGCTGAACTGTTAGTAAACATGAGGTAAACTATAAATACACTTAAGACCAGACATCACACATTGTTTCAAGTGACAAACTTGTATTAACAGAAACAAAAGATCATGAATCTAGACAGAGGACCCTGCTAGAAGTTATATGGTTGCATGATTCATTCCCAAAAGAAATCAATGTCGAGATGACATTTTTTTCCTCCGGCAAGACTGGCAGCTGCTTGTAATTTGGGTAAACTTTCTCTGCCCTGTAAAAACAAACCATCAAACCAACAGATAACCACTAAAACAGCTACCGCTTAACCAAAAAAATAGTATTTTAAATGGAGCACAATATAAAGCTGCATGAGTCAATCTACTGTAAACTTTCAGCAAATACTGTGTCACAAAGAACAACTTGGATGTTTCCAAAGAATACAGACATCCAAAGAACATAGCAGGCTGTTTAGAAACAAACTTCACCCCAGATAGTAATTCCCCGCTTTCAATGAAACATTACCATCTCCAACTAGTTATTTCTACTGATACATATGGCCAAAATAGATGACTTGGAAATATAGTATTCATAGCTTTTAAAGCATGAAGTTTAGTCATCTAGTCTTGGAGTCATAGAGTTAAAAAAAATATAAAGAGCACACTTCCAAAGTAATGTAGGACCTACAATATCACCAAGGGATTTGTGCATAAAACCTGGAAGTCTTTCCTGATCTATTTTTTAGCTGTTGGGTTTTTTGGGAGGGAAAGGTAGGAGGGGAGGGGGTATGAAAAAAAAAACCTGAACCTTTATTAAATGATTTTAGGTGATGGAGAATCCACTAGGCCCATAAGTAAATTGTTCCAATGGTTGATTATTCTCTTGGGAAAAATATGTGCCTTTTTTCTAATTGAACTTGTCTAGCTTCAGCTTTGGGCATTTAGACCTTGTGCTGTGTCACTGTGAATACTGATAAACTTTTGATTGATAATTTAAGAGCCAGTTGTAGATACCATGTGAGGTACCATGATGTAATTAAGATATTCGGTTTATGGACTAGAGACCTCACCTTTCATCCTGAAAGAAACCAAAACAGTCCTCATCAGCTACTCTGCATGAAATACAGATGGCTTGCGAATACACTCCAACAGTACACAGCAACTTGGCATAAGAAGGAAAGATAGCAAACAAGAGGGAAGGAGAAAACAGTAAGATGGCAAGTTAATTACTAGTGCATAGGTCTGAATCTATTCAGGTGCATGGAATTTTGCATGGATTATTTTGCAGGACTGAAGTCACAGATGGTATTTGCTGTAAGCCTTTCGGGGCAGGGATACTGCCTTTATACTTTACTGCAAACTAGTTGCTGGAAAATTTCTGCAACTCATTTCAATATTAATAAAAAAGGAGGGGGAGTTCAGGGAGTGCAGTTTAAGCCTCAAGTACTGGAATTTTGGTCAAACACATTATCATGGAAAGAGAACATGTCAGGCCTCTACCATAAGAAAACCTTTCTCTCTCTCTCTCTTTTACAGCTAAAAATCTTTTTTTTTCCTTCATAGAGAGATTTTCTCCAAAAAAAAGCTTCTAAATAACTCAAAAGGTGTTGTTATGGTTAATGTTTTGCCTCACTATACTGTGCCCTTTTCTCTTAGTTTCTTTTCTTTGGATAATCACCCTGAGGTGCAAAGTTTTTTGCTCAGTACAGCATATAGTGCTCTTGACAAATTCCACAGCTGTTTTACACTGGTGACCTTGCTGTTGCCACTAAGTCTTTAGTGTAGTGAGACCGTTGAGATGGTGTCTGACTGTCCTCAGCAGCTATGCTGGTTTCCATTTCATACATCTTTTGCTTTTTAGTAAAGAGGAGACTGAATTAAAGTGTTTAGATCCAGATATTAACATTTTTCTTATTTTTTGCCTTGCACTGAGTGCAGGACATTGAACTAGATGACCCTCAAGGCTGTTTTCCAACTCTGGGATTGTATGGTAGATGAGATTTTAATGAGATGATGCATTTTGATTGACAAAGGTAACAGTGTTAGTCTAATATATTTAGATTCCTATAATGTAGCCCACAGATTAGATCTGGTCAGCATAGTCATATAATTTGGCCTTCAAGGGGTACTGACAGACATGGCAGGGAAAAAGATGCACTTTACTGGAAGCAGCAGCACGTTACTTCACCCAGCTCCGCAGCATCTGTATAGATCAGCCACTTCAGCAGGTCTTTTTGTACTTTTAGCTAAAGCTGATTCAATCAGCTATAAGATAAAGCTCCAAAATAGCCTCACTAAAATGCTCAATCTCTACGGACTTTGGGAAAACCACATGCAACTAACACTCTGCTTCTTCTGGGCATGCGCTAAGCTTGGTGCAGAAGTGTGTTGAGTTTAAAGTAAAGCACTGGTTTTGCTTATTTTCCATGTCTGGAAGTAGCCAAGACTCTTAGAGGGGCCAGGAATTCAGGGGCAGAGTGTGCAGCCCTGTTGGGGACATGTGACAACAGTAGAGGGTAGCAACAGCTGTGTTAACCTCTGGGCCACTGTTGCTTGTCCCACTACTGCTGCCACATCCAGATCCACCCCACAAGGAGTCCCATGGTACAGATCCTGCCTGTGAAGAATAGTGAATTTAATACCCCCGCCATAAGGCATTTCACTTGGTGACACCATGATGACACTGATTTCTATATAATTCTAGTTTCTTCCTTGACATAGCACTGTGCTAGGCAGTGACTGAGAGAGATTCTGAGAAGTGTGTTAGCACCATTTTGTTACACCTACAGTGTGACTCAGCTCAAGGAGGGCATAAGTGGTGGAAGAACTGGGATTGTGGAGATACACGAGAAAGTTACAGAGTCCTCTGTCTATGTAATGACCTGGATAGAAGCCAGGCAGGAGAATGGTGGGCAAACCTGTGGAGTGGTGTTGAGTCCTGTGGAGGGGTCTTGAAATGGAGGCAAGCCTGGTGGGTCTGTAGAAGAATGGAAAATAAGCAGAGAGAGACTAACAGGATTAAGAGGGACTAAATCAAGAGCAACTAAAAAGATTAAGCTGAACCCCTGAAGAGGAAGAATTTTCTGCATTAGTATTTTGAGTTTTACTGAGGGATGCTGTAAGGAAGAGAAAGTGAGAGATGGAAGCCATTGTATTAGTTACCGTTATTCTGTCGCATATTATTTGTAGAGGATCTCTCTCCAAGAAGGGGCAGAGCTATATTACAGCCTGGCCTGGATGACCTAATTACCAAAGTGTCCAAGCACCTCAATGCTCTGTCATACCTCAAGTATGTGTTCAGGTATGGTGAGAACAGGACAAGCACATGTTAGTGACACAACCCCCACTTAATAGTCCTTAAAATGTAACTGTAAGTGGAGAATATGACCAAGCAGGTATGGTTTTAATGGAGTCTTGGTAGTGGTGGATGAAGAGATCCAGCACAGGAACTGGTGTGCTATCACTTCCTTTGGGAAATTGCTTTGGCATATATTTATTTATTTCTGGAAAGACACCACGACAGGTCAACAACACAGTCATCACCCCCACTCTCCTTTAAGTGAAACATCGGCAACCTACTATTGTCATCTCAAGAGCCAGGCGGCCTGAGATCTGGACAGACTCACAAAGTGAGTGGACCAAAACCTGATGGCATTCAACGTAGAGAAGTGCAGGGTGCTCCACGTTGGGAGGAAAAACCAGCATCATACTTATAGGCTCAGCAGTGCTACATTTGCTAGCACCATGACTGAAAGCAACATGGGGGGGTCTTGATTGACCACAAGATGAACATTGAGCCGCCAATGCAACGTTGTAGCTGGAAAGGCAAACCAAACACTGGCATGGATCCGCTGATACATCTCAAGCAAAATGAAGGATGTCATCCTCGCTCTTTGCTCAACCTTAGTGAGGCTGCAGCTGGAATACTGCATCAGTTTTGGACCCCCCACTTCAGAAGGGACATGGATAAGCTTGAGAAAGTCCAAAGGAAAGCCACCCTCATGACCAAAGGCCAAGAGAGCGAGCCTGATGAGGAAAGGCTGAGGGACATGGGACTCTTCAGCCTGGAGTAGAGAAGGCTCAGGGGGCGACTTGGTGGCAGCCTGTAAGTATATATGGGGTGTGCACTAGGATCTGGCAGAACAGTTGTTCACCAGGGCCCCCCAAAGGATAACAAGGTCTAACAGCCACAAACATCTGGAAGGACGAGTTAGACTGCACATAAGGAAAAACTTCTTTACAGTTAAAGTATCCAGGGTTTGGAATGGATTCCCCTCAGAGATGGTGCAAGCTCCTACTCTGGACTCATTCAAAAAATGTTTGGATGCTTATCTTGCTGGGATCATTTGACACCAGTGGACTCCCTACCTATGGCAAGGGGGCTGGACTTGATGATCTCACAAGGTCCCTTCCAGCCCCTAGTGTCTATGAAATCTTGCCAGAGGAAGCACTACACGGACACATTAAAGGCATACCTCAAGAAAATGGGCACTGACTTCAAGATCTAGGAGAAGCTGGCTGCGAACCAATTCCAATGATGCTGCAATTTTAATCAAATTAAAGGTCCATTCATCAAATACTGAAAGCAGTATTGTTATCTCCAGGATGTTTTCTAGTAATTTGATCAGTCATTTAAGTGCCTTGTATTCTGCATCCTTTCCAGGAATCATGATGCCTGTCTGGATATTCATAGAATCACAGAATTATAGAATCAAAGAAAAGTAGGGTGGGAAGGGACCTCAGGAAGTCATCTATCCAACCCCTGCTCAAAGCCGGGCCATCCCCAACTAGAGCATCTCAGGCACAGCTTTGTCTAGCCAGGTCCTAAAATCTCCAAGGATGGAAATTCCGCAATGTTGCTGGGTATGTTACTCCACTGCTTTACTACCCTCCTTGTGAGAGAGTTTTTCCTAGTATCTAACCTAAACTTCCCTTGCTGCAACTTGAGAACATTGCTCCTTGTTCTGTCATTTGCCACCACTGAAAACAGACTCATTTCATCCTCTTAAATCCTTCCTCAGTCTTTTCTTCTTGGCAGACGGTCAAAGAGCCTGAGGCTGAATCAATTCAGTCTTCAATCTCCATGGGTCTAAATTACGTAGATTGAACCAATAAACAAGTGACGAGACATTCCCTTTTGTTTCCAGAAATGTAGATACGTGCCTGCAGTGGGTCAGGCCAGATGCTGGCAGGGCACTAGAGCATGCCTCCCTGCTTGGCTGGAGCAGAGAGCTTGGGCCAAGTCCAGCCTGACTGGACCAAAAGAAATCTCATGAGGTTCAATAAGGAGAAGTGCAAAATCCTGCACTTAGGGTGAAACAGTCCCATGCACTGGTACAGGCTAGGGACCGACTGGCTAAGAAGCAGCTCTGCAGAAAAGGATCTAGGGGTTGCAGTGAAAAATAAACTGAATATGACCCAGAAGTCTGCCATTGTTGTGAAGAAGGCTAATGACATACCGGACTGCATTGGTAGGAGCATTGCCAGTGGATCGAGGGAAGTGATTCTTCCCCTCTATTCGGCACTGGTGAGGCCACATCTGGAGTCCTGTGTACTGTTTTGAGCCACACACTACAGAAAAGATGTGGACAAACTGGAGAGAGTCCAGCAGAGGGCAGTAAAATGGTGAGGGGGCTGGGGCACGTGACTTATGAGGAAGGGCTGAAGGAACTGGTCTTATTTAGTCTGCAGAAGAGACAACTAAGTGGGGATTTAATAGCAGCCTTCAACTACCTGAAGGGTGGTTGCAAAGAGGATGGAGCTAGACTGTTCTTATTGGTGACAGATAACAAAACAAGGAGAAATGGTCTCAAGTTGCAGCAAGTTTAGGTTAGATATTAGGAAAAAACGTTCTCATTAGGAAAGTAGTAAAGCACTGGAACAAGCTACCCAGAGAGGTTGTGGAATCTCCATTCTTGGCAATTTTTAAGACCTGGCTAGACAAAGCCTTGCACTCCACTTGATACTGGCTGCCAGCTGGACATGGAGCCATTGTATTACTAGTTTTTGATCCCAATGATCCAGCTCATTTTGAATCCACCTTACAGTCCACTCATCCAATTGGTATTTCCTTGTGAGAATATTGTGGCACACTGTATGAAAAACCTTGCTAAAGTCAAGCTATATCACTTCCACTACTCTCCCCACATCCACGGAGCAGTCATATCATCACAGAAGGCAAGCAGGTTGGTTAGGCATGACTTGCCCTTGGTGAATCCATGCTGATTGCTCCTAGTCACCTTCTTCTCCCCCAAGGGCTTAGAAATGGATTCCTTGAGGATTTGCTCCATGATTTTTCCAGGGACTGACTTGTGGCTGACAAATCTGTAGTTCCCCAGATCCTCCTTCTTCCTTTTCTTAAAAATGGGTATTATCTTTGACATTTTCCAATCATCCAGGACCTCTCCCAATCACTGGGATTTTTCCAAGAGAATGGCTAGCAGCTCAGCAATCATACCAGCCAACTCCCTCAGCGCCTTCAAGTGCATTGCATCTAGCCCCTGGGATTTGTACACATCCAGATTTTCTAACTAGATCCTAACCTTTTTTTTTTGCCACTGTCAACTACTTGCCTTCTCCCCAAACTGTGCTGCCATTTGCAATTGTCTGGATACTGACCTTGCCTGTGAACACGGAGGTAAAAAACGGATTTAAGTTCTTCAGCCTTTTCCTCCTCATCTATTGCTAGGTTGCCTCTCCCATATAGAAAGGGACCCACACTTTACCTGATTTTCCTATTGTTGTTGATGTAATTCTAGAAATCCTTCTTGTTATCCTTCATGTCCATGCAACTCCACTTGTGCTTTGGCCTTCTTGATTTCACCCCTCTTATATTTCTCCCTAGTCACTTATCCAAGTTTCCACTTGTTGTAAACTTCCTTTTTGTGTTCTAGTCAGTTGAAGAATTCCCTGCTAAGGAAAGCTGGTCTTCTGTCATACTTGCTAGTCTTCCTGCACATTGGGATGGTCTGTTCCTGAGCCCTCAGTAAGGTTTCTTTAAAGTACAACCAGCTCTCCTGCACTCTTTTCCCTCTGTGACTGGCTTCCCCGAGGATCCTGCCCATCAGTTCCCTGAGTAAGTTCAAGTCCGTTTTTCTGAAGTCCAGGGTCTGCTCTGCCTTCCTTCCTTCCTTCCCTTCAGGATCCTGAACTCACTCATCTCATGATGGTTGCTGCTCAAGTTTCCATCCACTACTACATTCCCTGACAATTCTTCCCTGTTTGTGAGCATCAGGTCAAAAAAATTATGGCCTTAGTTGGCCTCTGCAACACTTGCATCAGACAGTTGTCCCTGCTTTCCAAAAACTTCCTGGATTACCTATGCACTGCTGTATTGGCCTCCTAGCAGATATCTGGGTGCTTGAAGATCCCCATGAGTACGAAGGCCTGTGATTGGGAAACTTCCACTAGCTGTTTGAAGAAAGCCTCATTCTCCTGATCTGGTGGTCTATAGGAGACACTCACCACAACATCATCCTTGTTGCTCTCTGCTCTGACCCTAAGCCAGAGACTTTCAACAGGCCTATTTCCAGTTTCATACTGGAGCTCTGAGCAATTGTACAGCTCTTTTACATAAAGGACAACTTCTTCTTCTCTTCTCCCCTGCCTGTGCTTCCTGAACAGTTTGTACCCATCCATGACAGCGGTCCAAGTCAAGTGAGTTCCCATCAAGTCTCTGTTATTTGAATCAGATCATAGTTCCATGACTGTACGAGGACTTCCAATTCTTCCTGCTTGTTTCCCAGGGTCCGTGCATTCATGTATAGGCACCTGAGGTGACTTACCAATTGCCCTACTTTCTCAGGAAGAATGAGAAGGCCTCCTCTTTTGCCCCCTCCTGCTTCTCCTTTCTCCAGGTCAGCCGCTTCCCCACTTACCTTGGAGCTTTGGACTCCATCCGCTGGTGAACCTCACTAGGTTAGCAAGCCTGTCTGAGAAGATGCTCGTCCCTCTCTTCATCATCTGGATCCTGTCTGTTCCTAGCAGTCCTTCTTATTTGAACAATATCCTGTGGTCAAAGAAGCCAAAGCCCTGCTGGTGACAGTATCTGTGCAGCCATGCATTGATTTTCAGGATGTGTCCACTCCTGCCCAGGCTCTTCCCCTTGACTGGAAGGATCAAGGAGAATACCACCTGAGCCCCTGTCCTCTTCACCTTTGCACTCATAGCCCTGTAATCACTTTTGATCTGCTCAGGTTACCCCTGGAAGTATCACTGGTGCCCACATAGATGAGCAGCATGGGGTAGTAGTCAGAAGGGCAGATGAGTCTCAGTAATCCTTCAGTGACATCTTGGATTTGGGCTCTGGGCAAGCAGTAGACATCCCAAGACAACAGGTCAGGCTGGCAGATGGATGCTTCCATCCCCTGAAGAAAGGAGTCTCCAACCACCACTACCCATTGCTCCCTCTTGGTGGCAGTGGTCTCAATACTCCCAACCTTGAGGATGCCTGGCCTAACTGCTTCCACTGACAGAACGTGCTCTTCCTCCTCTATTGCAAGGGGTCCATATCTGTTCTTCAGGAAAACAATTGCAGCTGGAGATGAAGACTTCCGCTTGCTTCCAGAGATCACAAGCTTTCAACTCCCATCTTCTTGGGAGTTGGTGTCCTCTTCCTTGTCTAGCACTGCCTCTAGCAGTCCTTCATCTGCAGACCTTTTCCAGTACTGAATTGATGAAGTCCTCATGGTGGAGGATGTGACAGAGCCTCCCCACCCACCTCCTCCTGTAGCTCTCTTGCCTGCTCCCTGAAGGACACCATCAAAAGACGCATCACATCACAGGCACTCCCCCATCTGGCTGTCACTGTAAGGAACCTGCAAATCACAGTCTCCACAGCACCAAACCAGGACCTGGGTGGGAGCCTTGACAGTGAGCAGTCCTGTCTAGATATACACGTTCACAAGTGCAAGCAGAGAAAGAGCTAGCAGTGCCAGTGGCAGTGGCTCTGGCATTGCAACATCCTCCACCCATCTCTGTTTAATCCTCTGAGTCTCTCTTCCTGCCCCTCTCTCCAAGCAGGCCTTCCCTAGCAAATTTTCCTGTAAGCTGGCCTGTTCACTTCTCCTTGGTCTTGCAAGGTTCCTTTTTCCTTGCTAACCTGCTTCGTCTCACCAAGCTCACAGTGAAGGAAGGTAAAAAAGAGAGTTTCTGGGCAACTCCCTAGCAAACTTCCCCAAGTTCTGGACTCTAGTTAAACAAGAGGCTTATGTATTAGACTAACTGGTGAGTTTTAGCTACATTCATTAAATATATGCAGGTTAGTTGCATTTAATTAAAGAAAGAACTTACCTTAAAGGTTCCCCCTTGAAGTGTGTGGGGAATTGGGGGGCAAATTGGCCAGTGAACTGCTTGAAAACCGACCTGTTTGTTCACTCCCTGGTTACTTGAGGAGTCTCCTTTTATACCCTCCTGAGCCTGGATTGGCTCCACCACTTGGTTAAGGCTTTTGTCAGATAAAGGCAGCAGTCACCCAGCAAATCATTCAGCTAGCAGCACTCCCGGCTGTTCAGCGCACACACCCAAATGCACAACCCACCAAACAAGCACTTAGCAAGTCAAACATGTGGACAGCCCTGGGTCACTTACCTTCCAGGAGCAGGATCTGGTGCCTGGCTTCTCTTCTTCCCCCTCTTGCTCCCAGCAAACTGCTTGCAAACCTGCCCTGTTTTCTGTCCCCATCTGCCTGCAGAGATCTAGAAGAAAACATAAAACTATTACTGATCCAACTTTATCAGTAACAGTTGGAGGGTTGGTTAGTAACAAAGAATATAGTCACTGATACAGGTTTGCACCCAGATTACCAAGCAGTCGCATAATATGACAAAATACGCTGAGGACAAAGAACACTGGTCATACTTAATGAGGGGGATTCTATCCTGGGAAGCTGTGACTCTGAAAAAGACTTAAGGCGGATAATCAACTGAACATGATTATGACACTTTGACCAAAAAGTCTGTGTTCTATAAACAGCAGAATCTCAATGAGGACTGGAGGAGGTTCTTATAATACCCTTGTATTTGGTACTGGCCTGAATTACAGTGTCCAGTGCTGGTGTCAACAGTTCAGGAAGGATGTTGATAATGATGTGGGAATAGTTCAGAGAACAGCCAAAAGGATAATTAGAGGATTGGAAAGCATGCCTTGTTGTGAAAGACACTGGGAACCTAATCTGCTTATTTTAAGGATAGATGATTTGATCCCATTGTATGAGTATCTATGTAAAGAGTGAACATTTAATAATGGAGAAATCTTTAATACAGTAGGAAAAGGTGTAACAAGTTCTAGTGGCTGGAAGTAAAACCAGACAAATTCGGACTCCGAATGTGATGTGATGTTTTAACAATGAGGGTAATTAATTATTGGAACAGCCTACCAATGACCATGGTACATTTTTTTTTTTTTTTTAAATCAGGATTTGAGCATTTTCTGGAAGAGATGCCTTATTTCATCCACAGGTGTGGTACTCAATACAAGGATTTGTCCAGTCAAATCTGATGATTTGGATTATGCTGAGAGTCAGACTGATGACTGAAATGATCCAGTCTGATCTATGAATTTGTATCTGATTTCTTCCCAAAGTTTGGGGGTTGTTGCACTGGGGCCTATCTTTATTCTAGTCCTCTGTTCTGACTTTCCAACATATACAGTGAGATGACATTGCTGTAATATGTATTGGATTAACTAAAGAGAGATTTCTGTTGCTGCTTTTTTATCTTTTGGCTTAGTCTAATAGGAGAATGAGTAAGATGAAGAAAGTGCTGATAGGTACCTGAATTGTATTTTGGATAGGATCCAAAATGTAATGAAATCAGTGGAAAAATTCCCATTGTCTTCAATAAGCTTTGGAAAAAGCTTCTTGAGAACCATATACCTGGAGGAGTGGAGGGGGCATTTAAATATATAGATACCTTCTTCTCATGTCCTTGTCATGAGCTAGATGTTTTTTTCCAGAACTGAACAAGCAATGGCTCTTTCCACTATTGCAGTGAGGTAGGTCCTCCTTTGTACAGGTCTCACCAAGGAGTCAGCAAATGAGTAGGTGCTCCATCATCTACACTTCACTGCATGTATTGTTGTCACTAGAGTAGCCCCCATTTGATCATGTTTGTTTTTGATCTTCCAGTTTGCATGTGCAGGTGTTTCAGGCATTGCTATGTTGACCAGTCTGTGTCAGCCCCTCTAGGAAAGTCCTTCTGGGGTTCCAGGTCCATTTCAGAGTAACTGGTTGCACGTAATCCTTCCTTCTAGAACCTCAGTCACACCTGATTAGCCATCATGTCCAGGGGTGCAACACTGGTCACAAAAGTCTTTCATGCTTTAAGCTGTTTGGTTACTCCTGTGTGACCATAGAGTGGATGCATGGAGTCTTCCATCTGCCGTGATCTTTCTTTTTGACTTGCTACCATTCTTCTGATATCAGGTGGTGCAGTGCTAGCTAGTAAGTATAGGTAATCCTTTGGTGTTGGCTTTAGACATCCTCTTACTTCACAACAGCTGTCATTTAGAACCAGGTCTAGTTTCTTGGCATAAACTGATCATTCCCATACTGGACATGCATACTCTGCAATGGAGTAACACAAGGCAATAGCAATGATTTATAATGTACCTGGGTTTGCTCCCTACTTTGGGGTGACCAACTTTCCAAGTATGTTGTTGCAGGTGCTGATCTTCCCTTTTGTCTTCCATACATGTGCTTTGAAGGTAAGTGTTCAGCCCAATGTAACCCCAAAATACACAGGGTTTGGGTGATTAGTCAGTGGGATTCCATCCCAGGTGATGTTTAATTTTGCTTGGCTTCTCTATGGCATAGGTGAAAGGCTGTGACCTGCCTCTTGGTTGGATTGACATGAAGCTGGTTCTTATTGTAATAATCTGAAAGGTTGCTCAGTGCATATATCAATCTGTTCTCAACAGTGGCAATGCCTTTCCCTTGCAACATGATGCACAGATCATCAGCATATATGAAGCTTCTGATATCACTTTGTATAGGTTGATCATTGGTATATATGTTAAAAAGGATTGGTGCTAACACACTGCTCTGTGGAAGGCCATCTTGTTGTTACCTCCAGTGGCTCTGTTTCTTGCACACTTCTACGTAAAAATGTCTGTTCTCCAAAAGAGATCAGATGAGTGGCCCTAGGTGGTAGCTATGCATCATATCATAGATTTTGGCAAGCAGGTTTCAGTGGTTCACTGTCATATACTGCTACCAAGTCTACAAGCACAGCACCTGTTATCATCCCTTTCTTGAATCCATCTGCTATATGCTTGGTGTATTTGGTTAGCACAGAACTTGCCTGGTCTGAATCTGGCTTGTTCTTGTATTATATGTTGTTCAATATGGGGTGAGAGGCGATTTGAAAATAAGGCATTTGTAAAGCTTATAAAGATGGCATGGGAGTGACAATGGCCTCAAGTTCTCTGGGCTAGAGGCATCCTTACCTGGCTTTAATAGAGCTATTACACAAGCTTGACTCAATAATTAGGTATTCTAAGGGTTGATGAACAACCGTTAAAAAGTAGTATGTGTGTGCATGCACATGTGTACACACACATAATACACATAACACATATATCATACACATTATAATATGGTTTATAGGTATATTAAATATATAGGACCTATTTTGCCACTTAACTGTGCTCATGTCAATGG
Source organism: Crocodylus siamensis (assembly GCF_052110815.1). Taxonomy (NCBI): domain Eukaryota; kingdom Metazoa; phylum Chordata; order Crocodylia; family Crocodylidae; genus Crocodylus; species Crocodylus siamensis. The sequence continues at coordinate 237,428,981 of NC_143397.1, read as the reverse complement.
AATGATACAAATTGGCATAACTCAGTGTTGAGCTAGCCCCAAAAAATCACGAACAAAACTATAATCCCAGGCAATCTTTCTCTTAGGCTTGACATAACAGATCTCCATGTTAACTATGGAAGTCGTATCACCCTCTTGTCAGGAAAGTACATCATTCCCATTGGTATAAACTAAGCAGTGTCAGTTTACTCACCACTTAAAAGAGAAACAACTTCATGAATTTCCCATAGAAACATCCAGACCATGCTCCAATGCCTCCACTGAAGCACCTTCATGCCCCAGCCTGCCCCATCACCATCTACATGCCCATTGCAGCACACTAAATAACATCACTGCAAGATAGTACTTGTGTTTATGAGTACTAACCTATGGCAGCATTTATTACTTTACTGTGGCTTAAGTGGGCTGCACACATAGACGCTGACACATTTACTGCGGAGCTAATTAGACAACTGCACAGTAAACATCTTGTGTAGATATGCCCAAGGAGCCTGAGCATTTCCTATGGGCTTGTTCTAGGTGGCTTCACATGCTGGTAATTTGGATCACCTTTCTGAGTCACCCAGCTTGCTGCACTGTCTAGGAATCCTAGTGTTTGGGCTCTTGTCTCCTGTCTAGGGGCCAAATGCCTAAACATAACTAATTCTAGGTGCCTAGCCCATTATAAGGTATAGTCTTTAAGTTTCCCCTTATGATAAAATTGTATTTCATTTAATTAAAAAAACAACAACTTCTACCACTGGTAATAGAATATGATCTTCTTCCTATACATTTCTATGGTTTGATGCAAAAGCACTGTAAAATTGGTATACTACTTTAGTTACTTCTATAGACTTTTAAAAAGCAACAACTATCGAACTGTCTTCCATTTCTAAGAAAATATGGTTTAATAGCTTCTAAAATTCTATGGGATTCTTCCCTGGAGGATCATTTTTCCACCTGCTTAATGGGAACGATATTTACTAATGAATTTCAGAGCTGGCAGGAGGTTGGTTAAGGTTGTAGCAGGCTTTGAAAATGTTAAGCATTGATGATAATTTTTCATTTTTTGTGTAGGAATATGCCTAAATTCAAACAGAAAATAATGCAGTAGAGATTTTGAGAACCATCTGAAATTGTTTCTGATGAAAGCTGTTGAGCAGTTTGGCCAGGCAATAAGATTTTGTGCCCGTGAGGGCTTTCCTTCTGACATGGCTCATCAATCTGAGTTAAGTTTAGTTTAGAAGCTCTTGAGACTGATGTAAAACATAAAAGCATGTCTAGATGCTCGGGGAGAAATCATAAAGGGTAGTGGTTATTTTTAATATTAAATCACTAATATTAAATATTACATGCAACATTTATGTGTTATCAATATTCCAAACAAGGAAGAAGATATAGTTGGTCCCTGCCCATTGTTTGAGCAAGATTATAGCCCCGTACACTTGAGTACGGAGAACACCACCAATAATTGTTTAGCTTGAGTGGTAGTTAGTTAAAATCACATCAAATTGTATGGATCTGGTTACATTTTAAAGTGGTCACTTACAGAAAGGAACTCTATGTAACAGAAAGGAAAATGTTCTAGGTGTTGGTGCATGGTTGGTCCAGGTAGCATGGTTGAGGGGCTGAGAGCCTGAAATTCTATCTTGTGAGGAAGAAAGCCATTATTTAAGCAGTTGCTTTCTTAAAGAGATTTTCAACTCGTAGTCTACGATTAGAGGGCAGATTCCTTATAACCTCTTTTAGAGGGTGCATTCTGGATGATATGATAAAAATTGCCGGTATTTCAAAGAATTATTTGCAGAAAATCTTTCTGATATATCTTTTTTTCTAAATACGAAAGTTACAAATGTATGTCTTCCAAGTGATCCTTAAAACCGAACTGCCTCTTTCTTCAGCTTCGTAAGAAAATCTGCCGTCATCTGCATAAGAGACAGGAACTGCATGTTCTTGATAGTCACTTGGGAACTATTAGCATAACCTCTGTTTTTCTCTGCTATTATTGTTGCAGTGCTGACTGCCTGGAAAGGAATAAACATGTAACTGTAAACTGCCATTTGGAAAATCCAAATCTTTCACAGAGTCACGTGAAAGAGCGCTTCTCCTCCGTGTCTCAATTTTGCGGTGGTCTGTTGAGGCAATAAAGACCTAGGTCTGGCAATCCCCAAAGATGAACCAAGTAAGAAAAATAATTGTTTTGCAAGGAATTTTCTTCCCAGACATCAAAGCTCCTGGAGAAAGCATGTGCTATTATGATGACAGCCTTTTTCCTGGAATAGTCATGGCATTGTACTTATTTATTTGCATTGTACATTTAGTATTCTGATTCATTTAGATAGGTCAGATCAGAGCTCATGTCCTTTTCAACTGAAGCTCAGTGCAGAAATACTTTTATATCAACGTTAACAAAACCACTAGTGAATTCTCCATTTCATCCATCCTAATATTGTAATATTGATTGAATGGGAAGGAGGGAAAGAAATGAAATCCTCCAGTCTATCTCAAGGATTCTCAAACACATATAGGAAGCAGGCAGTATGCCTGTATATTGAGGCCGCTTGATAACCTTCATTATAAAAGTAACATCTTTTTAAAAAGCTTGAACACCACCTTGTTTGCAGTAGGCCTTCCATTTTGGCTGAGAGGGAAATCCGTCGGCATAATTAGTGGCCTTTCTTTTTTCCACTACAGTTTGCTCCTATTTTCCAGGAAATAACAGTTTTCCTTTTCTCTCTAGCATTTCTTAGGGAAACATCGGCAGACTATCGCCACAATAACTAAATACCAACATGCCAACATCCAGGCTACCACTACAGCAGTAGCCATTGCTGAGTGGAGAGGTTGGTAGGGGCTGAACATCTTACTGGGGTAGAATCCCTCACACCACCCATCCAGCCATCCACACAGTAAATGATTTCTCCTGCTGGTACCTAATGTTAATCTAGTGCGTCTCTGGTTAGCGGTTTGAAGAACAGACTAACAGTCCTCTAAATTTCTGTTTTACGACAGGTCAGGGTTTGATGCAGTTACCAATAAACATAGAATTTATTTTTATCTTTTCCCTTGAAAAAATAAAGTCCGAAATTATATTAAAAAAGAATTCATATTTTTTAAGTTGCAAGGTAAAGCACTTAAAAGTTAAGAAAAGACAGCTTTATGGTTGTGTAGAAAACATTTATTCTACCTAATTTTACATGAGCATTATAATATAATCCATAATAATTGTGACCAATTAATATTTTTCAAAGTTCCACCTTCAATTCAGGGCTTGTTTAGGTGACAAAAGCCAAGAACTCAGAAGTTAGGAACCACTGAATTTGCAGTTGCCCAGCATTCGTAATACTGAAGCCTTGTGCCATCATCCTACTTTATTCAGTACAGAGGATGAACACACAAAATTTCAGAATGCAGGACGTCTGGGCAACTGTAAACCTGGTATTTCCTAACTTCTGAGTACTGGCTGTACAACCTCAATATTATATTGTATATAGTAGTTTATCAAAAAACTCTTGTGTAATCAAGCCATCTGGAGGAATTAGCAACATCAAACAATTAATAGAGTTAAAAAATGAGTGGCTCAGTTAATTCTTTCTGATGTATCACTTACTTTTTAAAAAAGTAAACCAAAGTCTTATATAAATTAAAATGTTCTTTGTAAACTTTAATGATAATGAGGAACACATTATGCTTTCCTGTGCATCCAAGCACAGAAGTCGAATCTAAGAAATTGATCGACTTCTTAAAAAATGGGAAGCATCTTCCTCATCAAGAAAACAATGATACTGTAAACGCCTTGTTAAGAGTTTAAAAATCAAAACTTAGCCCAGACTTAATAGAAATCTTTTACTTTAGGACAGGCTCTGTGATTGGACTCAGAAGACCTGTGATAACTTCTTGGCTTTGTCATTATCTTCCTGTATTACTCTGGCAAGTCTAAGTCATGCCCTTCACATTAACTGTTTGAACAGTTTCGAACATAAGCATGCATTAGGCTGCCTATACACATGCTCCAAGACATTCTAGTTAGAACAAGTTGGAGCAGACCCAATTAATTGAGTCTGCTCCACATTCTAATTAGAATGCTCTGGCATCACCACAGCGTCACATGTATTAAGCCCCCGTGCATTTCAAAATGTCCGCGGAGGGGCTTTAACTAAAGCTTCAAATTAATACACATGATGCCGTAGCATTTTAATTAGAGCGGCTCTCTGGGAACTGCCCTAATTAAAACACCCCTCCCACCTCCTCCCCTATTCCCCAAGCAGCCTTAAATGGCAAAGGTTGCCCCCTCCTATACATTTCTACAGCGCCTAATTGCTCCAAAGTTCTCATTGAAATATTTTGTTTTGGTTACATAACCCCCTAAGCCCTTCTGCTTTTGCCTCAGAATCTTTTCTTTAAAATATTTTGTATACTACATCATCACAAAAGATTAAAGAATAGCGTATAATTAATTGTTAAGACAAGGCCCTTCCTGAACTGCTGTTGATCAGTGTAACGGACTGAATAGATATGACACTTTTCTGCATCAGCGGTGTTTCACTGGAACTGACCCTTTCTCTGTAAAAGCTTTTAGGTACAGTGTTCCTGTTTGTTGTTCATAACAAAAGCATTTCGTTAAATGTGATTGGAGACCTAAGAAGATATCACTGTAAAACGAATCCCTGCCTTTGTAACCAGAAATATATTATGTTGCTTGACAACATCTTCTGCCTAAATATGCTGAGATACTATTTTGACAGCTGCTTTGGAAACTTTACTTAGCAATAACAAGGGCATATTTTTAAGGGTTATTTGTGCTCAATGGAGCGCTCATTTGGGCAGCCTCTGGTGAGTTCTGGTTTTTGCTTCAGCTCAAGCTGCTGTATTTCTGGGATGAGTCCATGGACAAATACATTTCTTTAGGTAACCTGTTCCAATGCTTCATCACTCTCAGAGTCAGAAAGTTCCTCCTAATCTCCAACCTAAATTTCTCCTGCTGCAGCTTGATGCCATTGCCCCTAGTCCTGTCCTCTATAGCCGCAGAAAAAATACCGTATCTATCCTCTCTGTAATGACCTTCAGGTATTTGAGAATATTACCAAATGTCCTCTCTGTCTTCACTTCTCCAGACTAAATAACTCTAGTTCTTTCAGCCTTTTCATATAATTCTTGCCTCCTATGCCTCTAATTACTTCAGCAGCATAAGGCACCTAGGAAGTAGAGTGGCCAGCTAGGCAGACTTGATTCTGAAACACTACAAGATGGGTTTCTTAGTCAACCCCAGAGGAGGCTTAGGCCAAAGATAAGCATGGATACCCTCCCTACTCTAAGGGGTTTACAAACTGAGGTAGCTTCCTGCTGCAGGGATAGTGCTGTCAGGTATAATAATCCCTCCTGGTGACTGCAGGTGTGGATCCTCTGTATATCCACTGTTCTATTTATAGAGTGAAGCATGCAGGTGTATGTGATGAGGAAGAAAGCTCCATCAACCCACTTTCCTACCCACCCTGTTTAGGGCATTGCATGACCCCAGGAAACAGGAACCCTCTGATTTCATTTTCTTTTTCCTCAGCAAACCCTGCAAGATAGGTGATATGCCAAGTCTTAGATGTGAACAGCAGAGCTGAACCCAACACGGCCCATTGGCAGTTTGTTCTGTATGCAGTCTTAGATGCAGTAAGATTTTTTTCACTTTATTTAATAACTTGTGCGTGCACACACACACACACACACACACACACACACACATTGTGGATAGTATTACATATACTGCATAATAATTGAGTGGCTATTGGGATGTCTCTTTTCTTTCTTGGAGAGATACCTCTGAAGATCTTAGTTGTCTTGCTAAGAATTACTGGACCACTTGCAAGAATTCCCTTTTGCATGCTCTCCTGTCTCCCTTCAGAGCACCAAGCTTTGCTTGAGGGAAGAGGCAACTTGAAGATCCAGATGGTCTGATTAAACACAATAAACAAGTGTGCCAGAATTTCTTTGGAATTCTTCATCAGTTCTATACTCAGTTGTTCTATTGACATCACTAAGAAGTTGTGCATGACAGGTTGGCTTGAAGTCCTTATGACACTTATGACTACTTTGGGTACTCAGTTCCTATTTATGGTGATACTAGTGAGTGAAAAATTTTGGTTGTGTATAACAGTTTTCAGTAAGAGTTTTGATGACTTTTTCAATATGACAGTCTTCCAGCATCTATATAACCTCTCTCCCTCTCTCTCTCTCTCAGCAAAAAAAAATTAAGTCAACTGTGATCATGTCCCATGTATGCAGGGACACGTGCAGAGTCCTGCCCAGAATACTTTGTCATTCTATTTGACAGACAGAGTCCTGAAAGGCCTGTCACTGGAGCAGTTTTAGTAATTTTATAGTGACTTATTTACTCAACCTACTTTACTATTTAAAAATTGACTAAGAAAAACTTATGACTTTTTTGAATCTGTCTGTTCAGAATTATTTGCCACTTAATTCTACTGTTTCTTTCAGTACTTCTAACTTCTCATCCGAACTAGGAGAGCCCTAAAACTGTTCTAGATAAGGGTTTTAAGAGTTAAGGCAGAGATCAAAGCCTGCTGAAAATTAAATGTTGCTGGACAGTAGTTAGAGGATATTATTAAAACAAACTTGTGTATGTTAAGGAGCAATACACATCTTCTATTATCAAGATGGGATCAGAGGAGGGGCAAATTGAGGTAATGTGGGTTAGAACAGAAGGAGGGTGTGAGGAAAGGGACTTGGTGTAGCAGTCTGTAGTAGACCCTGCACTACCAGGAGGATGAGCTAGACCTAGAATTCTCCAGGCAGCTCGCAGAGGCTGTACGGTCAAGGGAAATGGTTGTCATGGGTGACCTAAACGACCCTGAGATCTGCTGGGAGGAACAGTCAGCCAGAACTAATCGCTCATGTAGGTTCTTAACCTGCATACAGAACTTCCACCTAATGCAGAATATGGTCCCACTGAGGGAAATGCCTTGCTGGACTTGGTGCTAGCTACAGGGGATGACCTGGTGGGGGATCTGCAAATACAAGGTAACCTAGGGGATAGTGACCATCAATTGATTGAATTCACTGTCTAGTGTAGGGTGGGAAAAGTAATCATCAGGGCAGAAGTGCTAGACTTCAGAAAGGCTAACTTCAGTGTGCTCAGGAGATTACTTAGTGAGGCATTGAAGATTAAGAGCATTGTTGAGATGGGAGTACAGGAAGGGTGGTCGTTCCTCAAGGGAGCAATCCTCCAGGCACAGAAGGAGACAACCCCATTGCACACAAAAAGGGGCAAAGGGGCCAAGAAACCCTCTTGGGTGAACAGGGAAATCCAGGAAAGCCTAAGGGCAAAGAAAGAGGCATATGGGCTGTGGAAGCAGGGGGTAGCTGCCAAGGAGGAGTATGCCTCCTTGGCTCGCACTTGCAGGGAATCAGGAAGGCCAAAGCAGCATTAGAACTCAGACTGGCGACAAAAATTAAAGACAGCAAAAAGTCCTTCTTCAGGTATATAGGGAGCAAAAAGAAGGTGCAGGGTAACATAGGATCCCTACAGGACAGGATAGGGCAATTGGTGACAGATAGGAGGGACAAGGCTGAACTCTTCAGTGAGTTTTTTACCTCTGTATTCCTGAACATGGATCAAGACAAATCTGCCAATTGCATTATAGATAGATGCAGGAGGAACACCAGCCCACCAGCAGTCAGCACCAACCAAGTAAAGGGACACTTGAAGCAGCTGAATATGCTTAAGTCAGCAGGCCCAGATGATCTTCATCCAGGGGTGCAGAAGGAATTGGCCAGTGTCATAGCAGAGCCACTGGCACGGCTGTTTGAGTGCTCGTGGTGCTCAGAACAGGTCCCAGAGGACAGGAAAAGGGCCAGCGTGATCTTTATTTTCAAGGGGAGGAAGGATCTCACCTCTATCCTTGGGAAAACCTTTAACAAATTATTAAGGATCACATTTGTGGGAGTCCAGCAGGAAAAATAATGCTGAACAGCAACCAGCATGGGTTCATAGCAAGTAGATCCTGCCTGACTAACTTTGTTTCTTTTTAAAACCAGGTCACAAAATGTTTAGGTGCAGGAGTCA